>NC_137332.1:58508638-58968036 GCF_965287045.1 Carcharhinus amblyrhynchos
GGTAGTCTCTGAGCAATCTTGGTTTGCTGCTGCAACACTGGACAAATTTGTCCCATGAAATGGCTACATTAGCTAACTGTTGGTCTGAAACCTTTGCGGGATTTGGTTTGATTTGCTATGTATACAAAGTGCATTTCTGATTACAATGTGATTTATCAGGATCAATTGTGATAGGTGCTTCTCAAATCATATTAGTGGCTGGTCCCTGTTCATTGGCGCGTTTGATCCTGGGCATCTTCTTCAGGATGGATTCCTTTTCTTTCCATTCTCGCACCAGTTTTTCACTAACTCGGAATGGCCTAGCTGCAGCACAATTGTTTAACAAGTTGTCATGACTTTTAGCTTGAAACCAGTTTCATACTTTATTCTTTTTGTTGAAGGATCTATTTCTGTTTGTCAATGGGCACACAGTATGTGGTCTGCTGCATGGGTGTACTTTAAACTCCTGCGTGTCTTCTATGCAATACAACCACTTCATCTGCTTGATCCCATATGCTGATGTACAGCAGTGAAACATGCATTTCTAGAGCGACAGATTGAGCCAGCTACAGTATTTCATGGCTGAAAGTGGGGAGGGGGATCAAACACTGCTGAGTATATGCAAAATCATGATTTTTGGTACCAAAAAGATGGGGTCAGCTTATACACTTAGTCCACTCATACACTGTGCTCTACATCAGAAAAAAAGTAGTATTAATTAGAATATTCCCAAACATGTTACTGAATCTTTAGCTGTGCTGTAACAATTCTGAGTATTTTTTAAAAATTTGTTATTCTCGGGATAAGCACATTGCCAGCATTTATTGGCCATCTCTGATTGATGATGACATGTCTCTGGGGTTATTGGCAAGGTTGCAGGAGCGGGAGCTGCAGACTGGGACGTAGACAAGACTGAGGAGGGACCTGATTGAGGTCTATATGATTATGAGAGATATGGCCAGGGTGGATAGGAAACAGCTGTCCTTCAGAATGTTCTCCAGTAATTCCCTTATACTGATATGAGACTCACTGGTCTGTAAATTCCTGGTTTATTTCTACCACCCTTCTTGAAACGTGTAACCACATTAGATGTCCTCCAATCCTCTGGCACCTCGCCTATGTAAGAAGTCTGTCAGCACCAGGTTTAAGTCCAACCAATTTATTTGATAGTAAACTTGCATGCTTTCGGGGTTTGCCCTTCGTCAGCTGAATGGAGAGTTCTGGCCTCAGACAGAGCATATAACAGCACACACAGTTTACAGATTAGGAACTGAATATTTAATTCAATGGATTTGTTGTGGATGGGTGATTTTGAAAGGAAAAAAACACCAAATCAGATCCAGAGTGGAATCCTTATCATTGCCAACATGGCTGAGAATTTATTAACTCTGCAGCGGATGCCAAAGATGGTTAATTTCATGGTTTTAAAATGCTTTGATTGTGTTTAATTTGTACATCTAAAATTTGCTGCCACATTATTATGAATTACCAATGTGTTTTTCTCATGCAAGTAACGTTTGCGCCACACAAATGCCAGCCAATGACCATCACCAATAAGAGACACTCTAACTACCACTCTTTGACATTCAATGGTGTAACCATCACTGAATCCCTCACTGTCAATATCCTTGGGATCACCATTGACCAGAAACTCAACTGGATTCACCATATAAACACAATGGCTGCAAGAGCAGGTTAGAGGCTAGGAATACTGCGGTGAGTAACTCACCTCTTGACTCCCCAAAGCCTATCCACCATCTACAAGGCACAAGTCAATAGTACGATGAATATTCCCCTCATGCCTGGATGGGTGCAGCTCCGACAACACTCAAGAAGCTTGACACCATCCAGGACAAAGCAGCTCACTTGATTGGCATCACATCTACAAACATCCACTCCCTCCACCACCAACGATCAGTAGCGGTAGTGTGTACTACCTACAAGATGCACTGCAGCAAGTCACCAATTTAGGCAGCACCCTCCAAACCCACGACTACTTCCATCTAGAAGGACAAAGGCAGCAGATATATGGGAACACCACCACCTGCAAGTTCCCCTCCAAACCACTCACCATCCTGACTTGGAAATATATTGCCGTTTCCTCGCAGTCGCTGGATCAAAATCCTGGAATTCTCTCCCTAACGGCATTGGGGATCAACCCACAGAACATGCACTGCAGCAATTCAAAAAGGCAGATCACCACCACCTTCTCAAGGGCAACTAGGGATGGACCATAAATGTTGGCTGGCCAGCAAAACCCATGTCCCAAGAAAGAATGAAATTTTTTTTTCCAAAACGGAAACCACCTATACCCAGGCCAGTCCTTCACATTTTATACTTGGTGTATATGTCTGTTTATGGAAGGATTCTTGGAGGCTTTGAATGTTGTCTTATACTCCACACAGTTAATAACAAGACCTGCTTCCAAAGCAGAAAAAAGGATATAAACCTCTGAGATGGCTATCCTAATCAATGCTCAGCTCCCTGAAATGGATGATGGATTTGACTAAATGCTATATATTTACAAGTGTTGATCTAGAAACATTTATCTAAGCTGAGCACTGAGTTTATCTATTGGCAGCACTGTCTGACCTCCCTTCCAAGAATAATCGAGGGGAATCCTCAAATCTTTTTGACCGCTGGAGCAACCAGCTTGACATGTGCCAGCGCAAACAAATAGCAATTTCAGCCTAACGTTCAATAAAACCAACATCAAGTGTCAAAGTATTCAGTAGAATATAAAATAAAAACTCAACTGGATTAAAAGGCCTCTGTCGGTCAATTCCTTTGTTTCAACCTGTCTCTGTGCATGCTCAGTCAGTCACCTTCATCCCTTTAGATAACACTGTCACTCACACTTCATAATCACTAACCCTCTTGTTCAGAGAAAAACTCTGTAACTATCTAATATGCACCAATTCACAATGGGATCACTGCCACCTCTCTGGATATACTGTAGTGCATGATCTGGTCAATCGCCCAACATTAAGCACACACCTTTTTTAAGGAGTCAGTATCCATTTTAGAAAATATTTCATTACGTAATCAGATTAATTAACCGACAGCTATGTTCGAAAGGCAACAGCCAATATTACAACAATCCTAGGGATTAGAATCTATTTTTTTGTTCAGAGCTGAATGGGGTAGGTGGCGATAGTAGGTGCTAGATTGCTGCTTTTCTGCTAAGCTACTGGCAGCCCTCCATGTACCACATGCCACTGAGACCTAGAAATTCAGAAAACACTGAAAACCACAATAACCCGAGAGAAGCTGACTTGTTCTGGTTGTGCCAGCTTTGCAAACCTTCATGGGAAGGAAATCCTGCAGCTGTCTTCGGGAGGGCAATTGACCACATAACTGACTGTGCTTAAGATCTGCAAACAAATAGCTTTTGGCCTTTGGCAGGCAGCCCATGAGTCTTTTTTTTACTATTGTAGTTAGTTGAATTGTAAGATCTTTGCAGTGTTTATGTTTACACTCAAGTGGCCTTGTACCTGTGTTCTTGTTACTTCTTCCAGGCCCACAACCCTCTGAGGAAGCTGCACCACTCCAATTCTGGCCTGTTCAGCATCCTGATTTTAATCACCCTTCCATTAGTAGCCAAGGCCCAGAACTCTGGAACTTTCTCCCTGACATTTTCTGCCTCTCTCTTCCTGCCTTTAGGATTCTCCATAGAACTGCTCAGAATGCAGAAAGAAACATAATTACTGTTTCAGATTGATGATCTTTCATCAGAACTGGAAACAGTTGGAGATGTGGGGCAAGATTCTCTGGCCTATCAGCCTCGTGTTTCCCACCAACAGGAGGTGGTGTGTTGTTTGCTAGTGGTGGGATTCTCTGTTCTTGTCACTGTCAATGGGAATTCCCACTGATATCACCCCACACCAGGGGTCATGCTGCCAGCAGGACTGGAGAATCCCATCGGCATGAATGGGGTATTCCGGCCATGACAGGTATTAAATAAGTAAGAGGAGGGGGAGTGGTCAAGAGCAAAAGGGAAGGTCCATGAAGGGATGTAAAGCAGAAGAGATTAAATGGCAAAAGGGATGATGGTGAAAGAAGGGGATGATGATGAGTCAAAAGATGGGTCTGGAAGTGATGTAAACAAGAGCAGTAGAATCATCGACAGGAGCTGTCATCCAACAAAATAAGGACAGTGGCTGAAATTGTTCAACTTGACATTGAGATCTGAAGGCCTTATCAAAAAAGGTACTGTTCCTTGAATTTCAAGAGTGTAGGAGGTCAGAAACAGAGATGTCAGAGTGGCAGTGGGTCAAAGAACTAAAAGAACCGGTGTTAGAGAAATTCAGAATATTCTGGAACTAAAACACTAACAAAGACTATTACAACAGAATGGATTAACTTAGGTTAAGAATTACAGACTGCCTTATACATATATTTTACAGAAGTACTGACTGCATAGAAACACATATAACATACATAAGAACATAAGAAATAGGAGCAGGAGTAGGCCATCTAGCCCTTCGAGCCTGCCCCGCCATTCAATAAGTACCACAGTTAGATAATTTAAACATTTATTTCTGAAAAGTGTGTTGCAGCTTGGCTAATGGTACAGAGTTTTAAGGCATCATGGGAAAACAGTCCAATAAAGTTAACCATATTCTTTATAACAATGCATTCACAGAAGCATAGCTCTTATCGGCATGGACTCTAGACAGTCCTTATGAATAGAATATTCATAAGCCAAAGGCAAAGTTCATGAACTCAGACAGCTTAATGAACAGACAAAGCCTTCAACCAGATAAGATGGTCTGGAACCCTGATATGTGGCCATGAGAAAGGCAGTCAAAAATCACTCAGAACCACTGTTTTCATGCTGTCAGAGAATAAATGTAATTGGCCAAGATATCTAACATCTATTAACAATAATTGACCAGTATTAATGATGATTGGTTCATTTCAACTGGGATGAGTCAGTGGGCATGCAAAATGACTTTTAGAAATTGTGTAATTATATTGCTGATGTGATGTAACTTCAGAGAAGTGTTGGATTGCCCGACTCTTCTTTCCTAGCATGTGTTGGTCAGTAAAGAAATATCTTTTCACCAGGATGCTATGTTGCGAGTTTTTGTATTAGTTAAAGTTCAGCTCAATACTTAGCCTCTGAAAAACCTCTACAGCAGGTGACTGGAAGGTTTGAATCACTCTTGCAGTTTGAACAGAAGTGTGCAGCAAAGCAGTCACTTATTCTGTGTTTGGTTTCTCCAGTGTGGACGGGCCCACGTTGTGAGCAGCGGATACAGTATATTAAATTGAGAGAAATATAGGTTATAGATCAAGTGGTCATGTGATAACACAGCTACATAAGACATAAAATGGCCGGAGTGCAGGCAGAGCACAAGTTCTGAAGTAGCTGCTAAGGTACAGGACTACTTCCTGCTTCATGGCTACTGATGTTCTTCTCAGAGCACAGACTGTTAGTGGTATCAACTGGTAGATTACCATTGGTGTCATAGTTGAAGTGGTCTTTATATGTATCATTTCTGGGGCCTGGTGTTGTAAAGCATTCACTTCTAGACCAAGTTCACTGAGCCCCAATGCACTGCTGTTCTGATGTCCTAATCGTGTCCTTAGGCTCTGGTCAATTATAATGAAACTTGAAACTGTCCTGTGTGCAGTGGAGAGCAGATACACCTTCAGCACAGATGGTTCATCTACTAGAAGCCACAATGTTCCACCTGAGTACTCAGGTCTGGTGCTGCATATGGGTCTAGGTCCCTTTACATTTGGCTGGGCAATCCATTGCACTTTGCTCTGGTGTCAACCTTTACCTCCAACCTTGCGTTACTAAAAATCATGTTGAGGGTGATGATGGTCAACGCTCTCGCAATTGAGTGTGGTTGGAGGCTCTATGGTTTCACTGCTTGGGCTGAGCTCCAGTTCATTCACTTTGCTGATAAAGTTCTTTTAAAGTTTAACTTTATTATGCATAAGTAAGGCTTACATTAACATTTCAATTAAGTTACTGTGAAATTCCCCTAGTTGCCATGGTCTGGCACCTGCTCAGGTCAATGTACCTTACCAGCACGTCTTTCAGACTGTGGGAGGAAACCGGAGCACCTGGAGGAAATCCACACAGACATGAGGAGAACATATGAATTCCACACACAGTGACTCAACCTGGGAATCAAACCCAGGTCCCTGGCACTGTGAAGCAGCAGTGCTAACTATTGTGTTACCATGCTGCCGGGAGGACTGACCTGCAGCATATTGCTGATGGCAGAGGAAAGCTGCTATGGTTCCAATCTGCAGCATGTAGCAAAGTGATTCCACTTGTCAGGTTTGTTTTGACTGTGTAGAGTTTGCATGTTCTCCCCATTAGCAGGGTAAATATGTGGGATTATGGGGATAGGGTGTGAGTGGGATTGTTACTGGTGCAGGCTTGATGGACCAAATGGCCTCCTTCTGCACTGCAGGGAATCTATGATTCTACGACATTTTCTCTGTATGCCCTATGGGATCTCCATGGGCAGCAAGGTGTATGGAACAACTCTTTGCAGGCCAACCTTGCAAAATCATTGTTCGTGATATCCTGGTTTGGAGCATGCTCTGTAAAAACACGATTCACAGCAACCGGATACTGGGCCAAGGAATCACTATACTGGCCCTCCATATATGCCAACAAGGGAAGGGAGGTTTCCAAATGAGCTCCATGCAACGTTCTTAAGTCTTATCAAGTAAAAAAACCACTGCACTTACATGAGGCCCTGGGTCTCCCATGGTCTTTAACAACAGCTGAAATTTCGAATGGAATGGTAGATAACATTTAGTCTTATTTGACTCCTTTCTTGGTTGTTTGAACTCAACTACCTGCCAAACATGATGAGTTACACAGTCATCATCAAGGTCAAGAGACACTTCGCTAGATATGACATCCTGCAGAGACTCGTGACAGACAACATTCACCAATTCGTCTCCATGGAAGTTTAAAACTTTGCACACACATGGCACTTTGAGTATATCATGATCAGTCCTCTGTACCCACAGTCCAACAGCCTGATGGAACAGGTGGTAAACATTTTTATTACCATTTTATTCCCACTTAACCTAGAACTGTCCTTTGAATATAGAGGGGTTGAAGAAAAGGGGGCTGTTAGGGCCAGGAAATTGTTAAAACAGCAAAGAGTGTTATAAGGGTCAGGGATGTAAGTGGGAAGAGATTGAACAGGAGGATGAAAACAATACAGTGAAGATAAAAATAAATTATTTCCTTGCTGCCAAGGGTAACATTGTTGTTGCTTAGTCAACTGAAATTCCAGCTTTTGAAGGCTAACTACCAACCCTCTGACACATCTTCCTAACTCCTGGAATAAGAACATAAGAAATAAGAAATAGGAGCAGGAGTAGGCCATCTGGCCCTTCGAGCCTGCCCCGCCATTCAATAAGATCACGGCTGATCTGTCGTGGCTCAGTTCCACTTTCCCGCCCTCTCCCCATAACCCTTAATCCCCTCTCTTATCAAAAACCCCACCATATGCACAATATATTTCAGCCAAAGAAGACTATAGTTCAACTGACATTACATGCAAAGTTCATAAATCCTCTTAATAGCTTTTGCAAAGATAATGCCAAAGGGCATGTAAAACTGAACTTTCATTGATTATTTTCCTCCAGTATCAGTGTGTTCAGCTTTTCCTGTTGAAGAAAATCAAAATCTTTCTCTGATTCATTGTTGAACACAATCCCAAACTAATAGCTCAGTAGCCAACTTAGCTTTCCCTTATTCTTACCCAGGATGCGAGGAAACAAAACACTCTGGAAATAACCTATTATAAAATCAAGGGAATTTCCTGATACCATAACATTGGTAATATTTACAATTTATGGGCAAGAAGTCTGAAGTGTTTTGATTTGTCAGAAGAACTGAACAATGCTCTGACCATAGACTGGAGAGTTTGAGATTGTCCATGAGGCTTTGGATCCATCCATACAACTGTGGCAATACTCTTATCATTAGTCTGCTCCACTGATTGCTTTGGATAAGCAAAAGGTTGCTTCCTACTAACTGAAGCATCACCTGTGAAATGACTTGGGAGGTAGTGTGAACAATAAACCTCTTGTTATATTTATGAGTAGGTTATGACTGGCGTATGGTAGGAAGGCAGGATTATTAGAGGAGGTAAAATACTCTTGTCTTTTTAACTGGCCTCCTATCCAATTTCCAACAAGGTCAGGGAGTCAGGGGAAGGTCCTGCTTCCAGGATTTGATTTCATATTAGGGAAGTTACTGACAAATGCACCTGCACCTAACTGGAACCATGTGTTTACCAATTTTGTGCATAGTTTCCATAAATGAACCTTTTGGTGGTACAGCACTTGAATATTGCTGAAAAAGACGCACACTGTTGTAGCTTTTCATCTTGCACTCACCAGGACAATTTGTAAGAATACTGTACTGTTTTTTCAGAGGCTAAGGATTGAGCTTAACTTTAGCTAATGCAAAGACACAGCATCCTGGTGAAAGATGTTACTTGACCAATGTATCCTGGGAGAAAAGGGTTGGGCAATTCAATCTTCTCTGAAGTTATATCACAGTGGCAATACAATTATACAACTTTCAAAGACATTTTACCCACCTCATCATGAACCAATCATCATTAATATAGGTAAATCATCATTAGTAAATGTCATATATCTTGGCTTATTACAGATATTTTCTGATAGCATGGGAACAATAAGCACTAGCAGTTTCTGCCTGACTTTCCCATGGCAACCTGTCCTGAACGCTTATCTGGTTTAATACTCTGCCTATTCATGAAGCTGTCTGGAACCACTATCTTGTCCTGAATGTCTTCTTTAGTGAGCTATTCACGCTGAAAAGAGATACCCTTTATGGGTATATTTTTATAAGGAATGTGATTCACTTTACTGGCCTATTCCCATGATGCCTTAGAACCGTGTGCGATTAGCCAAGATGTATGCCTGTTCAATAATACACTTTCAAAAATACATGTTTAAATTCTCTAACTGTGGTTATATGTGTTTCTATACAGACAGTACCTCCATAAGATATGTATAAGGCAGTCTGTGATTCTTATCCTAAGTTAAGCCACTCTGTTTGTCTTAAATCCCAGAGTATTTTGAAGTCCTGTAACATATTCCCACCTCCCCCCCCCCCGCCTTGGCCAGCTAAGATTATACTTAAAAACATTCATTTTGTGGTAAATATTCTCCAATCCCAAACGATTGTTTAGCGTTTGGGATCCTCTTTTCCCTGCACTAACTGTCATCACTACTGCTGTACTCCATGTGGACCTGACTACCTGTGCACAGTAGCATTTCATAGAATCATAGCATCCCTACAATGCCAAAGGAGCCACTCGGTTTTCACTGACCACAATCCCATTTGAACAGGTACACAATTACAACAAATACTAGGATCACAATATAAAAGAACACAATTCCTTGCATGATTGATGTTCCCAGGAGGCCTAGCCAACTTGAAGCCCAACCCCAAGAGTAAAGTGTTGGGCCTGCTCGAGTTTCTCCACCTCTTTTTCTAACATGACAGCTAGATCGGTTACAGATTCTGAATTATCTGGTCTGTACGTGCAACACTCTGATCCAATTACGGTACATGTTCCACCCCTGGCTGTCAGGATAAAGTCCAACGCTATTTGATGCTGATGTGCCATAATGCGCATGGCAACCATCTCATCACCAACTTCACTAAAGGCATTGGCTGTGCCAGTGGCAGCTTGTTTCAAAATCGAGATTGATTGCCTTCTTTATGTCAACCTTCCAATTCCAAACCAGGGAGCCATCATGCCATAGTGGTATTCTATTCGCATAACAGCATGTTGCTGTCTCATCAGAGAAGGAAAGTGAAGGGTATGATAAATGAATGAAACTACATATCCAAGGTAACATGATCCCTTCCATGAGTGACGGAGCCAAGGATATGCCCTATCCCCACAAATCCAATATGTACCGTTCAGAGTCAGTTAAGTGTTGCCACCCTTGAAGCAATAAGTGACATTACAAGATTGATCATTACTGGGTGGACACAGGCATAGTCATCTGGTTCGGTTTACATTGTGGTAACATCCAACCATGTCTAAGTTATACCCAGGGCCTTCCTTATTTTCAGTACAATATATCCCTTTCAGTGTCACTTGTTTCAGGCTGAGAGCTGGGTTTGATTGGTTATAGACAGGTGTGTATCTCTTCATGTGATCTTATTGACCTGCACAAGGTTAGAGTGTTTTTCCGTAATCTTTACTGTAAGTGTAGACATGCAGTTCCCAAGGAGAATGTTGAATGACCTTAGGTGCTGGTCCTATCTGAGTTAAAATCAGTAAACTCAATAAAATAGAAACACGTAATTATTTTACAATTAACTATCTATCGACAGTTCCTACAGTTCTCTTTATAATCCCCAGCTTTGGTCAATATCAGGTAAGTGAAATATTATTTACAGATCCACATAGCAACTGCGTTACACTCAATTACATACCAAATGCCCAGTGTTGTCCAAGGGATCTGTCTGCTGTAGGCTTGTTCTTGTGAAGCAATAGATTGAGAGCTCTCTGCCGCCACCTATGGTATTCCGTAAATATAAACGGAATGCTTTTCGGCTTTAAGTTAGTATCTTATCAATGGTATCATTTCTATCTCCTGTCTTGGTTTTGTTGTCCTATGATTCGGCCCAGTCTAGCAGCTCATCTACAAATCCAAATCATCCTGATTATCACCATGACAGCCACAAAGACCATAATAACTCCTCATTCTATAGGATCGTTCAACTACTGGAGCAGCTTTACAATTATAGGGTTACTCATCGGGATATGGCTTCAGCTGGGTCTAGTATCGCCAACGCGGACTGTGCTTCTCACTGATTAGGGACATGTTTGTTCTGTGACATTGGGTCCCTATGGGTCCCATCAAGCCCGCCTTGCATCTAATACAGTTTTTAACCTTCTCATATTCAAAATTTGCCGCAAGATGTGCTCTGTGTTCAGAACTACTTCTCCCAGTCTTGTGATTGGGTCACTAAATTTGAACAGCCACACAATCAAACTAGAATGCTATTGGATCACTACGGCAGTGTAATAACTCCCAGCATTGCTAGACAGCCCTAAAACTGGTGCTGACGCCAAAATTGTTCAATTAATGATGAGTGCAGCCTTGCATTCCCCTGCCCGATCTATTTTTTGTAATTCCTTAACAAATGCTCTCCCTCCTCTTCCTAGATTTTGATTCAGGCTGATAATTCCTACTATATTGAAAATCTACAAATAAATTCCCGAATGCCTTCAAGCTACTGCAAATCCTGAAACACAAGGATCCATCCCGGCTGGGGTTAATTCTCTGCTAGTTTCAAAAGGGGGTAAAATTCTCAAATGGACGTCATCACGTCATCACGTCATCACTTTTTTTTGGCAAGCATTTGGAAACCAATATTAATTATTTTTTCAGAATCTAATTCCAGAATTATCTTTTAATTGCTACTTGTATCAGGGATATGTCTTTGAACCCAAAAAGAAATTTTGATCCAAGATTAATCCGAAACAAGATTTATCATAATCATTTCAAATATCCCAATCTTTAATTAAGTCTACCAAATTAAGACTATCACATTTTCACACTTGCTTTACCCCTCTCCAGCCTACACTTACAATTTGCATGTTTAATTGTTTCCCACAAATTTGCCTTTATAAACTAATGCAGGCACGAGTTTCAGAGCAATATAAAAGCAAATCAACTGTTTGCTGAAATAGTTAACATTTCCTACAGCCTTCCAGCGGAACATAACAGCAATATAGATAGACGTTGCTGCAGCTCATAAATTTTAAACAGGTGACTTTCCACTTCCAGCTTCTAAAAGTGACAGAGCTCAAAATCTCTGTCGAATTCCTGGATTTTCTTGAGGACAGCTGCAGCCATCAATTAAACTCAAGATTAAGGAATTTCAAAAGCTTGTCTTATTTCAGTTTACACTTTAATCCAATCTAATTTCCATTTAATTTTAAACTCTGTATCAAACCAACTAAAATCTCAATTATGGGGAAGAGGCATTAAAGCAAACAAAATAACAAAAACATCCATACAAGGACTTTATTAAACTCACACACAAATGCAAATGGAAGACAATAACCTTCATTCGTCTTTCTTCCAAACTGTAATTAAACCCCAAAAACAAAATTAAAACCAAGAGCTTTTAAACTTAAATTTTAATCGGTTTCACACCCTCAGCCCCTTTGAAGTTCAACTGAAGTGTAAAGCATGCTATTTATTGTTGGCAACAAATACTCTACAAAAACAAACAATGGTTTTGACAGCTCCTGTCCTCAATCTAATGCGGCAACCACCAGACCACACAAACACACGAATACAAAATACTACTCAAGTTATCAGCTCAACTTCAGGTCTTCTCAAATCTATTTTTCACATCTTGCCAATAAATTGACAATATTTTCTGTCTCTCTCTCTCTCTCTCTGCCTGTTCCTTTCTCTGCATTTCTCTCTCTCTGTCTCTCTCTCTTTTCTTTCTGTCTTTCTCTCTCTATCTTTCTCTCTCTCTCTCTGTCTCTCTTTCTCCTTTTCTTTCTGTCTTTCTCTCTCTCTGTCTCCTTTTCTTTCTGTCTTTCTCTCTCTCTATCTCTGTCTCTCTCTCTCTTGAGTTTTCACTGTAGTTCGGATTGGTGCCACTGGAGAGGATGGGTCTATTGCATTATGGGAAAGGGGAAAGCTCATCCCGAGCTATTTTCTCCAGTGAACTTTCCAAATCCATTCTCCCTTGCTCCTACTCCCATTTTCATCCTTCTCCAGGCATTGGGGAATATAATGATCCTGTCACCATTTGCCTTGTGGGTATATGTATGATTTCTGCTTGTGTTGCCTTTGCAGTGGCTATTTGCTTACTATATGCCTCCCTCTGGAGGCGATTTCCCATCATAGCTGTTAATATGACGGCTGCCATTTCTGATCTATGTTTTGCACCACGCTTCTTACTGAGTACTGGGCGCTTCAGAATTATCCCCTATACTGTTATTTTCTTTGTTAATTTCCCATGCTCTATCACTACTGCTTATATTAAGCTGTCTTTGGAGCCCCATGGAGATCTCTCATGTTTGGACCAACCATCACCATCATGCAGTCCTTGTCCTCTAACACCTACTATCCATTCTGTTCTTGAGTCCCTCACTGGAGACCTCTAGTGCCCAGACTGATTGTCACCATTTTTATTCATGCTGTCTTGTCCTACAACTTTATCTTTGTACTGTTCTCGAGTCCCTCACTGGAGACTCCCTGCATCTAGACTGACTGTCACCATTGTGCGAACCTTGTCACTTACTTTTTCTGTTCTTGAGTCCCTCTCTGAAGACCCCTCGCACCTGGACTGACCCTTTTTAGTGTGGATCTTATCCCTCAATGCTTTCCTTGCTGCGCGGCTCTTTGCTCTGCTCCTCAGGGTGATCCAAGAGTCCCTGTCCTTGGTGCCCCGCATTAAATGCAACTTAATCTTTAACGTATTGTCCTATCATGAGGCTTTTTTGCTCTGCTATTCAGGCAGGCACCAGAGTCCCTGTCCTTGATCACCTGCATTAAGCACAATTTCTTTACTCAGTGATACTATGTTTGCAACCCCTGCTCTTGTTCAGATCACTCAACTTACAGCTCCAGCAGCCTGGCACATAACTACTGGGTGGTAAAATAAAAATATTTACCCACTCTTAGGCGAAGCATCTTGCCGCTGAATTCCTGTGAACGATCCTGCCGACTACGTCAGTTCTGTAGGGGTTTTTTCAGAGGCTAAATATTGAACTTAACTCTAGCTAATACAAAGTCTTGCAGCACAGCATCCTGGTGAAAGAGGCTTCTTTATTGACCAATGTACACTGGGAGAAAAGGGTTGGGCGATCCAACACTTCTCTGAAGCTACATTGCATCAAAAATATAATTATGCAAAGAACAAAGAATAAAGAAAATTACAGCACAGGAACAGGCCTTTCGGCCCCCCCAAGCCTGCACCAACTATGCTGCCTACTTAATTAAAATCCTCTACCCTTCCAGGGACCATTTCCCTCCATTCCCATGCTATCCATGTATTTGTCAATACATCCCTTAAAAGTCACTATCATACCTGCTTCCACTACCTCTCCTGGAGCGAATTCCAGGCACCCTCCACCCTCTGTCTAAAAAATCTGCATCGTACATCTCCTTTAAACCTTGCCCCTCGCACTAGTAATTGACTCTTCCACCCTGGGAAAAAGCTTCTGATTATCCACTCTGTCCATGCCTCTCATAATCTTGCAGACTTCTATCAGGTCACCCCTCAACCTCCATTGTTCCAGTGAGAACAAACCAAGTTTCTCCAATCTCTCCTCATAGCTAGTGCCCTCCATACCAGGCAACATCCTGGTAAATCTTTTCTGTATCCTCTCCAAAGCCTCCACATCCTTCCGTTAGTCTGGCAACTAGAATTGAACACTATATTCCAACTGCAGCCTAACCAAGATTCTGTAAAGCTGCAGCATGACTTGCCAATTTTTAAACTAGTAAGGAGGACTTTGTAGGTATGATGGGACTGAGTTTGTCATTGTCATTCCCAGTGCTTAGGTCAATGCCAGGTTGTCTGCCCAATGTCATTGCTTGCTTAATGACACAACTGAGTGGTTTTCTAACCATTTAAGAGTCATAGATTCATTGAGGTTTACAGCATGGAAACAGACGCTTCAGCCCAACTTGTCCATGCCACCCAGTTTTTACCACCAAGCCAATCCAATTGCCTGCATTTGGCCCATATCCCTCTATACCCATCTTACTCATGTAACTGTCTAAATGCTTTTTAAAAGACAAAATTGTACCCGCCTCTACTACTACCTCTACAGCTTGTTTCAGACACTCACCACTCTCCATGTGAAAAAAATTGCCCCTCTGGACCCTTTTGTATTTTTCCAACTCTTACTTTAAACCTATGCCCTCAAGTTTTAGACTTCCCTACCTTTGGGGAAAGATATTGACTATCTAGCTGATTTGTGCCCTTCATTATTTTGTAGACTTCAGTAAGATCACTAAGCTTCCTATGCTCCAGGGGAAAAAGTCCCAGTCTACCCAGCCTCTCTTTATAACTCAACCTTCAAGTCCTGGTAGAATCCTGTAAATCTTTTCTGCACACTTTCTAGTAAGTAGTCTCACAACACCAGGTCAAAGTCAACACATCCACTTGGAATCATAAGCCCCTGGAGCACTGCTCCCCACCACAGGTAAGCTGAGGAAGGAGCAGCGCTCTGATAGCCCGTGACTCCAAACAAACCAGCTGTACTCCAACCTGGTGCTGTGCGACCTCTTGCTGTATCATCCCAGTCCAATGTCAGCATCTCCACATCATGGTACTCTTTCTAGTTTAATAATATCCTTTCAATGATAAATGACCCAGAACTATACACAGTATTCCAAGTGTGGCCTTACTAATATGTTGTACAACTTCAACAATACATCCCAACTCCTGTATTCAATGTTCTGACCAATGAAACTAAGCATGCCAATGGAGGGCATCAAATTTTGCCCCCTCTTTAGTCTGGCCATCCACAAACTGAATGAGAAATTCCTCCTGAATACACACAGAAAATTTCCTCCATCTAAGCCCATGTGGCTGTCCCAGTCATTTTTGGGAAAGTTACAGTCCCCTATTTTTCTTGCAGCTATCTGTAATTGCCTTACATATTTGCTCCTCAATTTCCCCCTGACTGTTTGGAGGCCTGTAGTACAATCCTATCAAAGTGATCTTTCCTTTCTTATTTCTCAGTTCTACCCATATAGACTCAGTGGGTGAACCCTCGGATATGTCCCCTCTCGATACTGTCGTGATGTTCTCCCTAATCAAAAACACAATTCCCTCTCCTCTCTTACCTCCTCTTCTAATTTTCCTATAGCATTTGTATTCTCGAACTTTGAGCAGCCAGTCCCGCCCCTCCCTTAGCCATGTTTCAGTCAGAGCTATTACATCCCGGTCCCATATTCCCATCCATGTCCTGAGTTCATCTGCCTTGCCCATCAGGCTTCTTGGATTGAAATAAATGCAGCTTAATTTAGACTTCCCTTATTCTCTGCCCTGCTTTCTCAGACCATCTGCTTGGCCATTTTTTGTACACTCTCCTTGTATTTTATTTCTTAGCCTTACTGGGTTCATTAAGTTCTCCACAGTCTCTGTACTCTGTACTGGAGCCCTTCTTGATTTTTGACTTTGGTTTCTCTGCCTTTCACTTTTCCCCTTCTTGCTTTTTGTTTCTGTCCCCACTTTACTTCCCTCTTAACTCCTGCATCGGTTCCCATTCCCCGCCACGTTAGTTTAAACCTCCCTAACTAGCAAACTCTCCCCCAGCATATTCGTTCCAGTCCTGCCCAGCTGCAGACCATCCGATTTGTACTGGTTCCACCTTTCCCCAGAACTGGTTGCAGTGTCCCAGGAATTTGAATTTCTCCCTCTTGCACCATCCCTCAAGTCATGTATTCATCTTAGCTATCGTGACATTTCTACTTTGACTAGCATGTGGCACTGGTAGCAATCCTGAGGTTACTACCTTTGATTTCCTATTTTTTAGTATAACTCCTAACTATAGTTCAGCTTGTTGGACATCATTCTGTTTTTTTATCTATATTGTTGGTGCCTATATGCACCATGACATCTGGCTGATCACCCTCCCCCTCCAGAATGTCCTGCAGTCACTCGGGAACATCCTTTACCCTTGCACCAGGGAGGTAATATACTATCCTGGAGTCTCGTTTGCATCCGCAGAAATGCCTGTCTATTCCCCTTACAATCAATATCACTATAGCTTTGACTCTCTTTTTCCTGCCCTCCTGCACAACAGAGCCAGTCATGGTGCCATGAACCTAATTGCTGCCATCTTTCCCTGGTGAGCCGTCTCCCCCAACTGTATACAAAATGGTATATCTGTTTCAGAAGCTTCCAAAAGAAATTTACCTGCCTTCTGACTCATCATGAGTCAATCATCATTAGTAAATGTCATATACCTTGGCCATTGCCTATTCATTAAGCTACCTGGAGCCACTAGCTTGTCCTTGCTCAATGGATGTCTCCTTCACTGAGCTGTTTGATACCCATGCTGATAAGAGCTATGCTTCTATGGGTATATTGTTATAAGGAATGTGATTCACTTTACTGGCATATGTCCCATGATGCCTTAGCCAAGATGTATGCTTGTTCACTTTCAAAAATGCATGTTTAAATTCTCTAACTGTGGTTATATGTGTTTCAATGTAGACAGTACCTCTATAAAATATATATAAGGCAATCTGTGATTCTTATCCAAAGCAAACATTCAGTTTGTCTTAAATTCCAGAGTCTTTTTAAGTTCCCTAATAAGTGCCAATTGTAAAGGGAGAAATTTAAACCGCATGAGAACAAAGTACTGATTGATTGGAAAGTGGACTCTGATTAGTAGATGCATTGCCTTGGAGCATGCATGAGTTAACTGACAACTGGTAGTTAATTGCCATGACTTGTTTAAATTCAAATCAAGCAGCTTGACTCTGTTCAAGGCATTGCCCTGGGGAATGAAACAGGGAACAGCTGATGTCTATTTTGTTTAGTTGAAGAAGAAGCAGCAATGTGTGTTCATGTTCCTTCTGTCTGCAAAGGATAGGGCTTTGTGTATTAATAAACAGCTTCTTTCATAGGTAAGTGAGCCACACTGTAAGCCTGACCAAAATGGTTGTCAGTGTAATTCTTAGCCTATCAAGGATTTTTTAGCAATTGTTGTCCAATCACAGAATCACATTTAATGTTGGATACTCTTTTGAATTTTGTGAACAAAGGCTGGTTGGGTACTTTGCAAGTTGTGAATTGCCCTGATGAGTGCAAGACAAAAAACTATAACATCTTTTCTCAGCAATAAGTGACTTTCATGAAGTTGGGATCCATGCAGAGGTCAGAATAACGCAAAATGCTTCATCCTTTTGCACACGTCCAAAATTTTCAGACTACATTTTTTCACTAATTAATTTGCCTCAAGGTAGGTGTCCTTGAATATGGACCTTAATTCAATGACTGTTCATTTAATTGTCAGTCTTACAGGGACAGGGTCATCTATTTTGAATCTGAGTTTTCTGAGAATTGAAGGTTGGTGTATATATGCACTATTTGACCTTGCCTGTTTGGTACATACCCATATCTGCTTTTCTATGGGTAGAACTTTCAATGGTTTCCTTTAATCGGATCAAGAGAAGATATTTAACAGAACACACTTCAACAATTTAATCTGAATTCTGCTGGTGCATCAGTCACAATTTGTCACCTAAATTGGTGAGTTTTGACTCGGGTGAGGAACCCTGCAGGCATCAAACACTCCAGCACCGGAATTCTACTGTCCCACCCACCGCGGGAATCAGAGTGGCCGAGGGATAGACAATGGGAAGGTCCGTTGACCTCAGGCAGCATTTTACAGTTTCGGGACAATAAAATCCCACCCCTCAGCAGTTGGACTTCTTAACTCCCAGCCCTCATTTGCGTAGGCCTCACCATCAATCTCCTGTCTGAACACAACAGTAAGTGGCAATCAGTCAGTGGGGAGGAGTGGGACATTGGGTAGCAGGAAGCTCCCATCATGAACTAGAGACATGGTCCCTGATACTCAGCAAACTGAGTGGAACTCACAGTCAGTGAAGGATGATGGAAGTCTGGGCCAGGAAAGTGTTCAGCCCATCTGAATTTTCCATGTCTTATTGAAACTGAGCTTGGTGGAACTTTAGACTCAGAAGTAACTTTTTCCGAAAGCATTTCTTCACATAACCTAGGAAAGCAGACAAAAAAGCAGACTGCAGAATTCTGTAATAATACCACCTTGAAATGCCTGGCTCAGAAGCTGCTTTGGCCTCCTAATGATGAAGTTAATCAATTTGAAAGAACATTATAATTCCTGGCAGCGACGTTTGTTTCAGGAGTCCATCAGCTCATTGTGCTAGTGTCAGGACCAATGGGGAGAAACACTGCGCCCCGATGGGGGGAAACACTGTGTCCCGATGGGGGGAAACACTGCGCCCCGATGGGGAGAAACACTGTGCCCCGATGGGGGGGAAACACTGTGCCCCGATGGGGGGGAAACACTGTGCCCCGATGGGGGGGAAACACTGCGCCCCGATGGGGGGAAACACTGCGCCCCGATGGGGGGGAAACACTGCGCCCCGATGGGGAGAAACACTGCGCCCCGATGGGGGGGAAACACTGCGCCCCGATGGGGGGGAAACACTGTGCCCCGATGGGGGGGAAACACTGTGCCCCGATGGGGAGAAACACTGCGCCCCGATGGGGGGAAACACTGTGCCCCGATGGGGAGAAACACTGTGCCCCGATGGGGGGAAACACTGCGCCCCGATGGGGAGAAACACTGTGCCCCGATGGGGGGGAAACACTGTGCCCCGATGGGGGGGAAACACTGTGCCCCGATGGGGGGAGACACACTGTGCCCCGATGGGGGGGAAACACTGCGCCCCGATGGGGGGGAAACACTGTGCCCCGATGGGGGGGAAACACTGCGCCCCGATGGGGGGAGAAACACTGCGCCCCGATGGGGGGAAACACTGTGCCCCGATGGGGGGAAACACTGTGTCCCGATGGGGGGAAACACTGTGTCCCGATGGGGGGGAAACACTGTGCCCCGATGGGGGGGAAACACTGCGCCCCGATGGGGGGGAAACACTGTGTCCCGATGGGGGGGAAACACTGCGCCCCGATGGGGGGGAAACACTGTGTCCCGATGGGGGGGAAACACTGCGCCCCGATGGGGGGAGAAACACTGCGCCCCGATGGGGGGAGAAACACTGCGCCCCGATGGGGGGGGAAACACTGCGTCCCGATGGGGGAGAAACACTGCGCCCCGATGGGGGAGAAACACTGTGCCCCGATGGGGGGGAAACACTGTGCCCCGATGGGGGAGAAACACTGTGCCCCGATGGGGGGAGAAACACTGTGTCCCGATGGGGGGAGAAACACTGCGCCCCGATGGGGGGGGAAACACTGCGCCCCGATGGGGGGGAAACACTGTGCCCCGATGGGGGAGAAACACTGCGCCCCGATGGGGGGGGAAACACTGCGCCCCGATGGGGGAGAAACACTGCGCCCCGATGGGGGGAGAAACACTGCGCCCCGATGGGGGGAGAAACACTGCGCCCCGATGGGGGGGGAAACACTGCGCCCCGATGGGGGGGAAACACTGCGCCCCGATGGGGGGGAAACACTGCGTCCCGATGGGGAGAAACACTGTGCCCCGATGGGGGGAAACACTGTGCCCCGATGGGGGAGAAACACTGTGCCCCGATGGGGGGAAACACTGTGCCCCGATGGGGAGAAACACTGCGCCCCGATGGGGAGAAACACTGTGCCCCGATGGGGGGGAAACACTGCGCCCCGATGGGGAGAAACACTGCGCCCCGATGGGGGGGAAACACTGTGCCCCGATGGGGGAGAAACACTGTGCCCCGATGGGGGGAAACACTGTGCCCCGATGGGGGGAAACACTGCGCCCCGATGGGGGGAGAAACACTGCGCCCCGATGGGGGGAAACACTGTGCCCCGATGGGGGGAAACACTGTGTCCCGATGGGGGGAAACACTGTGTCCCGATGGGGGGGAAACACTGTGCCCCGATGGGGGGGAAACACTGCGCCCCGATGGGGGGGAAACACTGTGCCCCGATGGGGGGAGAAACACTGTGTCCCGATGGGGGGGAAACACTGCGCCCCGATGGGGGGGAAACACTGTGTCCCGATGGGGGGGAAACACTGCGCCCCGATGGGGGGAGAAACACTGCGCCCCGATGGGGGGGGAAACACTGTGTCCCGATGGGGGGGAAACACTGCGCCCCGATGGGGAGAAACACTGCGCCCCGATGGGGGGGAAACACTGCGCCCCGATGGGGGGAAACACTGTGTCCCGATGGGGGAGAAACACTGCGCCCCGATGGGGGGAAACACTGTGTCCCGATGGGGGAGAAACACTGTGCCCCGATGGGGAGAAACACTGTGCCCCGATGGGGGGAAACACTGCGCCCCGATGGGGGGAGAAACACTGCGCCCCGATGGGGGGAAACACTGCGCCCCGATGGGGGGGAAACACTGCGCCCCGATGGGGGGGAAACACTGTGCCCCGATGGGGAGAAACACTGCGCCCCGATGGGGGGGGAAACACTGTGCCCCGATGGGGGGAGAAACACTGCGCCCCGATGGGGGGAGAAACACTGTGTCCCGATGGGGGGGGAAACACTGTGCCCCGATGGGGGGAGAAACACTGCGCCCCGATGGGGGGAGAAACACTGCGCCCCGATGGGGGGAGAAACACTGCGCCCCGATGGGGGGAAACACTGCGCCCCGATGGGGGGAGAAACACTGCGCCCCGATGGGGGGAAACACTGCGCCCCGATGGGGGGAAACACTGCGCCCCGATGGGGGGAAACACTGCGCCCCGATGGGGGGAGAAACACTGCGCCCCGATGGGGGGAAACACTGCGCCCCGATGGGGGGAAACACTGTGCCCCGATGGGGGGAAACACTGCGCCCCGATGGGGGGAGAAACACTGCGCCCCGATGGGGGGAAACACTGCGCCCCGATGGGGAGAAACACTGCGCCCCGATGGGGAGAAACACTGTGCCCCGATGGGGGGAAACACTGCGCCCCGATGGGGGGAGAAACACTGCGCCCCGATGGGGGGAAACACTGCGCCCCGATGGGGGGAGAAACACTGCGTCCCGATGGGGGGGAAACACTGCGCCCCGATGGGGAGAAACACTGTGCCCCGATGGGGGGAAACACTGCGCCCCGATGGGGGGGAAACACTGTGCCCCGATGGGGGGGAAACACTGCGCCCCGATGGGGGGAGAAACACTGCGCCCCGATGGGGAGAGAAACACTGCGCCCCGATGGGGGGGGAAACACTGCGCCCCGATGGGGGGAAACACTGCGCCCCGATGGGGGGAAACACTGTGCCCCGATGGGGGGAAACACTGCGCCCCGATGGGGGGAGAAACACTGCGCCCCGATGGGGAGAAACACTGCGCCCCGATGGGGAGAAACACTGTGCCCCGATGGGGGGAAACACTGCGCCCCGATGGGGGGAGAAACACTGCGCCCCGATGGGGGGAAACACTGCGCCCCGATGGGGGGAGAAACACTGCGTCCCGATGGGGGGGAAACACTGCGCCCCGATGGGGAGAAACACTGTGCCCCGATGGGGGGAAACACTGCGCCCCGATGGGGGGGGAAACACTGCGCCCCGATGGGGGGAAACACTGCGCCCCGATGGGGGGAAACACTGTGCCCCGATGGGGGGAAACACTGCGCCCCGATGGGGGGAGAAACACTGCGCCCCGATGGGGAGAAACACTGCGCCCCGATGGGGAGAAACACTGTGCCCCGATGGGGGGAAACACTGCGCCCCGATGGGGGGAGAAACACTGCGCCCCGATGGGGGGAAACACTGCGCCCCGATGGGGGGAGAAACACTGCGTCCCGATGGGGGGGAAACACTGCGCCCCGATGGGGAGAAACACTGTGCCCCGATGGGGGGAAACACTGCGCCCCGATGGGGGGGGAAACACTGCGCCCCGATGGGGGGAAACACTGCGTCCCGATGGGGGGGAAACACTGCGCCCCGATGGGGGGGAAACACTGCGCCCCGATGGGGGGGAAACACTGCGCCCCGATGGGGGGGAAACACTGCGCCCCGATGGGGGGGAAACACTGCGTCCCGATGGGGAGAAACACTGTGCCCCGATGGGGGGAAACACTGTGCCCCGATGGGGGAGAAACACTGTGCCCCGATGGGGGGAAACACTGTGCCCCGATGGGGAGAAACACTGCGCCCCGATGGGGAGAAACACTGTGCCCCGATGGGGGGGAAACACTGCGCCCCGATGGGGAGAAACACTGCGCCCCGATGGGGGGGAAACACTGTGCCCCGATGGGGGAGAAACACTGTGCCCCGATGGGGGGAAACACTGTGCCCCGATGGGGGGAAACACTGTGCCCCGATGGGGGGAAACACTGTGCCCCGATGGGGGAGAAACACTGTGCCCCGATGGGGGGAAACACTGTGCCCCGATGGGGGAGAAACACTGTGCCCCGATGGGGGGAAACACTGTGCCCCGATGGGGGGAAACACTGCGCCCCGATGGGGAGAAACACTGCGCCCCGATGGGGGGAAACACTGCGTCCCGATGGGGAGAAACACTGTGCCCCGATGGGGGAGAAACACTGTGTCCCGATGGGGGGGAAACACTGTGTCCCGATGGGGGGGAAACACTGCGCCCCGATGGGGGGGAAACACTGCGCCCCGATGGGGGGAAACACTGCGCCCCGATGGGGAGAAACACTGCGCCCCGATGGGGGGGAAACACTGCGCCCCGATGGGGGGGAAACACTGCGCCCCGATGGGGGGAAACACTGTGTCCCGATGGGGGGAAACACTGCGCCCCGATGGGGGGGAAACACTGTGCCCCGATGGGGGAGAAACACTGTGCCCCGATGGGGGGGAAACACTGTGCCCCGATGGGGGAGAAACACTGTGCCCCGATGGGGGGGAAACACTGCGCCCCGATGGGGAGAAACACTGTGCCCCGATGGGGGGAAACACTGTGTCCCGATGGGGGGAAACACTGCGCCCCGATGGGGAGAAACACTGCGCCCCGATGGGGGGGAAACACTGTGCCCCGATGGGGGAGAAACACTGTGCCCCGATGGGGGGGAAACACTGCGCCCCGATGGGGAGAAACACTGTGCCCCGATGAGGGGAAACACTGCGCCCCGATGGGGAGAAACACTGTGCCCCGATGGGGGGGAAACACTGCGCCCCGATGGGGGGGAAACACTGCGCCCCGATGGGGAGAAACACTGCGCCCCGATGGGGGGGAAACACTGCGCCCCGATGGGGGGAAACACTGCGCCCCGATGGGGAGAAACGTTAAAGAATGTGAGGCATTAAGATGATGAAGAACAATTATATTTAATTCAGTGACATGTGCAGATGTGACAAGTGATAATGATCCCCAACTACTCATGCATAACTTCACCCCCACTCACACTGCACCCCGACAATCCTTTACACTTGCAAACTATCTGGGTATGTTCCCAGGATGGAAGTGAGAGATGGAGGTGACCTGCTTCCTTCCACATCCTGTTACCTGAGATGCCCCTTGGTGGCAAAACCCAGCAGCACAGTGGTTAGCCCTGCCGCCTGACAGCGCCAGGAACTCGGGCTCGATTCTGGCCTCGGGTGATTACATGGAGTTTACATGTTCTCTCTGTGTCTGTGTGGGTTTCCTCCAGGTGCTCCGGTTTCCTCCCATACTCCAAAAATGGGCAGGTTCGGTGGATTGGCTGTGATCAATGTGTGGGGTTACAGGGTTAGGGGAGGGGAGGGGAGTGAGCCCAGGTGAAATGCTCTTTCAGAAGGTCAGTGCCAACTCAATGGGCTGAATGGCCTCTTTCAGCACTGTAGGGATGCTATGAGATTGGTGGGACATGGAGGGACCTGGAGAGCCTGGCCTACTTTCAAGTGGCTTTGGTATTGCCACATCGCCCTGTTCTGCCCTCTCTGCCTGAGTTGCACCAGCCTCAGGATTCAGACTAGCTGGTCACTCCCAGGATCTCCTGGGTGGAAGGCCCCGGGATGTGGTCCAATGGATCCTCCTTCCTCCGGGTGCTCCTGGGCCCCTGGGTTACTCGATAGGATGGAGGGCAACTGGAGTGAGCTCCAGAAACCTCAATGCCAAGTGGTGCTGCCAGTTTTGGAGGAGATGTTGGAAGAGTGAATGAATGAACCATCACAGCCATCACCCATACCATCCACTGTTGCAGAGACATGCACCTTGGTCTGAACCACTTACGCAAGGATATTTTGGCCTTGGAGGGAGTGCAGAGGAGGTTTACTAGGCTGATACCGGAGTTGAGGGGGTTGAGCTATGAGGAGAGGCTGAATAAACTAGGCTTGTACTCGTTAGAGTTTAGAAGAATGAGGGGAGATCTCATTGAGACATATAAGATGTTGAATGGGATGGATAGGATAGAGGTGGAGAGACTCTTCCCGCTCAGAAAGGACAGTAGGACTAGGGGGCACAGCCTCAGGATAAAGGGGGGGCGCGGTTTAGAACGGAGTTGAGGAGGAACTTCTTCACTCAAAGGGTGGTGAATCTCTGGAATTCTCTGCCTGTTGAAGTGGTGGAGGCTGCCTCGCTAAATATTTTTAAGACGCGGGTTGATGGGTTTTTGATAAGAGAGGGGATTAAGGGTTATGGGGAGAGGGCGGGAATGTGGAACTGAGACACGACGGATCAGCCATGATCTTATTGAATGGCGGGGCAGGCTCGAAGGGCTAGATGGCCTACTCCTGCTCCTATTTCTTATGTTCTTATGAACCATACAGTTGAAGCCCTCAGCCATGATCCTCAGGGGCTGAGCCATGCTCCTGAGATCTCCCATCTTGGATCTGACCTCGAGACCCAGGCTTTCCCCTGTAGTTGCCACCCTTGCAATGTCGACCTGGATGCCATGCATTGCCAGAACCATTTCATGTGATAGGAGACTTTGAGGCACCTCCACTCAGCCTTGTAGACACAGGAATGTCGCTGACACTGCCCCCCTCCCCCGATATTCCCGGCTCCACCTTTGAATCTCCAGCAGCTGAGGGATGGACGTGTCCAGAGTCACAACAGCTGGCCAGTACACAGCTGAGTCCTGGGACCCAGCAGACCTTTGACTGCCCATTCCCCGGGACAAACCTGCCTCCACCTTTTGTGCATCAGACACTATGTTGTGCTCACCAGATAGCGACGCAGAAGCCTGCCTGTGGAGATTGCCCACTGAGGTGTGTGTCTCTGCAACAGTGGATGGTATGGGTGATAGCTGTGATGGTTCATTCATTCACTCCTCCAAGATCTCCTCCGAGGTGGTGCCAAGGATGGGCACTGCTGATGGACGGGTCAGGGTCTATGGCTGATGTTTCTGCAAGTCAAGGGGCATGATTTTAGTTTGTGGTCTGAGCTCATTGTTTAGTTGCCATCCTCCTGGCTTGAATGAGAGTAAGTGTTGTGGAATCATTTAAATGTTCAGATGACCCTCCGGAGTGGGGGAATTAGACATTTCACACAGCATTTTTCACATGGAGTTAAAAAATTCAAAGTGCCTGACAACTGGGGTCCAGATAGTGCCACTGGGGCACCGATTTCCTTGCTGAGTGACAATTTTTCAGAATTTTCCACCAAAGCTTTCTCCCATTTCTGATGGAGATGGGGAGAATTTTTTTCTGAGAGTCATGTGTCTGCGGAATTCTCTTCCACGTGCGTGGTGGAGGCTGGGTCATGGATTATTTTTAAGGCTGACTTAGCTAGATTCTTGATTGACAAAGGAGTCCACAGTTATAGTAGGGGAGACAGGATAGTGGAGCTGAGGCTGCAATCAGATCAGCCATGATGTTATTGAATGGTGCAGCAGGCTTCTGCAGGCCGAATGGCCTCCTCCTGCTCCTAAATTGTACGTTGGTACGTCCAGGACCTGACTGACACTCCAGTGTGGTAATGCGGCTACTGCCGGAGTGCCATCTTCAGGAGGTCAAATCCAGGTTCCGTCTGCCCTCTCAGATGGCACTATTCCATAGAAAAGCAAGGTAGTTACCCCGATAGGTTTTTACTCATCAATTGATATCAAAAAAGCAGATTCCCTGCCACATTCCTGCCCCATGATCACATTGTGTTTTGGGGGTTTTGCTGTATACAAGCTGACTACAGTGTTTCTTATATTACAGCGGTTTTGAAGGGACTTATTTGGCTGTAAAGCATTGTTGAGATGCTTTTAAGAGGCACCACATAAATGCATGTTTGCCTCGTCATGAGTGAATTCTGTCATTGTGTTTCCCACAAGTGGTGTTTTCATCAGACACCAGTAGATGGCAGGCTCGGACCAGCAAGTCATTGTTCATTTGACGTACATTTCCCCTTTTTATTGAGAAGACACTGGGTTCAATTTCTTTCCCTTTGCTTCTGCAGAATCTTGCTTCAGCAAGAGAAGGACCAAGGGGGGAAATTATAGGCCTCAGCCCCCATTACACCATCCCAAACTCGCTCTGTGAACATTACTGACCTGTACACAGAACAATTACTGTAAATAGGCAGGAAGGGGAATCCCAGTCAATAACATCTGAGGAAACACTCCGTTTCCTCTATGGCCACATTGTGAAAGCTGACATTATAGCTGCAACTGAAAGGTCTCTTTGGCACAAGGGTGAGTGTGTCTTCTCCATTCTAAGCGTTGGTAGCCAGTAGCCACACTCTAATCCGTTGCCATTGCACAGACAGGGGAGGCCCAAGCGGGGCTGAATTCTCAGGATCATCTGGAGAGAGAGGTCAATACAGACCCATGGTTCACTGGGCTTCGCAGGGGCGGTGGGGGGGAATTTAGTTTCCTGATTTCTGCTGGGGTTGGGTCCATTGCCACAGTCCACATTCCATTCTCAGTCACATTGTCATTTCACACGGGATTGGGACGTTTGACTGAGAAATGGATGAAGATAACAGTGGATGAGACAGACCTTGGAGAGCCTACAGTGCAGCGTCTATTGTTTCTTAAATGATCCTAAAATGTTCACTTCAACTGTTCTTCCGAATGGATGTTTTGCTCTTTCTGTGAAGATGAACATTTTAATATCAGTCCTAAGTTTATCATTTGCTTGCTTGAATCTCTATCCTCTGTCCCCATTCTAATAATTCAGTTTATCCTTAGGCAGCGCCTTCCAAATCCCCATTTCTACCATCGAGAAAAATGAAGGCAGCAGATACACACACCCGCTGAATGTTCCTCTCCAAGCTATTTACCATCCTGACTTGGAAATATATTACCATTCCTTCGCTGTCACTGGATCAAAATCCTGGCATGCCCTCCCTAACGGCACTGTGGGTGTACCTACATCCCATAGCTTGCAGTGATTCAAGAAAGCAGCTCACCACCGCCTTTCGTGGGCAATTTGGGATGGGCAATAAATGCTGGCTGGCTGGTGATGCCCACATCCCATAATTAATTTTTTAAATGAATATTCCTGTTTACTCTACAGGCCAAAGGCTGCAGGCAGAAGTTTATACTTTTAGCCTCAACCTTACCAAGAATTATTTGTGAACCAGACAACCTTCAGTCTGTTGCTCTGCTGCTGACTGAAGGCCCTGATCTAGATCTCCAATTTCCTTCCTAATTTTCAATTGTGTGATCCAATCAGAGGATAGGCCTAAGCCTGAGTACACAATCCAAATGCACGGGGAAGGTATATTAGCTGCTCCTGTTTTCTAGAGAAGCACCTACCCCATAATGTCCTTGTTTTGATAATGAAGCACACTCATCAGCTCCATGCCACTGATGTGAGAAATAGCTTAGTGATTTTGTTATAGGCACATTATAATACAAATGGCACAAAGGAAGATAATATTGGAGCTACTAAGAATGCCATCTCAGCTCCGGGACATCGCTGCAGGAATTCCTCAATGTTAGTGTTCAAGGTCCAACTATCTTCAGCTGCTTCATCAATGACTTTCCTCCATTATAAAGTCAGACATGGGGACATTCATCAATGGTTGCACAATGTTCAGCACCATTCACAACTCCTCAGATACTGAAGTAGTCTGTGTCCAAATGCAGCAAAGCCTGGACAATATCCAAGCTTGGGCTGACCAGTGGCAAATAACATTCATGCCACACAAGCATTAGATAATAACCATCTCCCAACAAGAGAGAATCTAACCATCGTCCTTTGACATTCATTGACATTACAATCACTGAACCTCCATTATCAACATCCTGGGGGTTACCCATTGACCAGAAACTGAACTGACTGGCCATATAAATGCTCACTTCTTGACTTCCCAAAGGCTATGCACCATCTACAAGGCGCAAGTCAGGAGTGTGATGGAATAATGTCTCCTTAACTGTATGAGTGCAGCTCCAACAAAATGCAAGAAGCCAGACACCATCCAGGACAAAGCAATCTGCTTGATTGACCATCCATTCCCTCTACCACTGATGCACAGTAGCAGCTGTGTGTACCGTGTAAAATTTGCGCTGCAGGAACTCACCAAAGCTCTTTTGACAGCACAACTCAACACCACGACCTCTGCCCCCTAGAAGAGCGAAGGCAGCTGACACATAGGAACACCACCACCTGCAAGTTCCCTTCAAAGTCGCACACATTCCTGACTTGGAAATATATCACCATTCCTGTCACTGGGCCGAAATCCTTGAATTCCTCAACAACACTGTGGATGTACCTACACGACGTGGGCTGCAACAGTTCAAGAAAGCAGCTCACCCGGACCTTCTCAAACACATTTGGAATATTGTGAGCAATTTTGGGCCCTGTATCTGAGGAAGGATTTGCTGGCCTTGGAAAGGGTCCAGAGGAGGTTCACGACAATGATCCCAGGAATGAAAAGCTTGACATATGAGGAGCATTTGAGGACTTTGGGTCTGCACTCGATGTGGTTTAGGAGAATGAGGGGCGATCTCCTTAATATTTACAGAATATTGAAAGGCCTGGATAGAGTGGACGTGGGGAAGATGTTTCCATTAGTGGAGAAATTAGGATCCAAGGGCACAGCCTCAGAGTTAAGAGATGACCCTTTAGAACCAAGACACGGAGGAATCTCTTCAGCCAGAGGGTGGTGAATTGATGGAATTCATTGCCACAGAAAGCTGTGGGGGACAGGTCATTGAATATATTCAAGACAGAGACAGGTCCTTGATTGGTGAGGGAATCAAAAGTTAGGGGAAAAAGTGGAAAATGGGTTTGAGAAATTTATTCGCCATGATTGCATGCTGGAGCAGACTGGGTGGGCTGAATGGCCTAATTCTGCTCCTATATCTTATGTTGTAATTAGTGATGGACAATCAGTGCTTGCCTAACCAGCAATGTCCACATCCTGTCCCAGTCTAACTAATGTAGTCCAAGCTCTAATACGTTTCTGTCAAGTGTCTCTCGTCATTTTAGGTGGAAATTTCAATGTATTTTGATTTAGGGCATAATTAAAAATAAGCACTGCTGCACATGTGGAAAAACTGGATTTGCAGATTGAAATGTGGCATTCATAAAATGTTACGTTAACATTTTTCTGATTTTAATGGAGGCAGGGAATTTCAAGGTATTCTGGGTTATCAGAAAAATGACCATTGTATGTTCTGCGTGTTTCTGTATGTCTCTCCTCCTCCTCTGCTTACTACCTGACATGTATGATGGAGGTACTCTCTGATGTACAGCTCAGTATTAAGCAATCATATCCTTTATACCATATCCACTCATCTATATTCTTAAACACTTTCTACTACAGTTATCTTTGTTTGTATCCTTTCACAAAATGAAGTTCAAGCTGCTGTTGATAATCCACTTGTGATCAAGAAGTCAGACATGATCAGCTCACCCTGATGACTTTAAAGTTATTACAATATTACAATTAGAAATACTTCATTCAAAGACTCTTTGAATCGAGTGCAACTGTTTCAATAATTTCAGTGGAGAAAAAGGAAGCAGGATCAATGTTTCCCATTCTTAGCATCAGGTATGTTTCTGATGAGAGATAGGATAAAGGGCGATGAGGAGCAAACAGGAGAGTGGAGTTGGGACCAGGATAAGATCGGCCATAATCGTGGAGCAGTGTTCAAAGGGCTGAATTGCCTACTCCCGCTCTTGATTCCTTTGTTCTTATCCCAAATTTTCCAAGTAATCCTAAATTGCAACACATGCATGGGTTTTTAGTGCTGTCTATACTAATACAGTGAAGCACCTGAGGCTCTAAATCCAGGGGATGTATCTTATTTACTTTTATTTAATGGGACAAATTGAGCCATTCTCCAACTCACAGGAAGCATTTGATTTTTGATTTGATTTATTATTGTCACATGTATTAGCATGCAGTGAGAAGTATTATTTCTTGCACATTATACAGACAGGGCATACCGTTCATACCAGAGTGCAGAATGTAGAGTTACAGTCATAGCTAGGGTGTCAAGAAAGATCAACTTAATGCAAAGTAGGTCCATTCAAAAGTCTGACAGCAGCAGGAAAGAAGTTGTTCTTGTGTCGGTTGGTACATGACCTCAGACTTTTGTCCCTTTTTCCTGATGGAAGAAGGTGGAAGAGAGAATGTCTGGGCAAACTGGAATTCGATAGGCTATTGAACATACACACCAGAAACCTCTGAACTCATCTGCAGCTGGGATTCTCTGGTGTCATTGCAGTGAATGGAGTTTTGGCTGAGTGCCATATCCTCCATTCTCACTGGCAGCAGGGAGGGTATAGATGAAATCAGAGAATCCACCCATACTTCTAACATATTTTATTCCCCTGAGCTGTTTGAGAAAATTGCAGCAGTTCCTGCAGCAACAGCAGTCTTTTACATATTAATCTGAGCTAAAAATTGTTCTTGCAGCTACTTCTAATGAAACAATTTCAGTTAAATACTTATCCTATAATATTGAAACAGAAGCCTCATCTTCTCAAATGAAAAGTTCTCTATACTTAGTTCATTAGCCAAATCTTTATCTTTGTACATAATCATCTTGGAGAAATCCCTCATAGGACTAATGTAATTGAAAAAAAAATCTATTGCCTCTACCGCAATTGTCCACTATTCTTTTCCAGCATTTGTAATGCCAGCTTTAATTATCTTCAGCTTTAACATAATTGTCACTTTATTTTGATAATTGCAGCTTTTTATATTTAGAGATTCATTTCTCAATAGACATCCCTATTTAGCTACGGTATTTAGGTTTCGCTTTGCCCTGGATTCTTCTTTTCAAGGAATATACAAGGATTCCTTGTCCTTTTAACATTGACTGAAAAATAAGCAATTTCCTATCTAAATCTTATTGCTTACACCTCAATCAATCCTCTTTAATAAAAGTGTGGCATTCCCACAATTAGGTACTAACATTAATTTGACATCAGTTTTAGGTTGCCTGAGCAACTCAAATTTAACCCACTGTTTTCCCAGTGAAGATTGGCCAATTTAGCCCATTCCAGAGATTAGCTAAACCCCACTATTAACTAAATTTGACATTACAGGGAAAGAATTCCAAACTTTCTTAATTTCACTTGCAATATCACAGGAATCTCATGATTTTGTTGCAGAAATCTTATTACAGTTGTCAAGAATGTTACAGTGTTTCTCAACACTGAGTTGTCAATATTTGTTGTTTAACCAGTGCGGTTTGGTATTTTTTTTATTCATTTGTGGGATATTGGGCATCACTGGCTGGCCAGCATTTATTGCCCATCCCTATTTGCCCTTAGAATGCAGTTGAGAATCAACCATATTGCTGTGGCCCTGGAGTCACGTATCGGCCAGACCTGGTAAGGATGGCAGATTTCCTTCCCTAAAGGACATTCATGAACCAGATGGGTTTTTTCGACAATTGACAATGATTTCTTGGTCATCAGTAGGTTCTTAATTCTAGATATTTTTTATTGAATTCAAATTCCACCACCTGCCGTGGCGTGATTCTAACCTAAGTCCTTGGAATATTAGCTGAGTTCTTAGATTAATGGTCTAGCAATAGTACCACAAGGCCATCACCTCCCCCGTATTGTTGTCGAAGATACATCACTATAGAAACAGTCTGGACTCCTGACTTGGAGAATATGAGATTGAACATTGTGTCTTGGTTACTACAATGCACTCCTGGTTGACCTCCTATACTCTGACATCCATAATCTTCAACTCATTCAGAACTCTGGTGCTCATATCCTAGTTCTTATCCAGTCCTGGTCACATACCGCAACACCTATCTTCACTGACCTGTAGTGCTCTGCTCCTTAAATCTGATATTCATTTTTGACTTCGAATTCCTCTGTTTCCTGTAGCCTGTTCCAGTGTTATAACCTCCCTTATACTCATTATTCTGAATCCAGCCTCTCATCCACCCACTACCGGCACCCCAACCTCAACTGGCTACGTGTCCCTTCCTAAACACCCCACCTTCTCCTTCACTAAAACCCATTTCTTTCTCCAAACCTTTGATCACCTTTCTTTATCTGCACTCTATATAATTGAGGCCAGTTGTACAAACGGGGATTTACACCTCTCTCTCATCTGCAATCCTGTTTCTTTTGTTACCTGTAGCCCCATATCAAATGAGGCAATGTGTTTATGTTGCTAATGATTGGCACTGCTGCACATAGAAAGAAATGTGCAGCTTTTCTATTTACATATAAATTAATCTATTGAGGTAGTGTAAATAAGTGTTCTGGGCCACTGAATGTACTTAACACATAAGATTGAACAATTAAGCACATTTGTGGAAGAAGTGCAGCAAAGTATGAAGCAATATTTATTCACACACTGTATCCAGCAGCCAGAAGAAAGATGGCTAATTGGTTATATGCAAACGACTTTACAAACCTGGGATGGTGCTTTCGTTTTCCATCTCTGTTTTAGATCATCCTATGAGTTGAAAGCATGATTCTTAAAATCATAGAGAATAGAATCTCTACAGTGCAGAAGTAGGCCACTTGGCCCATTGAGCCTGCACCAGTTTTCTGAAAGACCCTATCCCCATAACCCCACATATTTATCCCACTAATCTACACATCGTGGAACAAGAAGGGATAATTTACCATGGCTAATCCACTTAATCTGCGCATCTTTGAAGTGTGGGAGGAAACCAGAGCACCCGAAGGAAACTCACACAGACACAGGGAGAATGTGCAAAATCACCCAAGGCCGGAATTGAACCCAGGTCCCTGGCACTGCGAGGCAGCACTGTGCCACCATGCCACCCTATAGTACCACCATGCCATTAATGTAGGACAGACCCACTTTCTCTGATATCTCATTCAGAGTGACTCTTCTATACACATGATCCAAGACAGTGAGGATTGCCTGGCTATTTATCTATTTATTATGTGTGGCAAACATGACAGCCGACATGATCAATGCATCATCCACATACCCACTTCCCACCAAGGTTTAGATTACAGCCAGGAATGCAAAATCTCCATCCAGTGACTGAGGCCACTTGTAGACCATGTACCAGTGCATTAGTTGAGATTCAATGAATTAGCAATGATCAATGGTTGTATTTGGAACTGAATGTGGAATATTCAATATTGGGTTTACTCCATGCTGAGCAGCAAATCTGCCTCTCAAAGCATGGAAAGGATTTGTTTGTAGAAAATCACCATGATCTCCACCCCCCAGGGATGAGGATTGGGATTTGCTCTGAATTATGTTCTTCTTGGAAGGTGCATCAGAATTGAAAGAGAATTCTAAAACACGCAACCTAAATTTGATAGCTCTTCCAGCACAGGGAGAACAATGCGCAATTAACCCACTGCAATTGACTGCAACACACAATGTGGACAGGATTTTACAGCCTTGCTCACCCTGAGACCAGAAAATCCCACCAGAGATCAACAGACCTTCCCACTTTCTGCCCGCTCTGATTCCTGCAGCAGGCGGGGCGGTCGAATTCTGGCAAATGTGTGAACTTTGCACTGCCTGTATTTTTAAACAATATCCAGCTGTTGATTGGTTGAATGTCTGAGCACCAGCCTTAAATATGTCTCAACTCACTTCACCCTCATCTCTGACCTACCAACAACGTCCATCAATCACCATTCATACCTAACATTCATAACACTCTCTCACAAATTGAGCACTGATACAGCCCACATTTCACAACCTGGAGATGCAGCTGGCCATATCAGCCAATCAGATTGCACCTCACTCATTGGCACACTTTGCTCTCTATTGCAGGACAAGCTGGTACACACCAGAGGCAGCTCGATGGCTTGCCCAGCGTAGAAGTTGTCCATAGAATCCTGACAGTGCAGAAGGAGGCCATTTGGCCCATACAGTCTACACTGACCACAATGCCACCCAGGCCCTATTTTCATAACCCCTCATATTTACCCTGCTACTCCCCTTGACTCTAGGGCCAATTTAGCATGGCCAATCAACCTAACCAGGCTTGATGAAGGGGCAGCAAGCGCTCCGAAAGCTAGTGGCTTTTGCTACCAAATAAATGTGTTGGACTTTAACCTGGTGTTGTGAGACTTCTTACTGTGTTTACCCCAGTCCAACACCAGCATCTCCACATCACAAACTCCACACAGACAGTGACCCAAGCTGGGAATCAAGACTGTGTCCCTGGTGCTGTGAGGCAGCAGTGCTAAGCACTGTGCCACCACACTGCCCCTATCTTCTAACTCCAGTGAGCATGATGATGCTGACCACTGTTGGATTGCCTTTTGCTAGGGCCATGATCAGCTGTGTGGCTGAAACCATTGAACCATCAAAGCATCCTCAAAATTTATTCTTCTTTTCACATCCCATCTCACCCATTTCCAAACCTGTCTTTTGATTTACCTGCTGAAGATGGTGAAAGCATACACTCGTAGATTCATTCACCTCCCCCCCCGACACTCACCTTAACCGCACCACACACACACAGACGCAGACGCAGACGCAGACACACACAGACACAGACAGACAGACACATACACACACACACACACACACACACACACACACACACATACACACACATACAGTCTTTCTCCTTTCAGCTAGCCACTGCAACCTGATAAGGTTGTGGAGGAATAGTAAGAAAGAATGCAGATGAAGACACAGCAATGCATCATTACACAAGCTTATATTTGCAGCCACCAGTTCAGAGACGGACGTGGCATGATGGAGGAGGCAGTGGTGTACTGGTATTGTCATTGGACTAGTAATCCAGAAACCCAGGACAAGGTCTGAAGATTTAAACCCTGGGGACCATTGCAGATGGTGAAATTTGTATTCAATAATCTGCAATTAAAAAGTCTAATGATGACCATGAAACCGTTGTCAATTGTTGAAAAAACAAGTCTCTACACTAGGAGTGGCACGGTGGCACAGTGGTTAGCACTGCTGCCTCACTGCTCCAGAAACCCAGGCTTGATTTCTGGCTTGGGTCACTTTCTGTATGGAGTCTGCATGTTGTCTCCATGTCTCCATGGGTGCTCTGGTTTCCTCCTATAGTCGGAAAGGTTAGGTGCATTGGCCATACTAAATTCTCCCTCTGTGTACCTGAACAGGCATCAGAATGTGGAGATATTCACAGTAACTTAATTGCAGTGTTAATGTAAGCCTACTTGTGAGACTAATAAATAAACTTTAAACTAATGTACTCCAGGAAGGAAATCTGCAATCTTACCTGATCTGGCCTACATGTGACTCTAGATCCACAGCAATGTGGTTGACTCTGAATTGGAGGATGGTTAAGAATGGGCAACAACTGCTGGCCCAGCCAGTGATGTCCACATCCAGTAAATGAAATTAAAAATATATATTAGAAGGTAGCGTGCACATGGCGAGACACTGGGCATGAATGGTGTGCTGCCAGGTCCCAGAGATAGGAGTCCACAGATGCCAGTTCACCAGAGGGTGAGATCACACATGAGCTCTGCTGCAGAGTATGTGGGTGACCACTTTTATGTGGAGAGGAAAGCTGGTGGATTTGCTCAGCGAAATGCTTGATGCACTGGGAACACTGGCAGAAAGCCAGCAGTCAATGCCAGGGGGCATGAAGGACTTTAGCACCAACTTGACACACGGTTTTGTGCTAAAGTTGGAGCCCATCCTTTCCAGTGTGGTCAACTCCATTCACATACGTGTGGATGCTATCTTAATGCATTATCCAATGGCCAATGTCACAACTTGCATTGCAGTACAGACAGCTTCTACACAAATTTTAAATGTTTCAGTGGAAGTTAGGTAGCTTCTGCTTGTACCATACCAGCTCAGAATCCAACCATGTTAGCTCAGCCTGCTGCCATCATGGCCATGAATTACACTACAGAGTGTCACAGCAGTCTAACAATCTGTCCTTCAACAGATTACTGAGACACAGTCCAGGGAAAGGCAGAGTCTCCATGGAACAGGGACTTGGTGACCTCTCTCAGGAGGACAGCATTTAGCCTCCCACCACTGTCGCTCTGCCAATGCCCCTGCTGTTACCAGTCACACAACCAGTCCTGAATGCTGCTGCCCACACTGAGATGGTGAAACCTGTAACCTGGCCTCTAGGCTCAGAGCTGCTCAAGCTATCCAAATTATTAACCTTCCAACACCTATGCAGCAACAAATGAGGTAGCACTGCATAGAAGCGTTGGAAAACAGGCACCAGGGGAATACACAGGAGTGATGAACAGGCTTTCATATGAGAAATGGAATAGAATAATAAAATCATAGAATCCCTACACTGCAGGAGGAGGCCATTAGGCCCATCGAGCCTGCACCGACGACAATCCCACCCATGTCCCATCCCTATAACCCCATGTATTTACCCTGCTAGTGTCCCTGACACAAAGGGACAAATTAGTATAGCTAATCAACCTAATTTGCACATCTTTGGAATGATTTGACTTATAAGTTTGGTTTGGAATGTTTATCTTGTGATGCCTTTTTTTGTAAAGTGATGTAGCACAGCGTTGAATAATAGAATTTTGATGCGTGTCAAAATTGTGCCAATCAGAGCACCATATTTACCAAATGTATGTAACGCCAATAAAATAAATGCACAGCATTTTGAAATAGGTCAGAGGTTTTAAAATGTCAGCATACAAGACTAATACACTCATTGTCAGAGGCAGGAGAACAGCTTCAAACAGTTTTGCAATTCATTTGTTTAACAAAGCAAGCTTGTTGCATACATTCTCAAAGGGTGGTAACAATTTTTTAACCAAAGAGTTCTATTTCTGAGATCACACCTTAAAAAAAAAACAAACTTCCTTAAGAGGGCACGGTGACTATTTTATCGGAATTGATTTATTGGGAGACGCGGGAGAGTGTATTGGCAGAGTCTTCTGCAATCTGACTCTTGCCTTGCTACTGCCTTGTCATCTGCCATTTCCAAACGCAACAACCAAACACTTGGCTTATAACCAACCTCATTTATCTCTCCTTTTACTCCAATAGCATCCTTCATCGTTCAATCACTTGTTCCAATGGGTATTTTAGTTGAAGGTTTTTCACAATATGGATGCCATTGCACCAGCCCAGCTTACTAAATTGCACATTTAACCCATGTTGGCAGCCATGCAGCGCTCTCCATCACTCATGCACTTCAATTGTTTGGTGAAAACCGCCAACTACCAGCTAAACAAAGTTTACCAAGCTTTGAGTTAGCAGCCCTTGTATCATTAGACTCCCCAAGAAAATTTCAAGATCAATTGGATGCTGTTCCTCCAAAGGATAACCTTACTTTCACAGAGCAGTCAGCACATTTAAATGGTTAATTAGAGGCACCTAGACAGAACAGAGAAGGTAACAAATGGCTGACTATTTTTCTTATTTCAGTTTCCAGGCCACTAGAAACCTAACAACTAAACTATATTCCAATAAAAGGACTGGATACTCTCTAATTTCAGCTTCTCTGCCGTTTGGCCACTCACACCTTCTATTCATTCTATGGACTGCCTTTCCCCTGGTTTCTATGGCTATGATTGATATTTCATTCTCTCACCCTACAGTATAAATATCTCTCACTTTCTATACCTTTTAGCTTTGACAAAGGGTCAGCTCTTTTCTCTCCTGACAGATGATGCCAGACCTACTGAGATTTTCCAGCATTTTCTCCTTTGGTCTTATATTCTAATAAACATTATCACAGTCTGACCAATGTGTGCCTCCTGTCTAACAGTAACATGCTTGGCTCATCCTTGCTGAGTTAGAGATGGATATCAAATAGCAACCCGGTGAGTAGCACTCTTATGCATATCCAAGGCTGCCATTTTAATATCGCTCAGTGTTGTGTGGCTTTAAAAATGAACAGCATCAAATCATCACATGCATGTGGCCAATTTAGTAGAAATGGTGAGTGTGTTGGACAGCACTGGCCTAGCAGATGTTTGTAATGGGCAGTGACAGAGGGAAGGTGTGGGCCTGTTCGTGAATGGACAATTCTGTTCCAGTTACTTTTATCACAGTCATACAAGGTCTTCACTGGCAGTTTAGTGAGTGAAGGACTCTTGGGTTGTCTCTCTCTTCCAATTCCCCTACCTCCATCTCCTTGTCATGCTCCTGATCTGCTTACCTGAGGAAAGGGCTGGAGTCTCATGATTCTGAGGTTGTACAGCAGTCAGAAGAACACCATGAGTTGTGATATTCACTCTGTAGAGTCCCTCCAGAGCAGTCCAGGCAGCTATCACATTCCGGGGAAGTGCCAGAAGATTGAAAAGTGGCTAATGTTACGCTGTTGTTTAAGAAGGGTGGCAGGCAAAAGGCAGGGAATTATAGGCTGGTTAGTTTAACGTCTGTTGTAGGTAAAATGTTAGAATCCGTCATCAAGGAGGAAATAGCGAGGCATCTTGAAGAGAATTGCTTGATAGAGCTGACGCAGCACGGTTTCGTTAAAGGGAAGTCGTGTCTGACAAATTTACTTGAGTTCTACGAGGATGTGTCTAGGGCGGTGGATAGAGGAGAGCCGGTGGATGTGGTCTTTCTTGATTTTCAGAAGGCGTTTGACAAGGTACCTCACAAGAGGTTATTGCAGAAGGTCAGGGGGCATGGAGTTGGGGGTAGGGTGTTAGCATGGATAGAGGATTGGTTGTCAAATAGGAGGCAGAGAGTGGGGGTCAATGGGTGCTATTCAGATTGGCGGTTGGTGACTAGTGGAGTGCCCCAGGGGTCGGTGCTGGGGCCTCAGCTATTTACCATTTATATAGATGATCTGGAGGAGGGAACCGAGTGTAGGGTGTCGAAATTTGCTGATGACACCAAGATTGGTGGAACGGCAAATTGCGTGGAGGGTGTGGAGAGTCTGCAGAAGGATCTAGATAGGCTGGGCGAATGGGCCAGGAAATGGCAAATGGAATTTAGTGTTGGCAAGTGCGAGGTGGTCCACTTTGGTAGGAATAATGGTAGGAAGGACTATTACTTACGGGGCGAAAAACTGCAGCAGGCGACGGTGCAGAGGGACCTCGGGGTCCTTGTGCATGAGTCGCAAAAACCCAGCTTGCAGGTGCAGCAGGTGGTCAGGAAGGCGAATGGGATGCTGGCCTTCATAGCGAGGGGGATTGAATATAAAAGTAGGGAGGTCTTGCTGCGGCTGTATCGGGCATTGGTGAGGCCGCAGCTGGAGTACTGTGTGCAGTTTCGGTCGTCGTACTTACGCAAGGATATTTTGGCCTTGGAGGGAGTGCAGAGGAGGTTTACTAGGCTGATACCAGAGTTGAGGGGGTTGAACTATGAGGAGAGGCTGAATAAACTAGGCTTGTACTCGTTAGAGTTTAGAAGAATGAGGGGAGATCTCATTGAGACGTATAAGATGATGAATGGGATGGATAGGATAGAGGTGGAGAGGCTCTTCCCGCTCAGAAAGGACAGTAGGACTAGGGGGCACAGCCTCAAGATAAAGGGGGGGTGGTTTAGAACGGAGTTGAGGAGGAACTTCTTCACTCAAAGGGTGGTGAATCTCTGGAATTCTCTGCCCGTTGAAGTGGTGGAGGCTGCCTCGCTCAATATTTTTAAGACGCGGGTTGATGGGTTTTTGATAAGCGAGGGGATTAAGGGTTATGGGGAGAGGGTGGGAATGTGGAACTGAGCCACGACAGATCAGCCATGATCTTATTGAATGGCGGGGCAGGCTCGAAGGGCTAGATGGCCTACTCCTGCTCCTATTTCTTATGTTCTTATGTAACATGGCTTTCATTGTATGCATTCAGTGTACTTGTGAGCCTGAGTGGTCAGCAGATAGCCCTTGATACCCAGTAGCCACCCTCTATCTCAACGCCATACTTCTGGGCTCCCCCCATACCCTTTGACAACTTTAGAGTCTAGATATTTCCTTTTTAAATAAATTCAGTAACTTGGCCTCCACAACCTTTCATAGCAAAGAATTGCACAGGTTCACCACTCTCTAAATGAAGAGGTTTCTCATTATCTCACTGTATTCTGAGGCTGTGACCCCTTGGCCTAGGCAACCCAGCCAGAGGAATCAACATCCATGCATCTAGTCTGTCCAGCCCTGCCAGAATCTTATACATTTCAAAGAGATCTCCTTCTAAATTCCAGTGAATTCAGACCCAGTTGACATAATCTTTCCTCAAATGATAAGCCTGCTATTCCAGAAATCAGTCTGGTGAGCCTTAACTGCTCCCTCTCTTTGACAAGTATATCCTGTCTAAGGTAAAGAAACCAAAACTGCACATAATACTCCAATTGTGGTCCCACCAAGGCCCCATACAGCTGTTGTAAGATATCCTTGTTCCTGTACTCTTGCAATGAAAGTTAACATACTAATTGCCTTCTGAACTGCTTGCTGCATCTACATGCTTGCTTTCAGTGACAGATGTACAAAAACATCCAGTTCCCTTCGTACATCAACATTTCCCAATCTATCACTATTTAAATAATATTCTGCCATTCTGTTTTTCCTACTACAATGGATAATTTCCATGTTGTACTGCATTTGCCATGTATCTGCCCAGTCACTGAACTTGTCGCAAGCACTTTGAAGTCTCTTTACATCCTTCACACCATTCACGTTCTAAGTTTCATGTCATCAGCAAATTTCAAAATATTACATTTTGTTCCCTCATCCAATTCATTGGTGTATATTATGGATAGCTGGTGCCCAAGCAGTGATCCCTGCATTACTCCACTAGTCATCATTTCCCACTCCAAGAAAGACCCACTCATTCCAACTCTGTTTCCTGCCTGAGAAATAATTCTTAATCCATGTCAAATTATTGCCCTCAATCCTATATGTTTTAATTTTACACACTAACCTCTTATGTGACACTTTATCAAAAGTTTTCTGAAAATCCAAATACACCACATCCATTGGTTCTCCCTCATCTATTCTGGTAGTTAAGCCTTGAAAAATTCAAGTAAGCTTGTCAACCATGATTTTCTTCTGATAAATCCATGTTGTCTTTATCTAACCCTGTTGATATTTTCTAAGTGTCCGATTATCACATGCTCTATAATAAACTCTCTTATTTTTCATATTGATGTCAGCTTAACCAGTCTGTAATTCCCTGTTTTCTCTCTCCCTCCTTTTTTAAATAACAGGATTATATTTGTCGCCCTCCAATCTTCTGGGGCTGTTCCAAAATCTACAGAATTTTGGAATATGACAACAAACACACCTACTATTTCCATGGTTACCTGCATTAATACCCTGGGATGTGGATTATCAGACCCTAAGGATTTATCAACTTTCAGTCCCATTGATTTCTCCAGCACTATATTTTTAGTAATACTAATTTCCTTCAGTCCCTCCTTTTCATTGGACCTTTGCTTCTCTAGCATTTCTGTGAAGTTATGTACGTTTTCCTCTGTGAAGACAGAACTAAAGTGGTTGTTTAATCTTGTTCTTTATCATAAACTCTCCTATTTGGACTGTAAGGGACTTACATTTGTCTTCATCAATCTCTTTCTTTTTACATACTTATAAATGTTTTTACAATCCATTTTTATATTCCTTGCAAATTTACTGTCATAATGTTTTCTTCTTAATCAATTTCTTGGTCCTTCTTTGCTGAATTGTAAACTGCTCCCAATTTTTCTAGCAATGTTATATGACTCCTTACTATCCTTAATTTCTTTTGTCATCCAAGGTTGGGCCACTTTTCCTCCTGTGCTTACCACTGCTCCCATATCTGGATGAAACTGTTTGATGATGCAGAAACCTTGAAGTCAGCAAATTCTGACACACCACTCCCTGCAGTAGACATTTGTAATTTTAACGAACTACGCAGCACACTTTTGGAACTGAACAGCCAGAAGACATAACCAACAGGTGACCTGTAAGCAGATGATGATTCCTTTAAATGGCACTTGTGGGGGAATCCTTTGTGCTGCTGACTGCATGTTCATCTGTGTGAGATAAAGGAAGGTGACATGAGGTGGAGAGGCAAGAGTGCTGCTAGCATCAAGTCAGTATTGCACTGCATATTTCCAGCGGCCACTTGACATCACATGTGAATGTCCCTCAAAATGTGTGCATGCGTGCCACTTATGCCACCTGGGACACCAAAAAGCATCCATTGCACAAACAGTGGGTGCTACGATCCAAATTTCACACCTACAGTTTGCTTCCTGATATAGATTAGGAGCTATAATGTTTTCCTAATTCTGATCCTGCTCTAATTAAACAATTAAGATTCTTTTTCAAGAGAAAACCTTTAGTAAATGTGATATTTTTAAATCATTCATGGGACATGGGTGTCACTGGCTGGCCAGCATTTATTGCCTGTCCCTGGTTGAAAAAGAACTGAATGGCTTGGTAGGCCATTTCAGAGAGAGGTTCAGAGTCAACCGCATTGTTGTGGATCTGGAGTCACATGTAGGTCAGATCAGGTAAAAACAACAGATTTCCTTCCCTTAGGAACATTCATAAACCAGATGGGTTTTTCCTGACAATCAACAATGGTTTCATGGTCATCAGTCAATTCTTAATTCCAGATTTTTTTAAATTGAATTCAAGTTCCACCACCTGTCAAGGTGGGATTTAAACCTGGGTCCCCTGAACATTCGTTGAGTTCCTGGAATAACAGTCTAGCGACAATATCACTAGGTTATTGCCTCCCCATATGTACAGAGACTGTTTTAAAACAGGAGTTGATTCTAAAGCCTGTTTAAGTTTCCTCGAGATGTAGAATGCCACCCAAACAGTTGGTAATTTTCATCTTGTTTTAGAAAGAATCAGATTTTTAATCACTGAGTTTATTTGATCACTGCAATAACTCATTAAAAGGGATTGAGCTATGATTATGGCTCTTACAAATCAAACTACAAGACTTCACTCTGAGTTGTAATCCCTGATCAAGGAAATTGAAACGATCTAAATTGGTAACTATAATCCCAGTAATGAAAGATACAAGTACAACGTTCTCAAACCTCAAGTGAGTCTGGGGTTAGAAAGGTTTTTTTTTATTATCCCATTGAATGTGCAATCATTTGCCAGGAAAAAGGTAATGCTTTAAAAAGAACTGGATAGATGTTTGGTTAAGAACCAGATTATTAAGATTAAAAGAATAAACATAAATAGTTAAATACTGTATAATCAGATATATTGTAATCGGCCTTGTCCTACTGAAGTGGAAAGCCAGATTAGTATGTTGTAGTTTATAATGTTAGCTTGATATAAATGTAGATCTTTCAATTCACTTTAGGAATGTAAAGACATTTATCTTTTACCTGTTGTTGAATTAATTTGTCAGACACATTGTGATGCATATTTTATGTGGTCTGTAGATGGAACAAATGGCGCTTTCCTGTTTTATTTCAAAATGCCTAGATATCTCGAAGGTAAAGGGATCAACCAAAAAAAACACTGGCAGATTTCAGAGTCGTGGTGTGGAGATGTCAGCGTTGGACTGGGGTAAACACAGTAAGAAGTCTCTCAACACCAGGTTAAAGTCCAACAGGTTTATTGGTAGCACAAGCTTTCGGAGTGTCACTCTGAATAGAGTGTCACCTGAAGAAGGGATGACCCTCCAAAAGCCTGTCCTACCAAATAAACTTGTTGGATTTTAACCTGGTATTGTGACACTTCTTACTGAGATTTCAGAGTAACAGAATGCTGGCACCAAACTCCATTGGGAAATGATCCACCTGTGAGCACTAGAATGTGCCCACTGTACAACTCTTGTCACTGACCCTGCTGAAATTTACAGGCTGAGAGTCCTAGACAAACATGCTGTGATGCTGTCAGGGTGTATCAGTGGCACCACACTCATCCCTGCCCTCTGAAAGCTGCAGAATATGGCCATGCATCAGAGGGCCCACATCAAAGGCTTTTGAAAAAGAGATTACTGCCCCCTCTTATTTCAGTGTAGGGCCCTCTCCCTGGTCTTCATCCCAGTTGGCCGCCATCTGTAGACCTTTTGGCCAGATACAGCTGATGAGAGCAGGGATACCTACAGCAATACAGCATGGGGTTCCAACTGAGGGCTCAGGACTTAGAACTAAATTAACCATAGATGCATAGGTTAGAGAATTAGTGGGTAAAATATGTATGGATGTGGGGATAGGGCCTGGGTGGGATTGTGGTCGGTGCAGACTCGATGGGCCAAATGGCCTCTTTCTGTGCTGTAGAGTTTCTATGATTTCTATAAACTGCCAATTTAGGGACTCCCTAGCCTCCATTACACCAGCTATCCCACTGGGGTAGATGGAGGCACCACTTCCACAAGCCAATACCTGAAATAATGCCTTTAGGCAGGGAACTAGCCCGCTTGACCGATTCTGATGAACTTAGGGTGAGAATTCGTTGGGACAGCTGAGCACTTTTGAGGCCAATGAGTTTAGAATGCGTTTTAGAAGCCACATATAAAGAAAGTGCTTTCACATTGGGTTTCCATTAACAAAGAAATGCAACAGATTCGCACATCAGCATTCTGCCTATGATGCAAATAGACATGGCGAAACAAAATCATTTTAATCTTGAGTTCTTTACAACTGATTTTTGAAGAGTAAGTGGGAGATTTTAGATCATTCAAAATCCACCCACTTACAGAATTAGATTAAGGGTTTAAACCGCTCACATTGGTATTTACTTTTTCTCATTCACACATTAAAATGTGTTTGAATGCAATGTTCAAAATGTTTAATATCGACGTGAAGACAATCAAGTGTCAGAAAGTATTGGAAAATTCAGTAAGTAAATAAGCCAAGTTCTAAATGAATAAAAGGGAGAGCTGTTTGTTTCCTGCCAGGGTGCCAGTCTTATTAAAGAAACAAGTTCTGACAGATATCCAACTTCCCTTCATTATTGCAGAATTGCTGTCATGTTGAGTGTAAGGCACATGATCCCCCAGGGTGGGGTTGCCTCAGTAACTGGATTTAATAACTGAAACCAGTGCCAGACTAAAACGACTGTGTTATTACCATCCAGCGATAAATATATTTTGACGAGTAAATCTATAGTCCTATCCCAGTGCTGGTATTGCAGTATTGTTAAACTGTTATATTTTGGGTAAATTGTGGCCTGAATCTTTGGTCATGTATTTCTTCTTTTTTAGTTTGCTATGGGAACAACAATTCAATAGATCACAATGAGCCAGTGCAGTGAGCTTTATGTCCTCCGGTCTATTAAAAAACTAAAGACAGCACACTTGGTATTGGCTTCTGTGCCAAACAATCTGCAATGGCTTCCTCCAATTAGTGTGAAATGCAGTTGGAATCATCCCTTGGGTTTTCTTGCAGCTAGAGTTACTGACCAAAAAGGTTAATGGTATTGGGGTTTAAAAATGTGTTTATTTAGACCTACTTTTCTCATGACATCTCTCTATTTCTTAAAAGTGCTGACTCCTGCTGGCTGCACTCCCACAATCTGCAGTAAAGGTCTGAAGCTTTGGCTGGGGACACCACAGTCACATTCAATTCACTCGACATTCACACACTAGTTTTTTCCCAGATAGAGGACAGTGTATAATCGCTAGGAACACAAATAAATTCCAGCTGTATATTTTAACCATTAACCCAGGAGCACATGAAGTCCCACATTGCCCTGGGGGAAATCTATGCCCAAGTTTACTCAAACTTTTTGTATCTACATTAGAAGTGGGATGATCATCCCATTTATATGGATATTCTCGGTGTCTGGAAATCTTCTGTTATGGTACAGTAGCAAACATTCAGGGCTCGGAGTCCAGGTACACCAGGAAACCAGGTACACCAAAATGTCATGCATAGCTGCAGGGAACATCGAGAGGACTAGAATGCAAGGGGTTTGAAGTCACGCATCAGCAATAAAATGTTCAGGTTAGACCAACCAGGAAAGTAACGAGCAGACCTGAGCATCACACCTTAGGAAGGACATACTGGTTTCGCAAAGGGCGTGGTGTCGATTTATTGGAATGGTACCTGGGGCTAGGGATTTCCCCCTGAGAAGGGAAACAGGAGCTGGCTCTGTTTTTGTGTCAGAAACTTGCCTCTGCTGGGAAACGGGCTAAGTTTCAGATTTTCCCAGTGCCAGCTTTTCATTGAAATGAAGTCAGATTTGTTGCCCAATTAATTAAAGCTTGTGGGGACAGGAATGGTTTCAAACACCCACAGCAGCCTGCTTCTCTTACTAGAGAGAGCGTGTGCCAAAGCCTGCCAGTAAACCACAGGGACTCAATGGTACAGGGGATCTGGAGACCTGGCACCTATAAGGAAGGTCCTCTTCCTAGAAGGTGGCAGGAGGGCAGTGGGTATGCTCACAGGGAGCAAAACCAGAAAAATGCTGAAAAATCTCAGCATCCGTAGAATGTAAACAGAAATTTTGTCGGAGAGTATGACTCTATTCTCTCTCCACAGATGTTGTTAGACCTACTGAGATTTTTCCAGCATTTTTCTGTTTTTGTTTCAGATTCCAGCATCTGCAGTATTTTGCGTTTAGGCTCACAGGTAGATTCTGTTCATCGTCATCTCCATCTGAGGGTATTGCAAGCACCACCTGACAAGTCCTGAAACCAAACCCTGTGCTGTCTGAGTCCATGATGCCTCACCTCCTGTGATTTTGTTGTGTTGTCCAGCATCAGTAAAGAGGGATCTGTGATGAACCACTGTGTAGTCACTTGTCAGATGCTACAGTGCGTAGATTTGTGAACATCTGCTTTGAGGGTTGCAGTCTCTTTAGGCGCAGATTGCCACAAGTCTCTTTGTCTCTATCCATGGATCCTGTGCTCAAGGTGGCACCTTATTGTTCATTGTGCCCATTGTCCTTCTCGCCAGGCCTCCTGATGCCCAGCACGCTGCTCTTCCAGTATAGGCTGCTACCCCTCCTCACCAATGGCCTTGGTTTCTGACAATGCAGTGCCCATTTCCAGCTGTGCCCTTCCTGCTGCTCCTGTGCAGCTCAAGCACCCTCACCCACTCATCTGGTGCCCACATGATGCCAGGAGGATGACAAGCCCTCCCCTGAACTGGCAAAGTCCTTAATTCCCATTCACCCTCTTACCTGAAGTGAAACTTTAATTACAAATGATCTTCAACTTTACAATCCATTTTTAATGAGCTTTTAAAATTCAATTTGCCTCAACGTTTGGATACCAGACGATTGCTAAACTCCACTCTTCTCTCTGGAAGCAAAAAGGTTCCTAGAGATGGACTGTGAATGAACCCACAGCAATTCTAATTGCTTACTGAATAGAAAGTGGTGAATTCTGAGGCCTGCTTTTCCTCCACAATTAGAAAATGTGGGAGGGCAGAAACAGAGGCAGGTCTTCAGGCTATGCAATGTCATGAGCATTCTTTTACTGTCGCCTCTGTGTTCCCACACCATCAGAGCGGGGAAAATCTGGCCCCTACTCCCCAGATATTAAAAAACAAGGAGTAATCAGAGAGACCAAAGTGTATCCCCTAAAATTTAGAAAGTAATGGGATGATTGTGATCACATCTTTCAAAATATCAGAGATAGGGATATTTCAAATGGAATTATGGAACCTAGTGTAAAAATTAGAGTCACAGCTTTCCAGAGTAGAGTTAGGAAACACTTCTTCACACTAAAGATGGGAGAGGTTTGGATCACTCTTCTACATAAGGCAATTGCTATGAGGTTGATTGTGAATTTTATCTCTGAGATTGATAGATTTTTGTTAATCAAAGATATTCAGGGGTATGGAGCAAAGATGAATATGTGGAGTTAGGTCACAGATCAATCATGATTTCATTCGAGAGGACACCGATTACTCCTTGTTTTTTAATATCTGGGGAGTAGGGGCCAGATTTTCCCCGCTCTGATGGTGTGGGAACACAGAGGCGACAGTAAAAGAATGCTCATGACATTGCATAGCCTGAAGACCTGCCTCTGTTTCTGCCCTCCCACATCTTCTAATTGTGGAGGAAAAGCAGGCCTCAGAATTCACCACTTTCTATTCAGTAAGCAATTAGAATTGCTGTGGGTTCATGGTGCAAACATGTTAACTTTATGCTAAATAACTCAACATAAACTGATGTTTTGTTTAAAAAGCAGGTCGAAGACTAGATAAATGAAAGTAAGAAGGATCAGATCAAGGAGGTAATTGCCTTTATTGCACTGCCTATGGGCCAGGTGGAGCTGTGTTTTCCCCCAGGCCAAACAAGCTTACCCCTGATCTCCATGTGATTAGATGCTCATGGTTAGCCAACTGTTGGCCCATGATGCACCACTCACCCTCTCCACTACCATCCCACATCTGGATTCATCCCTGTGATGGCTGACCCCTTCCTTGTCCATGCATTCAGACTGACCTGACATCCACACCCCAACTATTTTCCCATTGCTTTCAAACCTGTTGCAAAGTTTTTAAAAACATTCACATGCCTGCCACCTCCCCTCCTGACCTTGTCACCATTAACAGTCCCTTTATCTTGTGCCCATGACATTTTTCTCAATCTCCCCTTAACTCCAACCTATCACTGACCTTCGGTTATGGCCCATCACCTCCACCCACTCTCCAACTATATGATTCATTACATTTCTACCCAGCTTTAGTTCTGTAGAAGGTTCGCACGGGCTTGAAACATTAACGCTGTTTCTCTCTCCACAGGTGCTGCCAGACCTGTTGAGATTTTCCAGTATTTTCTGCCTTTAGTTCAGATTTCTAGCTGTAATACATTGGCCTTATCTGATGTTCTTCTCCCCCTGCTCTCTTTCTGTCTCAGAAACAGAGAAAATAGGAGCAGTAATAGGCCATTCGACCTTCCAAGCTTGCTTTATCTTTCATTATCATCATGGCTCAACATCTAACTCAGTAATGTGTTCCTGTTTTCCCCCCATATTATTTGATCCTGTTAGCCCCAAGAGCTATATTTAACTCCTTGAAAACACACAAGTTTTGGCCTAAACCTCTTTCTGTGATAGAGAATTCCACTGGCTTATTACTCTTTGGGTGAAGACATTTCTCATTTCAGCCTTAAATGGTTTACCTCATATCCTTAGACTATGACCCCTGGTTCTGGTCACCCCCACCATTGGGAGCATCCTCCCTACGTCTATCCTACCCAGCCCTATTAGAATTTTATAAGTTTCTATGAGAATCCCTTCATTTTTCTAAACTTCCATGAATATAATCCCAATCAACTCAATTTTTCCTCATACATCAGTCCCACCATCCCAAGAATCAGTCTGGTAAACCTTCCCTGCACTCTCTCCATAGCAAAAACATTCTTCCTCAGATAAGGAGACCAAAACTTGCACACAATATTCCAGATGTGTCTCACACAGGCCCTGTATAATTGCACCAAGGTGGATAAGGATAAATTGTTTCCACTAGTTGAAAACTCTAGAACCATGGGCCATAATCTAAAAAAATAGAGCTAAGATATTCAGGGGAAAACACTTCTACACACAGACAATGGTGTTGGTTCAGAACTCTCTTCCTCAAATGGTGGTGGATGCTGGTTCAATTGTTAGGTTTAAGTGTGAAATAGACAAACTTTTTATTGAACAGGAGCATCAAGAGAAATGGGCCTAGGGCAGGTACATGGAGTTAGCCACAGATCATGGTCACAACCTTGATCTTAAGTCACAGCCATAATCTTATTGAATGGTGGAGCAGGCTCACAGAGTTGAAAAACCTATTCCTGTTTCTATGATATTATGATATGATACGCTTTCCCATATTTTTAAGACACAGGAGATTCAGGAAGAATCTCAACCTACTGAATTCATGTTGTTTGCTGTTAATTGATTATTGTTCTGATGATCTTCACATTTGCTCTTTTGTAATTAATTCCATTATTTAACATGGAATGGAAATAAGATTACTGGATCTCACGATGCCTGTGTTTTGTCACTCTTTGTGAATATACGCACTGTAGCCTGTTTCCAGTCTAATGCTATCTTCTCAACACCGTGTGATGTCCTGACAAAGATCATCTGTTACTCCTAAATCTTAGAGAAGATTTTGTCAGCACACTGGGGCAAATGCCACCATCTTTGTGGATATGTTTGTTTTCAGTGTCTTTAGCCTATCTAAGATGCCATATAATTTATTTAAAAAGTCATTGATTTTACTTGGGATGTATTTGTTTGGGAAAAACATGTTGCTTATGTTTTTTCTGGTGAATGCTTGCTTGATAGAGCAGACGCAGCATGGTTTCGTTGAGGGGAAGTCGTGTCTGACAAATTTACTGGAGTTCTGTGAGGATGTGTCTAGGGCGGTGGATAGAGGAGAGCCGGTGGATGTGGTCTTTCTTGATTTTCAGAAGGCGTTTGACAAGGTACCTCACAAGAGGTTATTGCAGAAGGTAAGGGGGCATGGAGTTGGGGGTAGGGTGTTAGCGTGGATAGAGGACTGGTTGTCAAATAGGAGGCAGAGAGTGGGGGTCAATGGGTGCTATTCGGATTGGTGGTTGGTGACTAGTGGAGTGCCTCAGGGGTCGGTGCAGGGGCCTCAGCTATTTACCATTTATATAGATGATCTGGAGGAGGGAACCGAGTGTATGGTGTCGAAATTTGCTGATGACACCAAGATTGGTGGAACGGCAAATTGTGCGGAGGGTGTGGAGAGTCTGCAGAAGGATCTAGATAGGCTGGGCGAATGGGCCAGGAACTGGCAAATGGAATTTAATGTTGGCAAGTGCGAGGTTCCACTTTGGTAGGAATAATGGTAGGAAAGATTATTACTTATGTGGAGAAAAACTGCAGCAGGCGACGGTGCAGAGGGTCCTTGTGCATGAGTCGCAAAAACCCAGCTTGCAGGTGCAGCAGGTGGTCAGGAAGGCGAATGGGATGCTGGCCTTCATAGCGAGGGGGATTGAATGTAAAAGTAGGGAGGTCTTGCTGCAGCTATATAGGGCATTGGTGAGACCGCAGCTGGAGTACCGTGTGCAGTTTTGGGTGCCGTACTTACTCAAGGATATTTTGGCCTTGGAGGGAGTGCAGAGGAGGTTTACTAGGCTGATACCGGAGTTGAGGGGGTTGAGCTATGAGGAAAGGCTGAATAAGCTGGGCTTGTACTCGTTAGAGTTTAGAAGAATGAGGGGAGATCTCATTGAGACGTACAAGATGATGAATGGGATGGATAGGATAGAGGTGGAGAGACTCTTCCCGCTCAGAAAAGACAATAGGACTAGGGGGCACAGCCTCAAGATAAAGGGGGGAGGCGGTTTAGAACGGAGTTGAGGAAGAACTTCTTCACTCAAAGGGTGGTGAATCTCTGGAATTCTCTGCCCGTTGAAGTGGTGGAGGCTGCCTCGCTAAATATTTTTAAGAAGCGGGTTGATGGGTTTTTGAAAAGAGAGGGGATTAAGGGTTATGGGGAGAGGGCGGGAATGTGGAACTGAGCAGAGACAGATCAGCCATGATCTTATTGAATGGCGGGGCAGGCTCGAAGGGCCAGATGGCCTACTCCTGCTCCTATTTCTTATGTTCTTATGTTCTTATGTATCTGTCTCAAGTTTGCATCAACTTGCATATTTATTGTTTTTCTCACTTCTCCTTCCATACGTTGGGTGGGATTTTCCACACTCCCCTGTGGTATGCTTTACCGCAGCAGAGGTGGCCCTCCATTAGCCTATAGTAGGATCAAAGGGGTTTATGCACCCTTCACTATCAGGAAATCTGCAGCAGGAGTTCACCGTCAGCAGGAGCAGAAGATCTGGAAAATTCCAGCCATTATCTATTGTGATACTATTGTTTTTGTGCTTAGCCTGAACAGTTATACTTATTTCCAAATCTGCCTTTGCCCCTCTGATCAGACTTTTGATATACGAACATATGTACAAGAAGCAAGAGTATGCCATTCGGCCCCTTAAACCTGCTCTACCATTTAATAAGATCATGGCTGATCTGATAGTAACCTCAAAGCTGCACCTTGCCCACCTCTGTAAAAATAACACCCACTTGTTTACCAAAAATCTATCAACCTCCGCTTTAAAATTATTCAAAGCCTCTGCTCCCACTGTATTTTCAGGAAGTGAATTCCAAAAGTTCGCAGCCTTCTAAGAGAAAAAATCCATTTTAAGTGGGCGGCTCCTTATTTTTAAACAATGACCCCTAGGTCTAGATTCTCCCACAAGACGGAACATCTTCTCTACGTCCTCCCTGTCCAGACCTCCCAGGATCTTAAATGTTTCAATCAAGTTCCCTCTTATTCCAGCGGATACAAGGCTAGCCTGTCAAACATGTCCTCATATGACAGCCTGCCTATTCCAGAGATTAGTCTCGTAAACCTTTTCTCCATTTTCTGATACTAACTGCAGGAAGTCCCTTCTCTTTTCTCCCTGAATAATTTACAGGCTTTTGTTTCCCTCTCTTTACCACTTCTAACCCATTAGTGACTTGTTTCTTTATCTGAACTGATTGGTTTTATCATGTATTATCCCTGTATTCTCAGCATTCCACCTTTAAAGGTGTTCCAATTGTCTTCCAATGAGATGTTGTTGAGCAAACTCTCTCAATCGTTTTTTTTCTCTTCTGTTTCATCAAATGTAGGTTACATCTGGATTGGAGTGATCTGCAGTGAGTTCCAAATGAATCCCCTCCCACCCAGCACCCCCCTTCAATTCTGGCTGGTTCCAAATTGGGCAGCATTTCAGAGATATTGTTTAGATCCATTGAAAAGATCCAGGAGCAGAAATAGTGCCTGAATTTCAAGTGATGACATTTTCACATAAATCTAAAACCAGTAGTTTTAAATACTTCAGTTATTTCAATCCCGAGGGGAGATCCAGATGTTTTCTCATAGTTTTCTGGATCATCTTTGTTTTTGGACGGATTTTTAATGCTACTAATTTCCTGCCTTTACTATCAACAACTTCTCTTCTGAGGCCTGTGAAAACTGCTTAGCATTCTCACTGCTGTTTGTTCCTTTCGTCTGGATAATATGTTAGCCATAACGTCAGTTGCCTTCTATGGGAGATTATTATCTGTGAAATTTAATTTTGAAAAAGATTCAAGCATCAGTCCATCTTTAATGTCATCTTGTTAATCAGGACTTGCTGCTGGTGACTTCCGTTTAATATAGAATCATTAAAAAAATTACTGTCCCTTGTATGGTGGGTGGCATTTGGAAAAGCTATTTAGCTGGAAAATTACACTTTTTATGCTTGGGGAATTGAAACTTTTATCTGAGTCCTGAGCTGCATCTGTTGGTTCCCAAACAGATGTAAAGAACAAAGGCTATATTTTATTTTTCACTCTGAAAAATAATACTTTTTCTTTATTCTTCCATTCCTAATTCCTGCAGTGCACTCATGTGTTGTGAATATCTAGTCTAATTTAATAAGGTCAGATTTGCAAATGGGAAAACCCTATAATAGGTGGCTCCTCAGTGAGCTTCTTGGCAGAGACAGATTGTCCACAGATGGCTCCATGAGACATTGAAATTATTCATATGGTTTCCCAGAACAAAGGAAATATTCAGGAATTAGAGGTAACTAATTTGAATCCCTATTTGGAACAACTCAATGTGCCACATGCCTTGGCGAAGTGTGAAGGGAATTCTTTCAGTTTTACCTCTGTGAATGCTCACAGAAGTAGTCAGATGAAGTTGGAATCAGCCTGGGAATAGCTTTGAGATAGGCAGAGAGAGAATGTGCCAGGAGCTATGGAGCCAGTAGCACAGGTTATTAGAAACCAGGGGTATTTTCTAATTTCATGAAATACAGTGAGGCCCATGCTTGAATTGGGGAGTGTGACGTTGAAGGATAGTTGGGGTGTTCATCTAGCTCAATGCTAGAGGCAAGACCCCAAGAAATATTATACCTTGGAGAATAGCAGGGACACTGAGAGAATCAAAGTGAATTGCCGTGAATTGTGGCATACCTTGGTTTGATCCCAGAGGAAATGATGAAACTCAACATCCTTTTGGATGGGAACAAAAGTAGATCGGGAAGTGTTCAGTTGATATCTTCAAGATTAAAGACCAAGTGTTTACAAAATAATTGTAAATAGTTGTAAAATAATTGTAATAGTTTTTAGTAAAAAATACTTCAATTAATTCTTTCAGTTAATCACTGGGAGTTCAATTTTCTTTTTAAAGTTACTGGCCTCAACTGAGGTCATAATGTATGTAGCACCACCAGACAACAAATTTAAACAAATTTAAGGAGGAGATAGATAAGTTTTTAATTAGTTCAGTTACAAGTGGTGTACCTCAAGGATCTGTTTTGGGGCCACTGCTGTTTGTCATTTTTATAAATGACCTAGATGAGGGTGTAGAAGGATGGATTCATAAATTTGCTGACGACACCAAAGTCGGAGGAGTTGCAGACAGTGAGGATGGATGTTACAGTTTGCAGAGGGACATAGATAAGCTGCAGAGCTGGGCTGAGAGGTGGCAGATGGAGTTTAATACGGAGATGTGTGAGGTGATTCACTTTGGTAAGCGTAACAGGAGTACACAGTATAGGGCTAATGGAAGGACTCTTAGTAGTGTTGATGAGTAGAGAGATCTCGGGGTACATGTGCATAGCTCCCTGAAAGTTGGCACCCAGGTTGATAAGGTTGTTAAGAAGGCGTACGGTGTGTTAGCTTTTATTGGTAGAGGGATTGAATTTCAGAGCCATGAGGTCATGTTACAACTGTACAAAACTCTGGTGTGGCCGCACTTGGAGTATTGCGTACAGTTCTGGTCGCCGCATTATAAGAAAGATGTGGAGGCATTGGAAAGGGTGCAGAGGAGGTTTACCAGGATGTTGCCTGGTATGGTGGGAAGGTCTTATGAGGAAAGGCTGAGGGACTTGAGGTTATTTTCATTAGAGAGAAGAAGGTTACGAGGTGACCTAATTGAGGCATACAAGATGATCAAAGGATTGGATAGGGTGGACAGTGAGAGCCTTTTACCTCGGATGGTGATGGCTAACACAAGGGGACATAGCTTTAAATTAAGAGGTGGTCTTTATAGGATGGATGTCAGAGGTAGGTTCTTTACTCAGAGGGTAGTAAGGTCGTGGAATGCCCTGCCTGCAGCAGTTGTGGACTCGCCAACTTTAAGGGCATTCAAATGGTCAGTGGATAGGCATATGGATAACATTGGAATAGTTTAGGTTAGAGGGTCATTAGATTGGTTCCGTTGGTCGGCGCAACATCAAGGGCCAAAGGGCCTGTACCGCGCTGTAATGTTCTATGTTCTATGTTAATTAGTGGTGGGATGAAGGGTTATGTGGAGTGACAGGAAGGTGGGGGTGAGGCCAAGGTGATTATCATATCGAATGGCAAAGCAGGTTTGAGGAGCTGAATTGCCCACCCCTGCTCTTAGTTTGTGTGTCCATATGTAACAGGGTATACAGTGAGCAACAGATCATTTGGAGGTCCACAAGATTTCCCTGAATGCTTCTTGCTCTCTTTCAGATTTTCCCTTTAGCCCACACTTTTTTGCTATCCCATTGCAATGTAGAAAGTGTTATGGGCACAGTGTTATATGCACAACATGCATGCTATATAATTTCCTGTGTACCAATTAGCTTAAAACAAAGATCGTTTTCTAATTCATTCTGTTCTTGGAATAAGTTAAAACATCCCAATCCTCACTTTAATACTCCAGTCCCCAGTGAGTTAAAAACATTAAATACCAAACAACCACACAGGTCAATGAAAGCAACATCTGCAGCTTTCTTTCAAAAGAGAATTGTGATGTTCCTCAGCCAGTATGCCTCACACTTCAGCTATTTCCATCATCCTACTAACCCATTTTTTGAATAACCTCTCACAATCGTTGATTTGTTGTAAGAAATCTTGAAATGTTGAGGTTCACTTTGCAAATAAAGAGTAATTGTTGTAACACTGGCAGAGTAGGAACATTGAGAATAAGCCTAGCTATTTCAGAAAGCACAGAACAATGGAGACTTAATTTTATGTAAATACAGATATTTAGAATACCAATGCTGGGGTACACAGGTACATTTACAAGAGCTGTTAACTTGCAAAAGGCATCACGTATGAAGAAATATTAAACGGTCCTCATCTATTGCCAGTGAGAGACATAGTTATTAGATGGAAATGTTGAGTTCCGAATAGAGATATTCCTGTCAATTTATGTAGTGTACTGTTAATAGACAATATCTTTGCACCTCGACCATCATTATCTCTCTGATTTATTGCCATTGCTACATTCATTTTTCCTGTGCCTTATAAATTCTAAGTGTTGTGAATCTTAAGGGCTCACACCCTTTGTATCCACTATACATTGAAATGAAGACTCACATATTCTTTCCTGTTCTAATCCATCATTCTCCATTTGTTGAACTCCTTACTTTTCAATTACATGTACAATCATTCTTTGTTTCTGTCAAAGTTATTCAGTAAATCTCAAGATGTAAGTGTTTCATCATCTTTGAAGGAGAGCGGTGATTGGAGGGATAGTTCCTCGGGGACAAAGAGTATCCACTCAGGAAGTGGCTGTTGATGCCAGTGTGGAGGCCACAAACACCAGCAAAGATTTGATACAATGAAACTCATGCATGTTGGTGGAGTAGATGATGAGACTGTTGAAGATGCAGTCCCATGCCTGAACTGGTTGGGGGTGCCCTACAGTACAGCCTCCAGAGGGCCTCCCACATTATTGTGGTCCACTGCACTCTCCACAATCTAAACCTGCAGAGGGGAGACAACCTAGGCCTGGAGGAGATGGGTGAGTGCCAGATCTGTTCAGGTGAGGAGGATGTTGAGGATGGCACTGGGCCTGACAATGCCCAGGAGGAGGATGGGGAAGAACACTGGGAATGGACAGGGCCAGAATTGGCCATTGAGCAAGGGATGCCCTGATTGCCTTTCATTTCGGGGGTGTGGGAGTAACAAGTGGTGAGATCTCTCATAATGGATGTAAGGTCAGGTTAATGATGTAGTGCTACCGTGATCTAACCATTTGGTTGCATGTTTTCAATTGCTGGGGGCCTGCATTCATTGGCCTGACTCTGCAGAAGATTGAGGATGACTGATAGTGAGGACAAAGTGATGCTTCTCTTATCCTCAGCGTTATTTCTGACTCCTATCTAACAGAGAGCTACATGTGCCATGCCAATGAATAGACACATCATGGGGTTCATCAAAGCTGGAAAGATAGAGGGGCCTGCAGTGCCTGAGACTAAGTCATCGGCCAGGTTTTCACTCTCATCTTCCATCTGAGGTGGGCAGGCAATAGCACCTCGACAGCCCCTTGGCCTCTCCCACTTAGGTGAATGATGCAAAATTGAGCTGCTCCAGGGCTGACGGACGGGTTAGGGGAGGGTTTGCAGTTTCCATGAACGGGGTTTCGGGAAGGGTGGCCAGGGCTTGTAGGTGAAAGTGCAGTTGACAGCTGTGACACCTCTTTAGCAGTAGGGTCTGAGAAGGCTCCCTCAGAGCTGCTCAAGTCTAGTGGGTCCAGGGGACACGAGGATGGTCCAGCCTGTTCACTGCTATGCCTGCAAAAGGGAGACATGTTAGTGCAATACAGGGAATAAAGGAGGGGGCATTGATTACTCACTACAGACATGAGGAATGATAGCATGCCTTGAGGATTCTCACATTTGTCTGCTGCCCCCACTTCACAATCAGTGTAGGTGCACCCTGCCTCCTCCCCGCCAGCTCAATGGTTCTCTCCTCAAATAGCATGAGGATTCTGAGCTCTGACATTACTCCACTGGGCGTGCTTCTTCACACTTGTTGTGGTTGAGCATGTCCTGCAATACCACAGATAAGGAGAGCCTAGGCAGCAGTGTTGATGTTTAAGATTATGATGAGGCGTGGCAGGATTGAGTGGGAGGTGGAGTGTAAGGAACATGGCAGTGGGTAGGAGGGAAACATATTGATTGGGGAGGTGAGAGGAGGGCCTCCCTTCTGGTATTGGCAAAGGCCGAAGTGGGTGAGAGATAAAGCTATAGGTGTGAAGGGTATGCCAGGGGGTGCAGAAAAAGGCTGCCTGAGGCTGACTTATTCTGGCTGAGTGCAGAAGGTCAGTCATTATCTTGTGGCACTTACTGCACCAATGCAGCCAACCTATTGCTGTGGAACAAGTGCTAGGAAATGTTTATATGATGCTCCCTGGTGACTGACACGATTAAGAGAAGCCATGGCAGGTGAATCAGAGAGAGCTGCCACAGATACAGTGTTATTCTCACATCCATAAAGACTCTTATCAATGAGACGCAAGATCCGGTCAGAAGTTACACCAGGGCTATTGGTACAATTCACTCAAATTTCCTCACCGCAACTGACTTTGCCAAATTCTGGGAAAGTCGCCCCTCTGTCTTTACAGGAATCTTTTAGCAATCTGTAAGATCTCATTGCTCACTATTGAGCTTAGCCAGATCGTACTCGGGTTTCATAAGCCACCCTTTCATACCAAAGCTATAAAGCATCAAAAATGTGTCTGTTTTCTAATCAGAAAAGTTAAAAGTACATTTGCCAATGTTTGTTTTGAGGTAGGTTGGGCATTTTCAAAACCTTATGATGATCCTTGGAGAAATCCAAATTGTTCAAAAACAGCAAAGTGAGTTTTGCTTGTTTTACAGAAATTGGTGCTGACTTGCAAATTCAACCCAGAGCACACTGTCAGACTGCTTACAGCAGGAATGTGTTTCAGTTTATCTCAGACTTGCTCAATGTGTGGTGTGCCTTTGTTCAGGGGCTGCCTCGCAATAAACTATTAGCAGCTGTCCTCAAAATACATCTTAGTGCAAACATTAAATGAATGATTTCTCCTTGTCTTCTAACCACAGTAAAAATGAAATAAATTAACCCAAGCTCCTATATACAATAGTTTGGCAGCTCATTCTTACACTGAAAGGTGAGCAGCCTCAAATATCCCCCCTGCCATTGGTAATGACCAAAAGTTTTACTCCCTCAGATCAGTATGCTGAAGATAGTTACACATTCCTACCTGAATGATATCACCCAACAGGCGATATTTCTGGCCCATACCAGGCAGTACTTGTACCAAATGTCCCACTGGGAGGTGCTTGAGTTTCAATGTATCCTGCCACAAAATAATGGCACTGATATCTATAGCTTTAAGTATCTTTCTATAGCTCAGAATTAGGTGATTATTAAGTTTTAATGGTATGTGCCCATTTATTCCCCGTTTCTTTGAAACCAAATAAAGTGGAGAGTATACACCGGAATAATGTATAATGCAGCTTCTATTCAGGTCAGATGTTGGTGTGATTATTGATTTGATTTATTATTGTCACATGTATTGGTATACAGTGAAAAGTATCATTTCTTGCGCAAAATACAGACAAAACATACCATTCATAGAGTACATAGGGGAGAACGGAAGGAGAGAGTGCAGAATGTAGTGTTACTGTCATAGCTAGGGTGTAGAAAATGATCAACTTAATGTAAGGTAGGTCAAAAGTCTGAAGGCAGCAGGGAAGAAGCTGTTCTTGACTCAGTTGGTATGTGATCTCAGACTTTTGTATCTTTTTCGCAATGGAAGAAGGTGGAAGGAAGTACGTCCAGGGTGCATGCGGTCCGTGATTATGCTGGCTGCTTTTCCAAAGCAGGGGGAAGTGAGAAAGTGCCAATGAATGGGAGGCTGCCATAGCCATGTTGCTTGTGAAATCTCCTGATCGCTGTTAGGTGCTGATGAAATCTCAGTGATAACACCAACAGAGTGAGTAGGCTATTAAACTGCTCCTTGTTTTGTAACAGGGGAGAGGTAATCACAAGCCACAAGACCAATAACCCACCCCAGAGCTTCTTCATAGCAGCAGACCTTATTTTCGAAATGGCTCAGGAGATCATGGGGGATAAAATTGGACTGTTTAGTGCTAGCAAGTTAGCTGCTGCATGGCCACATAATGTTTGAAAGTGGGATCTGAGATTCACACTAAGTCTTTTCACAGAAAATTGTGCAAGGCACTGACTGATAACTGTGATAGCATGCAGAAAATATGAATGAAAGAATGTAAATAATCACACGCCACATTCCCCATATTTGTTTTTGGGCTGTAATCCTTCATAATGGTAGATTTTGCATTTTAGGCTCGCTCTGGGTATCTGAGAGCCCTGTGTCTGTAGGAGGACAGCTGCATCAAGTTTCTGATTTTACCTTTGTTGCGTGGCCTGGGCACAGTCCTGATATTAGACTGCTGCTTGATGGGTAGCTGCAGCTTCTCTGTACCTCATATCAGAGAAAGGAACATTCTGAAGATCCCAAACGAGAACATCCTGGAGAGGGTTAATCAAATTTGCTCTTGCTTTTAGTGAAAGCTGTCTTTCATTCCATTGCTGCTCTCATTTGTTGGTACACGATAGCCATCTTGAAGTAATGAGTCTGCTGCCTGGTACATAACAAACTGTATGAATGGGTTCCTAAACCCAAAGGGCATCTTATGCTGCCTCAGCTAAGATGTGTGTAACACCATTCTTAGGCTTCAAGCATTCCTGACTACAATATGGATTTCTTCTCCTTTGCAATCTGTGTGGAGTTGGCTTCCAGCCAATTCTCATGCCTAACAAGTTGATAGTGTAGTTGTTATCTCATTTTGTGCCAATTTAACAGCTTGCAGCATAGTTCACATATTCCAGTAACCAATCCAAAGCTTTGAGTGAACCATAAATGGTTCATCCTGTTACAGAATTTAGCTGCTATCTATAACACAGTGCTCCAGAAACCTCCAGCAATTCCAGCAGGTTACAACATTTGCATTTTCTATTTGCTTCCTTGCACTCTCCTCTCACTATTTCAGTGATTAACCTGCATAACTCATCGAGCATCACAACCCACCTCCCCCACACCCAATGTCACTGCTCTGACCACCTAACCATCCCACCTTACCCACTCACCTACCCACTCACCTCACCACTTACTCAATCACTCAGTCACCCATTCATTAATCGACGATTCCTTAAGAAACTTGAAACCGTTAAAAACCTTAGTTAAATAAAGCACCTACTGTCTTAAAAGGTTTGATTTGATTTGAGATATTGTCACATATATTGGTACACAGTGAAAAGTATTGTTTCTTGCGTACTATACAGACAAGGCATACCATTCATGGAGAAGGAAGGGAGAGAGTGCAGAATGTGGTGTTACAGTCACAGCTAGGGTGTAGAGAAAGATCAACTTAATGCAACATAGGCTCATTCAAAAGTCTAATGGCATCAGCAAAGAATCTGGTCTTGAGTCGGTTGGTCCGTGACCTCAGACTTATGTATCTGTTTCCCAATGGAAAAAAGGTGGAAGAGAGTGTGCCTGGGGTGTGTGTGGTCATTGATTATGTTCCTCTGGGGAAAGAGGGTATGCCCTTTCCTTTCCTGGAGAGGCTGAACTGATTTCTGCTTCAGCCAGGATCAGAAGATCTGGTTCAAAATGGACAGTACCTTCAGGTCGGGGAAATCGCTGTGAGTGGCAGCAATAATGCCAACATTGCCTTTGACCCAGTGTTCTAGGCCATCATGTCAGGAGAAGATGGGAGAGAAAGTCTGAGATTAAAATACATTTTTAAACAATATCTAATACTTGTAATCACAGTAAAATGATAATGGCCCAGGAAATCAGTTGTCAAAGTCTATAACTACTTTGCTGAGGTAAACATGGAAAAACTGCATGGGAATTAATGGGATAACAACTTAGACTGATAACTGTGGATGGAAAAATATGACCAATATTTGTGAGAATGGGAAATAAGATTTGTAGACAGGAAGTTCATGTCCTGTGCAAGAATTTTTGTGAAGGTAAAGTTGCCATAGTCCCAGATGAGCATGGAGTTCTCTCTGCTTTTGCGGGGTGGGGGTGACTGGCGGTGATTTAACCTGAGGATCACCACACCTCACGTAAGGAGCAAGGTTGAGAAGGCAGGGCCTTCACGGATAGCCTCAGCCAGTATAGGAATTGAACCGGCACTGTTCACATTGTTCTGCATCACAAATCAGCTGTTAAGCCAACTAAGCTAACTGATTCCTCTTTTAAAGAAAATTACAGCATAGGAACAAACCCTTCGGCCCTCCAATACACTGCAGTTGTATGCTTGATTGGCACTTTAAACATTCACTCGCTCCACCACCTTCACCAATGGAGGTACAGCGTGTTACCATCTACAAGATTCACTGCAACAACTCATCAAGGCTCTTTCGACAACACATTCCGGACCTGCAAGATCCACCACATAGAGGGACACGTGCAGTAGCAACACAGGAACACCACTACCTTCAAGGACCCCTGCAAGTCACACCATCCTGACTTGGAACTATAACCCTGTTCCTTCATTATTGCGGAGTCAAACAGAACTGGGGGTTACATCACACGGACTGTAATGGTTAAGAAGGCAACTCACCACCTTCTCCAAGGCAGATAAGGTTGGACAGTAAATGATGGTCTAACGCCTTCATTCCATGAAAAAAAACGTAAATCTATAAATACTCAGAATCAATGTTGAAATGCCATTTCTCTTGAATGCCTCCAGACGACACATTTTTTTAACATATCTGGCACAACATCGAGGGCTGAAGGGCCTGTACTGTGCTGTACTGTTCTATGTTCTATCCAGGGATGTGGGCACCACTGGCTTGGCCAGTATTCATGTGGTAGTTTGTGGTAATCACTATCCCTTTAGTATTAGTTTGTGTTTTTGATAACGAATTTTGGCCAAACCAATTTCGGTATCTTAAGTTAAGACAACAGATACATGCAATTTTATCAAATGCATCACTTAGCCATTGGCTGCTGGCAAGGCGAGTATAATCATCTGAGTCTAACACTTTGCATTTTAAATTATTTTCTGGTGGGGATTTTTTTCAGGAATATTCAAGAATATTTGAATTTGCCAGTGGAACAGCATTCCTTCCTTGAAAGTTGTGAGACCACACACAGTTTTCAGAACGTGTAGACAAACCCATCAGGACAATGTTTTGTTTTTGCTGTTGGCAAGTTAAGGTGACAGTCCACTGCGTTAAGTTAGATATAAATTGGCATTGTAATAAAGTAACGCAATGGAGAATGCACAGTTAATGTCATTGAATAAGCAGCGACTGGTATCTCAATAGTTAAGGAACAAATGATCCTTGATGAACATTAAAACAGGCATGCAGTGTCAGTGTTGCTCGTGGGTGTGTTCATAAGACCATTTTTCACAGAGCAAATACTTGCAAACTATAACCAGACTTATTCTGTTGACTTTGGCATGTATTGAACTATTCTCCATGTGGAGTAGCATCCTACATTTTGATGATATCAGTTGAGTAAATTGAACTATACTGTTCGGATTAAGAACATTTCATTCCTGGAGCTTGCACAGAACTGGCTTCTCTAGTGTGGAAAATATCTTACGCAACTTTGAAGGTAAGACAAATAAGTGCTTTGTGGACATTGTCTGCATTGAGAAGCTGCATCTTGTTTATTTTGTAATGTGTTTGATTGCAGTTATTGTTGAAATCTGAAATTACATTTTTGTTGCATGAATGATCCATTTAACTGAGGCAATTGAGGTGCAAGTGATTTCTGTATGCATTTTCTACATATGCAAAATGTTGTTGTGACTACTCTTAACCATTATTTAACAAATGCTATTAAGCAGTGTTGGATAAATGTAGTCATTATTGCAATTTTAAGGCATATGTCTGCAATGGTTTGCACAAACTTTAACTTTGTTTGAACGAGGCAGAGCTCCACTGGCTCCAACGTAAGAATAAGTTACTAATTAATTTGTCTTGAAAGCAAATTCCTCTACTTTTACGAGGAAGTATATCTGAAAAGTTTATTGTATTAGAAAGTATAAAAAACTATAACCACTACGAGAAAGGTCTCTTTGTATTAAAGGGAACTATAGCCCTGTGTACAACGTGGCTCCTTTGGACCAAATCCAATTGTACACCATTTAGTAGCAAAGAACTGAGTGTAAACAGCCCATTAAGTCAATCTGCATTGAGTATAAATAATAAATTGTCTGTGGTGTTGTGCTAAATGCAAATTAATTCCAACAATTAGATCGAATAAACCTATTTAAATCTGAAATACAAATTCTGGAGTTTGGAAACCCACACTGCATCACATATGGTATTTGCATCAATAGCAATACAAGCTGAATGTTTCTGAGTGTGTTTCTCTGTGAGAGGGCTGAGATCTAGACTGTAAGAAATGTAAGCTTCTTTTTGTTCCAATTCTTTGAATCCAGCATCTGTTAGCAGATCCTTGTGTTTATGATATTAAATTTGTTTTCTCTAAACTGGTAGTAGCTCATGGTGGGCTCTTGGAACTTGTATTTTTATAGAAAAATAACATAAAAATAGTTTTATTCTTCTGAGAATGAATAAATTGTGTACTTCATTCTTAAAGAGAATTCCATAGGATCCCTACAGTGCAGAAAGAGACCATTTGGCCCATTGAGTCAGCGCTGACCACAATCCCACCCAGGCCCTATTCCCGTAATCCTTCTTGTTTACCCTGCTAATCCCCCTGGCAGTAGGGTCAATTTAGCATGGCCAATCCACCTATCCCGCACATCTTTGGACTATAGGAGGAAACTGGAGCACCCAAGAAAACCCATGCAAGCACAGAGTTAAGTGCTGGGAATTTACACAAAGAAAGCTGGAAATACTCAGCATCTGTGGAGAGGGAGAACTGTATTTCAGGTCGAAGGCCTTTTGTCAGAATGTTCTCAACCTGAAACATCTATTTCTGAAATAGGCGCAGGCCAACATGAGGAACAGCAGCAGGTCATTCAGCCTCTCAAGCCTGCTTTGCAGTCCAATTAGTTCACAGCCTAACGTATCTGAATTCCATTTATCCACCTTTGATCCAAATCACTTCATATATTTACCCAACATTAATCTATCAATCTCAATTTCAATCAATCAATATCAATCCACAGCGGATGCCATCTCCCTGGCCCTGCACTCAACCCTGGAAACCTAGATAACAAGGACATGTATGTCAGACTCCTAATTATTGACTACAGCTCAGCCTTCAATATCATTATTCTCACAAAACTCATCTCAAAACTGTGGCCTGGGCCTTGGCACCTCCCTCTGCAACTGGATCTTGAACTTCCTAACTCACAGACCACAATCAATAAAGATAGTTTTATTCTTCTGCGAATGAGTCTCCATGATCACCCTCAATACCAGTGCTCCACAAGACTGTGTTGTCAGCCCCCTACTGCACTCCTTATACACCTGTGACTGTGTGGCTAAATTCCCCTCCAGTTCGATTTTCAAGCACTGTAATGGGTCGGATCTCAAACAATGATGAAACAGAGTACAAGAATGAGATAGAGAATCTGGTGAACTTGTACGGCAACAATAATCTCTCTCTCAATGTCAACAAAATGAAGCAGATTATCATCGACCTCAGGAAGTGTAAAGGAGAACATACCCCTGTCTGCACCCACAGGGACGAAGTGGAAAGAGTCAAGGTCTTCAAATTTTTAGGTGTCCAGATCACCATCAAACTGACCTGGTCCCTCCCATGCTGACACTATAGTTAAGAAAGCCCACCAATTCCTCTACTTTCTCAGAAGACTCAGGAAATTTGGCATGTTAGCTACAACTCTCACCAACTTTTACAGGTGCACCATAGAAAGCATTCTTTCTGGTTGTATCACAGCTTGGTATGGCTCCTGCTCTGCCCAAGACCGCAAGGAACTTCACAAGGCCATGAATGTAACCAAATCCATCACGCAAACCAGCCTCCCATCCATTGACTTTGTTTACACTTCCCACTGCCTTGGCAAAGCAACCAGCATAATTAAGGACCCCACACACCCTGGTCATTCTCTCTTCCACCTTCTTCCATTGGGAAAAAGATACAGAAATCTGAGGTCACGTACCAACCGACTCAAGAACAGCTTCTTCCCTGCTGCTGTCAGACTTTTGACTGGATTTACCTTGCACTAAGTTGATCTTTCTCTACACCCTTGCTATGACTGTAACACTACATTCTGCACTCTCTCATTTCCTTTTCTATGAATGGTATGCTTTGTCTGTATAGCGTGCAAGAAACAATACTTTGTATGTTAACACATGTGACAATAATAAATCAAATCAGATCAAATTTTGAGATTTTCAATTAGCCAAGCCTCAACAGCTTTTTGAGGGAGAAAGTTCCAGATTTCTACAATCTTTTGTGTGATGGCAGGACAATAAGCACAACAGTAGTGTCAAACAGTATTTATTTCTGAAATTGAATACAGTGAAGATTATGAAATAGGCGATAGTAATTTTACATAATACTGTACCATACACCACTCAAAAAGGGATAATGTTTCATTTTTCAACTTCTGTTGTTCATTGCCATTAAGACCAGAGGAGATCTCTGGTAGGAAGATATGGTGGAAGTTTCCTTGTGCTCACAAACTATTTCTCCAAATTTGCACTTTCACCCTTTGCTCCAGTAAGTACATACCAACCTTTTGCAGAATTCAGTGTAATGCCTCTGTGACTTGTCCTCCTTGGGTGGACCTCTATAATTGCCAAAGACTTAAATCTTAGGTCAATGAAACAAGAGATGTAAATTACACTAAAATGTGGCCAACATGCTGCAAAATACAAAACACAGATGGGAACTACACCACGGCCTTTGCTTTGTTTTTGCAGCTGCAACCTCCCACAGTTATCCACACTCCAACATATTGTATACAACGTAACATTCCCCCATCTTCCTCACTGAACATCATTGGAGGATGAACCATTGATGTGCCAAACAGATTAAAGTCTCTCTGCCCTTTTAAAATCAAGGCTAGAAAAGGATCCATTTTAAACCCTTACTACAACAGAATTTAATAAACAGTAACTTAAGGCGGCAAGTTCATGGATTTTTACTTTGGCCCCTGAGGTGAGATGAATCTTTCACTTTAGTTTCTTCAGTGACTTATCAGTGAGCTCAGACCATGCAGAGGAGGGAAGCCCCATGTTGGACCCTGATTTTGACCAGATAGCCAGCCGATCTCAGTGAAGACGGCTGGAAGGATGCTGAAGTTTACTTCAGGGCTTCAAGATTGTGGGGGAAGGAGAACATCATCCCTCATCATTCTTTGCTGGGAGATTGCCTGCACAGATATCATGTGAGCACAGAGGGAGGCACAGTGGTGGTGATCTGCTGACACTCAATCATGGGCAGCACGTGAAGAAAAATCATCTGTAGGATGGATGGGAAAGAAGCTGTCACACTGTAACCCAGCAAAGAATTAATCATTTCAACAGAGGAGCAAATAAAGGAAAATCTTTGGAGAGAAAGAAGCAGAAGATCTTACGACACATTATGACAGTGAGGTAATACTTATATTAAAATGAGACCCCTCACCATTATTGCTTTTTGTTAAGTCACAGAAAGTTAATTAGTACATTAACATTTTGCTTCATGTGTTGCCAAGATTCCTTTAGGAATTCCCACGTGGGGCACTATTCACGTCCGATAATGGAGATGATTTTGAGTCTGCACTCTCTGTCTGTGGGAATGGCAGTGTTTGCTCACACTCCAAAGAGTGGAACTCGAGCCAGCAAGTTTCAGCATTCTGATCTTCCCAGCCCCTCACCATTGGAGTGGAGTGAAACACACCGCAGGACCACAGAAAGCTCATTTTAATACATTAGCATGTTGTAAGCAGACACTCTCTCCGTGACTCCCCTCTCCCCCGATACTCAGCGGGCGCTGGGAGGCCATTATGTCAGCACCATTTCCAACAGATTCGTGTAGACGTGAACCTGTCGAGGGGGTCTCCCTGGGGACCTGAGGGGAGGATGGGGAATGTCCAGGTAGTAGCCTGGCAATGCCCCCCTGACACTGCCCGTTGATACAGGATGGGACGGATCCGGAGTATCCAGCCTGGACATGGTGAGGCTTAAAAATTAATCCCAGTGATCTCACTCATTTATAAAAGCAAACATTGCTGGAAATAACAATCAGCATCTGGAAGGGAATGATCACTTAGAGCTCTGGGTGTAACCCTTGATCAGTGCTTTGTGGAAAATATTCCATCATTCAACCACTAGTTCTAACTTACACTGCTTACTATTGCATTTCTTTATAAATATTGCCCAGTCTATGAGCAGCGAGTTAATGAGAACTTTGTTTTGAATTGCCAAGCAGTCTTGAGGAGGGATCCATTACTGTTTACAGTAAATGCACTAAAGCCTTGGCATTTCATCTGTGATGTCTTTGGAGACAGATGGTTTGAATTCCCTGCTGGTTAGACAAGCCCCGGAGTAGCGGAGTAGAAAATGCCTTTTGGAATAAAAATCAGCAGGATCCAAATTATAACATTCCTGTTTGTATCTCCTCCTTTCATCTTCTGTTCCATCTGAGTGCTGTAGCGACAGTTTGATAGCATACTGTAGAATAGTAACAAAGTGGACGCACTGTGTCTCTTTGGCGCAGTGACAAAAACTGTTCAGGGTTGGGAAGTTCTGCAGTGGAGGAAAGGATGTAAAAGGATTTAAATCTCTCCTCACACTTCGCTGGCTTGAGGGAATTGGGGGAACTTAATTTCCAGCACAGCACTGCAGAAAGCATAGCGTCAAGTAGTGTGTGAAGTATTTGTCTTCAAATCATCATTATCTCAGTAAAGTGTCTTTTATGGGACAAATTTCATATAATTGGGTGATATTATTTTTCATACCAAGTTGATCCAATGATTCTCCCAAAAAAACTCAAAGTTCCCAACCAGCAGCTCTCCTACATCCATGGGAATGGCCAGGTAGGCCATGGACGTGGCAGCACGTGGGTGATGCAGGCCCGTTCATGGAGTCTACATTCTTGGTCCTCGAGGACACTCACTCCAAGTGGATGGAAGTCCACAGAGTGCATTCGGCAACAACAGCAATAACACTAGGGGAACTCTGCCCCTTATTTCTAATGCATGGGATCCTGGAAGTGCTGGTCTCTGATGATGAACTGACTTTTGCCAATCCGGAGTTCACCCAGTTCATGAGGTCGAATGGGATTTGATAAATCAGGGCGGAACCATACCATCCATCATTGTTGGACAGCCTCATGGAGAAAGCGGCCCAGAATTTAAAAACTGGTTTAAAAAAAAACTGGAAACATCAATGGACACCAGACTCTCCCACTGATTATTTGATTATAGAACAACCATAACACCCTTCATGCTTGCCACTTTGGGAACAGCATCTGTGGAATTGGTCATGGGCAGATGTCTCCGCACCAGATTATGTTTGCTGTCCCCTTTTAGGGAGGTGAAAAAACAACCAGAAGGCCAACACAAAGGCCACAACCGTAGTAGCTGGGAGAGACAACTGGAGGCCAGTGAAAAAGTTTGGGTGAAGAATTATTCCAATGGTCCTGCATGGTTACCCTGTAGACCTTAGGGTGGAGCATGCATCTTACAAAATATGCGTAGGTGAGGCCATTCTGAAAAAACATCTGAATCAAATGCAGGCCTCAAAAATCACAGTTTGTCCAGCAGCCAACTATGGGCAGCAGACTGAGAACCAAGGAGAGTCCTCTCAGACTGGCCAGCCCTGCCTCGCCGTCCCATAGTCCGAAGTGGACCCTGCGGTGTAATGACTGCAATGAGGTCCATGAGGTTGGCCTCATGGAGTATGAGCTCCCTGATTGAGCTCATAATTGCCTGTCCAACTAGGGAGCCTGACCTGTATACAGAAATATGAGAGCGTCAGGTCCACTGGCACTCCTGATTCTGACTTTGTACCTGAAGCACTCTAGGTGGGAAAATTTTCCCATCCCGCCCACTGCGGGAATCAGAGCAGGCGGGACACGGACAATGCAAAAGTCTGTTGACCTCAGGCAGGATTTTCTGGCCTTGGGACATGTGCAGCTGGAAAACGTCACGCAGTTCCAGACTGGAACAGTGTTTGTAAATAAAGGGTATCCAGGGCCTCTGAGGCTTTATTTCACTAACTATTATCCTACACATCTATCCTGATAACATTCTGGTGAACCTGGATGACATTCCTTCCAAGACCAATATATCCTTTCCAAGGTGCAGTGCCCAGAACTGTACACAATGTGGTTTAACCGGATTTATAGTGAAACTATCACCCCATTATATTCTAGTCCTCTACTTATGTAGTTATTCTGTTACCCTTATTGGGTATTTTCCTGCCTGATTCAAGTTTAATGGATCCCTAAACCTCTTTGGCTCTCCACTAGCTTTTCTATTTTGTAGCTTTTCACAATTTAAGTAATACTAAGATTGATCCTTTCTCAGTCCAAAAAGGATGATGTGGCATTTATCTGCATTGAAATCCATCTGCCAGTTTCAGCCATTGTCTTAATCTATCAATAATGTCACTTTACAAAGTTATGCTTAATTCTTTCTACACTAATTACCACATCACCAATCTCTGTCATCAGATATCTGGGTTCGACTTTCCTAGCCCCATGGAGGTGGGCTGGGAAGCAGGGGTGAATGTATTCAGAGGGGAGCTTGATATCTTCCTGCCACCACAATATACTACCAGCTGCAGGAACGCCCACCAAATTCTGCCAATTAAGTGTCCAATCACAGGCCACCAGCATTGTACCAATTTTGGAAGGGTCCACAGCCGTGTGGGGAGGCCAACAGTTAAGTAGTATCTCATGGGATTCCCTCAGGGGCCCCCCTTTATTGGCTTCATGGCCCACAAGGTGGCTGGGGGTAGTCCTCTGGTGACAATGACTGCCCCATGGCTACAGTGCTGCCACTGAAAGATATGTCCAACCCAGTCACCATTGCCTACTTCCTGGTCCCAGCTCATTAAAAAATGTACACACTCTGCAACCTCAGCAATGGGCACCTCTTTCTGGTGGTGCTGCCCTAGGGTCCCATTGTAGGATTGGCATCCACGTTTGGGCCAGACAGTTGGACTAATATCTTTGTGAAAATACAGCCTATATATCTATATTGTTATCAAGGCTGTTAAAATAGAGCATAATTGAGGACCGATCACAGACTCTTATGGGGCATCACTAATCATTTCTTTCTACTTGGAGCACATAAGCATCAACCCTATTCTCTGTCTTACTCCTTAACCAATCTCCTAAGCAGGTAAATAATTTGCCATGAATTCCAAGAGCTTTCATTTCAGCTAATGGTTTGTTATGTTGAAACCTAAAGGTTTCTGGAAGCCTATCTGAACTACATCCACTTAGATATTCTCCTCTTTATTACTTTAGTTACTTCCTCAAAAAAGTAGACTCGACCTACATTTCACTCAACCATTTTCTCAAAGTACTCAGTCACTCTGTCATTAATTATAGGTTACATTAATTTCCCGAAGCAGATTTTGGATTAACTGGATTATCATTTCCTGGTTTTCTCTATCATACGTTTCTGAAATAATGGAGTTACATTTGCAATTTCTGAACCAAGACAGCTTTGGATGTTTATGGCAAAAACATCAGCAATTTCATCATCTCCCTCTTTTAAAACGCTTGGCTGGAAACAGTCAGCTCCTGGGGATTTAGTGATGTTATTTTCTCTATGTTGCTCTCTTATCTATGTTAACTGTAGTGAATCCCATTCGATGATTCATTATTAATTTCCCTGGAATATCAGGTATATTTTTACTTCCTCTACCCGGAAGACTGAGACAAAGCAATCATTCGATAAGTCTGCCTTATTTTCACTTTACCCCCATTTTTTAAAGAGCCTGAATTATCCTTGATTACCTTTTCACTTTTAATGTCATTTAGATTGGGGAATCTAAATATCTTCATCAGAGTTAAGTATGAGGATTGAATCTTCGAGCATCTCTTTTGCACTTCGGGGCAGGATGTAAGATAAAGCTTTTTTGCTCAGTGATCCTGCACTCAATCCTTAACTTTGACCTCCTTCTGAAGCTGTTTTTTTTTAATTTGAAAATGATCACTGCATCTCTGAACCTCTCTTTCCAGTTTCTCCTAAGCCTCGAATACATTGCTCTATACACTCTTCCCGTCTTTGCATTCCCATGTAGTGCATCACCTCCTAACATATCTCATTGATGCCAACACTTGATGCTTGTCAGGCATTGCCTTGTTGTTTGCTGTGATGTCCTGCGAGTATTGCCAAAGTGTCCAGAGAGTTTGTCTTGTTCTCATGCTAGAAGTACAGATATATTAAGCACTAAAAAGTTAATCAGAGGAAGCACATTTAACTATGAAATATTCGAGGTTACGTCAAGTGTTCAGATAGAGATCTAATTGGATTCGAAGTTAACTTCACATTAGCTGCAATTTCAATGCTGCTATGGTTCATTAAACAAAATGACTGGGCTCATTTATGCCCTCAGTGCTGTAGGAGCAGATTACAAAGAGAATGCTGGAGGTATATAAACATAGTTGGCAGATGGGCTTAAGCAAAACAATCCTGGTTAACAATCCATGTTTAAAGCACATTTGTAGAATTGATCCCGCACATTAAGAACTCCAGATACTGAGGCCATATTATCTCCATGGTCCACTGAACATCTTCCCCTTCAGCTTCCAGACAGTTATTATGCTTTCAGTGCACTATGCTTTAAAAAAAAGACCCCTTGTATTGAGTGAGTTAGATTCCCAGCTTACTTAGAATTGAACCATCCAATTTTTCCAACGTTTTCCTCTAGGGTTTCAACTCAAAGTCAATGTTGCCTGTTCAAGGGATATAAAATCACCGTGGAGGCTGGAGACTTTCCACAATCTACAATGTAATGCTGTCACTCTTTAGTGCATAGTTCAAATACTTGTTTTTTGAGTTGACTCCTTTGAGTGTGAAGTTAGATTGATGGACGGATTGGGATTGACCTTCCCCTAAGGCTGTAATGATGTGGAGATGCCGGCATTGGACCAGGGTGGGCACAGTAAGAAGTCTCACAACGCCAGGTTAAAGTCCATCAGGTTTATTTGGAATCACAAGCTTTCAGAGCCCTGCTCCTTCCTCAGGTGTGTGGAAAGTTCGGTTCACAAACACGTATAGATAGACACAAATGCAAGATAATGGTTGGAAGGCGAGTCTTTATAAGTAATCGCTGTACTTGGCTATCAGTTCTGCACGCATGAGGATGGACTCAACTGGGATCTTGTGTTCATGTCACACTATGTGTAACCCCCGCCATTTTGCCTGGGCTTTCAAAATCCTATTAACTGTCCTGGCTTGAGACAATTCACCCCTCTTTAACCTGTGATTAACCCTCTCTCCACTTGTATTGTCTGTACCTGTAAAGACTTGGTTACCTGTTAAGACACACATTCCAACCATTATCTTGCAATTGCGTCTGTCTATATATGCCCTGTTGTGAACTCAACTCTCCACTCACCTGAGGAAGGAGCAGTGCTCCAAAAGCTTGTGATTCCAAACAAACCTGTTGGACTTTAACTTGGTGTTGTGAGACTTCTTACTTAAGACTGTAGGTAAAGCAAGTGCTGCAGTTTAGGAGTTAAAACAATATCAACCAAACAACAATTTGTTAGTTTTGAGGCTTTAGGGAAAACTATAAATGATGTCAAAGTCCACAGCAAGTCAAAGGCAGAGAGAAAATCTGGTTCCAGGTCTCATTCATCTGTCAATCTTTATTCAGCTCTTTGCTTCTTAGTGTTGGCTGGAAATGGGATGAATTGGAGCAATCATGGTTTTGAGATGTGTTAGAATAGGTGCTGCCAATGTTTTTTATTCTGTCCTGGAATGTGGGCATCGCTGGCCAGTTCAGCATCCTAATTGCTCTTTAGAATATGGTGGTGAGTGGCTTTCTTGTACTGCTGCAGCCCATGAGGTTACCAAATTGGGCAGACCGTTTTCAGCCTGATGGAAGTAGATTCAGACTGCGGAGCGTGTCAGTCCAGGAAATTGATGTCAGGTCAGCCAGTTATGATCAATCTGCTGTAGCCCTGAATCCTGGATTTCCCAGGCAGTCAGCAACTTGCCAAGACCCATGAGACAAGAGCACAGCTAAGGGTTTCTTCAGTAAAGCTGATAAATTGTGAGGGCTTTCATCAGTTAGCTGGAAGAGCTGTTGCCATGACCAGGTGAGAAACAAAACCCTTGTTCCCTCAGAGTTCACTCACTACTTGACTAGAAACATCTTGGAAGCACTTTGTTTACCTAACACTTCACTCACCTCCAGCTGCACTTCCCTGTTGCCAACTCTCACCACAGCATAGCAACATCATAAGCAATTTCACTCTCCACCTCTGATGAGGCTCAGGGCCAGAGGCTATATCATCACCATCACCATCAGGTTGCATCTCCTTAGCCACATGTCTCTACATAGGACAGGTGGAATGGACATCCAAGACCTCATTGGTAGGAGGTGAGACCCCAACACAGGTACACAGGGTCAGCTCTCCCACCAGGCATTTTTTCTTTATCCCTTCATGCGATGTGGGCACTGCTGACAAAGCCAGCATTTAGTGCCCTTCCCAAACTGTCCGTCAACTGAGTGGCTTGCTAGGCCATTTCAGAGGGCAGTTAAGAATCACATTGCTATGGGGCTGGAGTCACATGTGGGCCAGACCAGGTAAGGATGGCAGATTTCCTAAAGGACATTGGTGAACTGGATGGGTTTTTATGATGATTGACAATTGTTTCATATTCATTGTTAGACTTTTAATTCCAGAATTTTTTTATTGAGTTTTAATTTCATCATCTGCTGTGGTGGGATTCGAACCCAGATCCCCCAAAACATTACCCTGCATCTCTGGATTAGTAGTCCAGTGACAATACCACTATGCCACTGCCTCCCCTTAAGAGCAGCAATAATCTGACAGCAACATCTCAGGAGGCTTACCACTGACATCTGCAGCCTCCTGGAACAAACCTCCATTATCAGCAGAGCAGATGTGTGCACATTGCCAAGGGCTGATGAAGTGCCCATCACCCTCTCCCTCCTGCTGCCTCTCACCAAGTTGTGTGCTGTCTTTTCCTGCAAAAAGAGAAGTAGCAAGATGAGTATTTGTAATTTTAACTGAATTTGTAATGCAACCGATTCTTCCCTGCTGCCAGCAGACTTTTGATGGGACCTACCTTGCATTGAGTTGATCTTTCTCGACACCCTAGCTCTGACTGTAACACTACACCCTGCACGCTCTCCGTTCCTTCTCTGGTGTGCTGAGTAGAGGAGATCTGTGTAGGAGAATGCTGGGAATGTCAGTGTGTGTGTGGTCAAGCATATATCAGGCTCTGCCAAGTTCCCTGACCACTTGCACTGTGACCAGACTGGAGAGATCACATTCCTGCTGTTGAATTGCTCGGTCACTCCCTTCCATGCTTACAGCGTTAGGGAGGTTTGTCTCTGCTTCCTAGCTTTGAGAAATATCATCTCATTGCACCCTCTCAGATCCCACAGTGGGAATCCCTGGTGTGAGTGGGAAACCCGGGAAAAAGCCTCCTCAAGTCTTCACTCCACTCCTGCAGCCTCAAAAATCCAAGCGACCAAGATTCCTTTAATTAGACATCCCTCCTTTGACAAAATGGAGTCAATCCGACCCCCTTCCCTGATTGGTTAGGGTACCCGGAGCTCGGTGTTAATACAGTAGCTGGGTTAAAGAGGCTTGGTTAACCTGCCACCTGTGGGCCCAGTGCAAAAGTAGACTCAACATCACAGCAGCATCATCGAGGAGAATACTCCTCCTGTTGTTTCACTGCACAAGGGGGGCAAGTAGAAGTCGCAAATTCCTCTCTAAAGGAACAGGATCAAGACAGATTTTACTCTTCATATATCCGGAGACAGGGAGGCTTTGATCGTGTCTGCAACCTGGGTTCAAATCCCGGGCAAACAGAGATGAAAGGCCAGTATGATAAACCGCTGAGCCACAAGTCTGTCTATTGAACTACAGAATTTGTGTAACAAACAATTCATATACACAGTTCAGGTCTGGCAGCATTTCTTTAGAGAGAAACAGAGCAAAACATTTTAGATCAATGACCTTCTGTCAGGGCTAACTCTGTTTGTCTTTTCTCCACAGAGGTTGTGTGACCTGCTGAAGTTTTAATTTGTTGTAATTTCAGATTCCCAGTGTCCGTAGTACTTTGTTTTGACTCCTCAGCTCCTTCCGACAGCTTCCTTTCCCGATGATTATTATTCTATCCTGCAGCTCACCGTCTTTGTCTCAACCAAGCAGTTACAATTCCCTGTGTGATGCTGTACTGACAGTGAGTGTCAGCAGGGCTATGAGAGGCACAGGGGGTTACAGACATCACAGCAAGTTCATGTTCTCTTTAGCTAATGGCCACATATGTAATTTGACGGGTTGGGGGCAGGCGGGGGGAACATTGAATGATATGGGGAATGGGGAGCTTGGTCGAATTCTAACATGGATCAATTGTAATACCCGTGTTGTCTTTCCACTTTATCAGCAGCCAGGTCAACACACAGCCAACAGCTACACTCCTTATTACTGAGATGATCTTATTCCCTGAAATCTTCTTTGATAATTTTAGAGTGGGTTACATGGTTGGAAAGTTTATCTTTGTGTAAATCCTGAGCACTTTCTCTGGACTTTACCATCATCTGAAGCAGCAATGGTACAGTATCACAGTATTTATAGTGCAAGGTACCCTGCTAATGGGGATAGTATAGGATTCCCTGTTAACGGGAACAGTCGAGGATTCCCTGTTAATAGGGACAGTGTAGGATACGCTGCTAATGGGACAGTGTAGGATTCCCTGTTAAAGGGGAAATGTAAAATTTGCTGTTAATGGGGACAGTGTAGGATACTTAGCTAATTGGGCCATATAGCAGAGTCTACTCTGTTATATAGGATGCCCTGTTAATGGGGACAGTGTAGGATGCTTTGCTAATGGGGACAGTTTGGATTCTTTGTTAATGTGGATAGTATAGGAGTCTCTGTTAATGAAGATAGTAGAGAATATCCTTTCAATGGGCAAACTTAAGATAAGATGTTAGTAGGAACATGCTAATGTGGGAAAGGGTGCCTGATGCATTTTGTGCCAATTTCAAAGTAGTTTGTTATTTATTATGTAATTCCAGGGTACAGTTTCATGAGTGAAAGTTCATGGTAAAATCAGCTGAAATCATTAGAACAGCTCCAGTGCAGCCCTAGATCTTTCCTGGGATAAATGGTTTAGTTACAGGTTGATGGGGATTGGCCTAATTTTAATCCTTTCTGGAGAAGGAATGTGATTACTCTGAGTAATAAATCCCCTTTCTCTGCTGCACCTAAAGGACCAAAATAGAATAAGCTTGGAAAACCTCAGCCAACCTCACTGCACTAAACTACTCAGTTTGAATTGGGGATTGGTACCTCTGGTTGGAGATGGGTCTTCCAGTCTCCTTTCCCCACCCAACCTCTTGACTAATCTCCCATGACCTAACCACCTGAGCAGCCACCCATTACTTATACACCCTCATCCACTTACTTTATACATTCTCTCCATAGCTTACCTAAGTGGTCTTGGGACATTTACATTTACTGGAATACAACTGCTAGTGCATAAAAATGGAATATAGTTTGGCTTTTCCCAACACTTCTACACTTCAAGGCAAGGAGTCCAGGAACAAATATGCTACACATTTATCAGGATTAGAAGTCCAAGTAAGAAATGTGGAGCTCCAGTGCAAACCAAGTAAATGGGAGTGGAAAGGCAATCCAGACATGCTTGCTACCTCTCAGAAAATTTTGCCTAATATGTCTGACCATGTGATGATAGCAGCTTATATCCCACCCCACACAGACGAGAAGATCACTCTGGACAAAGTATAAACTACCACAAATAGCCTTGAGACGAACCAAGGCCTTGTTCATCATGGCTGGGGACTTCAATCAGGCCAAGCTCGAGAGCATTTACCAAGATACCACCAACATGTCTCCTGTTCCACCAGAGGCCAAAACATTCTAGACCGCTGCTACACAAATATCAATAATGCCTCCTGCTCTATAGCCTGCCCACATTTTGGCAAATCAGACCTCAAGGTTGTGCTCCTGCTCCTGGCTTACAAACAAAAACTGAAATGGGAGAATCTGACAAAGAAAGTCATGCAATGTTGGTCTGAGGAATTGGATGAACTACTATGGGACTGCTTAGAGTCAGTAGACTAGTTAATGTTTAAAAACTCTGTGACCAGCCTGAATGAGTACGCTACGACAGTAACTAACTTCATTGGTAAGTGTGTAGATGACCGTATGCCAAAGAAGCAAATCCGTGTGTTTCCCAACTGGAAATCATGGATGAACAGGGATATCCACTGCTTGCTGAAGACCAGTTCAAGATGACCCTGACCTATACAAGAAATCCAGATATGATCCACGGAGATCCATCCAAGATGCCAACAGATAGTACTGGACCAAGCTAGAATCCTAGGCTAGCCATACAGACTCCCGCCAATTAAGGCAAGGTCTGCAAGACATAACAGGCTACAAATTGAAGGCAGGTAAAATCGCTGTCACCAATGCACCTCTCCCTGATAAGCTCAATGAATTCTATGCCCATTTTGAGGAAGAGTTCAGCAAAAGCACACTATCCCCCACCCCCAAATCATGGAAGCTCAGATGAACCTGTATCTGAGGTCACCACTGCCGACATCAGAGCAGCCTTCTCAAAAGTCAACACATGGAAAGTAACTGCCCAGGATGGGGTACCCGGATGAGCACTCAGATCCTGTGCAGACCAGCTGACAGGGGTATTCGCAGAAATCTTCAACCTCTCTTTACAACCATCTGAGGTCCCTATCTGCTTCAAGAGGATGACGATCATCCCTGTACCAAAGAAAAGCCAAGCCTTAATGACTATCATCCGGTGGCTCTGACATCCATCTTTATGAAGTGTTTTGAAAGGTTTGTCATGGCACAAATCAATTCCTGCCTCCCGGATTGCCTGGATCCACTACAGTTTGCCTACTGCCGCAACAAGTCCATAGCAGACGCTATCTCCCTGGCCCTGCACTCAACCCTGGAAAACCTGGACAACAAAGCCACCAACGTCAGATTCTTATTCATGAACTACAGCTCAGCCTTTAACACCATTATTCCTCTGAGACTCATCTCCAAACTTCATGGCCTCAGGCTCAGCTCCTCCCTCTGTGACTGGACCTTGAACATCCTGATCCACAGACCGCAATAAGTAAGGACAGGCAACAACACCTCCTCCATGATTATCCTCAACATTGGTGGCCCACTAGGCTGTGTCCTCAGCCCTTTACTGTGCTATACTATACTCCTTATGCAGCTATGACAGTGTGGCCAAATTCCCTTCAAATTCAATTACCACTTTTGCTGATGACACCATCATTGTGGGTCGGATTTCAAACAATGATGAGAAGGAGTACAGGAAAGAGTTAGAGAATCTGCTGTGAAAACATTAATCTCTCCTTCAATGTCAACAAAACAAAGGAGGTAGGAAGCATAATGGAGGGCATGCCCCTGTCTACACCAATGGGGATGAAGTAGAAATGGTTGCGAGCTTCAAGTTTTTAGGTGTCTAGCTCACCAACAATCTGTCCTGATCCCTCCACACGGACGCTACAGTTATGAAAGCTCACTAATGCCTCTAGTTTCTCAGGAGACTAAGGAAATTTGGCATGTCTGCGACAATTCTCACCAATTTCTCTAGATGCACCATAGAAAGCATTCCTCCTGGTTGTACCACAATTTGGTATGACCCCTGCTCTGTCCAAGACCGGAAGAAACTACAAAGGGTCATGAATGAAGCCCAGTCCATCACACAAACCAGCCTCCCATCCATTGACACTGTCTACACTTCCCACTGCCTCAGAAAACCAGCATAATCAAGGACTCCATGCACCCCAGACATTCTCTCTTCCACCTTCTTCCGTCAGGAAAAATTTACAAAAGTCCGAGGACACATACCAACTGACTCAAGAACAGCTTCTCCCCTGCTACTGTCAGACTTTTGAATGGACCTACCTAGCATTAAGTTGATCTTTCTCTACACTCTAGCCATGACTGTAACATTACATTCTTCACTCTCTCCTTCTCTATGAATGATATGCTTTATCTATACAGCACGCAAGGAGCAATACTTTTCACTGTATACTAATACCTGTGACAATAATAAATCAAGTCAAAATATGTCATTGCATTTATAATGCTTAGGTCCTCTGGTTGCAGTTTCACTGCACGACAGGTGGTATGTTTAACAAGTTAGCATGCAAAAGAGTTCCAGAATACACAGTTATAATGAAATCCATTCTCCCATGTATTATACTATTTAGCATTTATCATGTAATAATAATTCACAACATGGTTCCCTCCGATAATGGACTACATCAGGACTCTATTTAATTTGCTGCCTTAAACTGTTTGTCGTGATATGTATGGATTTAATGAATGTTTGAAGTTTTTGCTTTTTCAAGTTTCACACAATGATCTTGTTACATTATGGAAATTTAGTTAATTGCTTTCATCTGCTATATGTAGGTGCTCCCTTCTTTGGGATATTTGGAGACTAGAATAAGAGGGATCTAAAAATGCTTTATTTCAAGCTGAATACAAGAAATAATTAGTCTCAATACTTTACCTCCCACTGCTCACTGCAGCATAAAAATACTGAGCATGCAGCGTCCAGAATCAGGGTAAGGAATCAACAAAATGAGGTTCGATTGAGGGCTGAGATAGTTGAGCTGCTTGTAAGCTGGCCAGGAAGCAATGAAAGGACGTAGTTCTCTGATTCACTGAATGTGGAGTGTCTACACTGATTGTTTTTAATGAGGGACTCTTTCTGCATATGTGAGTTTGAAAAGAACTTTCTACCTTCCTGACTCAAAGAGGTGACCGAGGTTTAAATGTGAAAACCGCTGAGACACCTCATGTAACAGGCCATTCTCCATGTATTGACATGGACGGTATCTGGCCAATTGTGATGGTAGCTGCCATCCACTTTCACTCGTCAGTCAGGGTCACTGAATAGGCAAGAGGGGAGGTAAGCCTGGCTGACAGCCAGAATTCTCTCATCCCCTGACTTTTCCTCACACAGAGTCAGTCAGACCAATTATAATGCCCCACTATGTCTCAACAGAAATCAATTAAATTAGCACAGACGAGTGGGCAAACTTAGAACATTTCTGATCTGTGTGCCTGAGTACTGCACCACATTGTACATTTAGCTATTGAGACATTAAGATAAACTATTTCTAAATAAATATTTAGATAGATTTTTCCATTGAAAAATACTTAACCTTCAACGATAATGGAAGCTGCTATTACAACAAAAATGTAATCACAATAAATTTCTTCTTTCTATTTACTGGCACAAAGTTAAGTAACTGTACAGATGTGATGATTTTGTATTTACAGAAACACATTCCATTCAAAATAAAAGCTTTGTACTTCTGGCTATCATATTTATTGGTTAATCTGGATGCTCCCCGTAGTTTATGAGGTCATTTTATTGATTATTGTGCTACAGAGCAGTATAAATCAAGAAGGTACTCAGTTTGATATTTTCTGCTCTCAACAGGGGCAATAGTGGTTCAGAACCTTTACACCAGGAACAGAAAATCTGGGACTGTCCACGAAGGGGTTGAGATAGGGAAGGAGTAAAGAAGAACCAAGGTTCTCCAGCCTCCCAGCCACATGTTTCCTGCTGGCAGGAGATGGCACCTTGTTTGCTAGTGGCAGCATTCTCTGATCCCACAGCTCTCAATAGGAATTCCCATTGATGTCACCCCATGCCAGCGGGAAACCTGCAGGTTGGGGTACGCTGCCGGCTGCACCAAAGAACCCTGCCAGCATGAATGGCCAGAAAATTCTGGCCCAATTCTTTCATGAGCTCTTAGGTCAGACATTTCTTTTTCCTTTGACTTATGTAGTGTGTTGAAATACTCCTTTCTTGCCTGGAGGAGTGTGGCTCTAACAACACTCAGGAAACTCAACACCATCCAGGACAAAGCAGCCGCTTGCTTGGCACCCCATTTTCTACTTTAAACATTTATTCCTTCCATTAACGATACAAAGTGGCAATAACATGTACCATCTACAAGATGGCCTGCAGCAACTCACCAAGACTCTTCTGACAGCACCTTTCAAAACCACAATCTCTGTCCCCTAGAAAGACAAGGGCAGCAGATGCATGGGAGCATAACTACCTGCAAGCTCCCTCGAGGCCAACGCCAATCTGACTTGGGACTATATTGTAGTGGTGGGACCAGATATCACTGTTGTGGGATCAAAATCAAGGAACTGTCTTTTCTGTGGTACTGTGGGTGTCCCTGCGCCAGATGTACTGCAGCAATTCATGAGAGCCATTCACCACCACTTTCTCAAGGGCAATTAATGTTATGATGGTGGGAAAAAAAATACAGAATTATGCCCAAAATATTGAATTTTAAAAAAAGAGCTGAGTTTTTTTTCAATGGAGAATGTACAGTCAGCCTCTGACAGGAATGGCTGCAGGACATTTCTCGAAAGGATAATGAAACCCTTCCCTGTTTCCAGACAAGGTACTTCTAAAAGCATCAAGACACTGATTACCACCTTTGGTAAAGACAAAGGGACATGATGGCCATCTCATCTCTAAAGATTCTGTGTGTAATCAGACAAGTGGATTCCATTTTCCACTTGGAATATACGAAGAGAGAGAAATATCCCAAATAAAAGCAAATTACTTGGGATGCTGGAATCTGAAACAAAAACAGAAGATGCTGGAAAATCTCAGCGAGAATAGAACTAATGTCTTGAGCTAGCAAAGGTCATAAGAACATAAGAACGTAAGAAATAGGAGCAGGAGTAGGCCATCTAGCCCTTCGAGCCTGCCCCGCCATTCAATAAGATCATGGCTGATCTGTCGCTGCTCAGTTCCACTTTCCCGCCCTCTCCCCATAACCCTTAATCCCCTCTCTTATCAAAAACCCATCAACTCGCGCCTTAAAAATATTTAGCGAGGCAGCCTCCACCACTTCAACGGGCAGAGAATTCCAGAGATTCACCACCCTTTGAGTGAAGAAGTTCCTCCTCAACTCCGTTCTAAACCACCCCCCTTTTATCTTGAGGCTGTGCCCCCTAGTCCTACTGTCTTTTTTGAGCGGAAAGAGTCTCTCCACCTCTATCCTATCCATCCCATTCATCATCTTATACGTCTCAATGAGATCTCCCCTCATTCTTCTAAACTCTAATGAGTACAAGCCCAGTTTATTCAGCCTCTCCTCATAGCTCAACCCCCTCAACTCCGGTATCAGCCTAGTAAACCTCCTCTGCACTCCCTCCAAGGCCAACATATCTTTGCGCAGGTGCAGCGCCCAAAACTGCACACAGTACTCCAGCTGTGGCCTCACCAATGCCCTATACAGCTGCAGCAAGACCTCCCTACTTTTATATTCAATCCCCCTCGCTATGAAGGCCAGCATCCCATTCGCCTTCCTGACCACCTGCTGCACCTGCAAGCTGGGTTTTTGCGACTCATGCACAAGGACCCCGAGGTCCCTCTGCACCGTCGCCTGCTGCAGTTTTTAGCCCCGTAAGTAATAGTCCTTCCTACCATTCTTCCTACCAAAGTGGACCACCTCACACTTGCCAACATTAAATTCCATTTGCCATTTCCTGGCCCATTCGCCCAGCCTATCTAGATCCTTCTGCAGACTCTCCACACCCTCCGCACAATTTGCCGTTCCCCCAATCTTGGTGTCATCAGCAAATTTCAACACCCTACACTCGGTTCCCTCCTCCAGATCATCTATATAAATGGTAAAAAGCTGAGGCCCCAGCACCGACCCCTGGGGCACTCCACTAGTCACCATCTGCCAATCCGAATACCACCCATTGACCCCCACTCTCTGCCTCCTATTTGACAACCAATCTTCTATCCATGCTAACACCCTACCCCCAACTCCATGTCCCTTGACCTTCTGCAATAACCTCTTGTGAGGTACTTTGTCAAACGCCTTCTGAAAATCAAGAAAGACCACATCCACCGGCTCTCCTCTATCCACCGCCCTAGACACATCCTCATAGAACTCCAGTAAGTTTGTCAGACACGACTTCCCTTTAATGAAACCGTGCTGCGTCTGCTCTATCAAGCAATTCCCTTCAAGATACCTCGCAATTTCCTCCTTAATGACAGATTCTAACATTTTACCTACCACAGACGTTAAACTAACCGGCCTATAATTCCCCGCCTTTTGCCTGGCACCCTTCTTAAACAACGACGTAACATTAGCCGTTTTCCAATCATCTGGCACTTCCCCGGAATCCAGTGACGTCTGGAAAATAACCACCAAGGCATCCACTATCACCTCCGCCATTTCTTTCAGAACCCTCGGATGCATTCCATCCGGTCCTGGGGACTTGTCCACAATCAGCCCCTCCAGTCTGTCGAGCACCGCCTCTCTAGTAACAGTAATGTCATTAAGACCCTCCAGTCCTACCACCTTTCCATCGCTAACACCCGGCAAATTATTCACGTCCTCCTCCGTGAAGACAGAAACAAAAAAGTTATTCAATACCTTAGCCCTATCCCCATCCCCTACCACTAGGTCCCCTTTCTCATCCTCTAAAGGACCAACATTCACCCTAGCCAGCCTCTTCCTTTTTATATATTTATAAAAACTCTTGCTATCCTTTTTTATATTAAGCGCTAGCCCAGCTTCATAGTTTCTCCTACCCTTCTTTATCAACTTCTTTGTCAATCTTTGTTGACATTTAAACCTCTCCCAATCCTCTTCTCGCCCACTACTCTTAGCTACTCTAAATTCCTCCGCTTTTAATTTAACACTTTCCTTCACCTCCTTCGTTATCCACGGCTTATTACCTCTCCTCCTACTATCCTTTTTGACCATCGGAATAAATTTCTGCTGAGCACCAAGAAAGATCTCCTTAAAGATCCTCCACTGCTCCTCAACAGACCCTCCCTCCAACGCGCTCCCCCAGTCCACATTCGCCAATTCTTCTCTCATCCTACCGTACTCCCCTCTATTCAAACAGAGGACGCGTGTCCGGGAACCCACTTTCTCCTCCTCCATCTGCACCAGAAACTCCACCATACAATGATCACTCCCCCCAAGAGGATCCTTCACCACAAGGTCCCTAATTCTACCCGCCTCATTACATAGCACCAAATCCAAGATAGCTCGCTCCCTCGTCGGCTCCAACACACACTGTTCGAGGAAACTATCCCGGCAGCATTCTAAGAACTCTTCCTCGAGCCCCCCGCGTCCAACATGGGTCAACCAATCAATATGCAGATTGAAATCCCCCATAACTACGGCCGTCCCATTCCTGCACGCCGCACTTATTTGCGTGTTAACAGCCCGCCCCACCTCCAGATCATTATTCGGGGGCCTATAGACGACACCCACCAGCGTCTTCCTCCCTTTGCTGTTCCTAATCTCCACCCACAACGATTCCACCCTCTGCTCCTTGGCTCCAATATCATCCCTTGCTACCACCGTGATGCTATCCTTAATCAGCAGAGCTACACCCCCCCCTTTTCCCTCCTGCCTATCCTTCCTAAACACTTGATAGCCCTGTACATTCAGCTCCCAGTCCCTGTCACCCTGCAGCCACGTCTCTGTAATGGCCACCAGATCGTATCCATTTGTGTCGATCTGCGCCACCAGCTCATCCACTTTATTCCGAATGCTTCGTGCATTCAGATAAAGCGCTTTCATCCCAGCCTTCACCTGGACCCTATCTGCCGTAACGCCACCAACCATACTCACGCCCCCTACTCCCTCTATTATTGGGACATCCTCGGCCTCTTCCCTTACCTGTACCCTCTCCTTAACTTTAGACCTCGTAACGTCACCTACCCTCGCACCCTCCCCCCCCCCAATTAGTTTAAAGCCCTGTCTACAGTCCTCTTTACTCGATTCGCCAGCACTCTGGTCCCAGCACGGTTCAGACCAACCCCATCCCGCCCGAACAGGTCCCACCTACCCCAATACTGGTGCCAATGCCCCATAAATTCAAACCCATTCCTCCCACACCAATCTCTGAGCCACCCATTCACTTCCTTAATCCTGTCAACCCTACGCCCGTCTGCACTCGGTTCAGGCAGTAGCCCAGAGATAACCACCTTGTCGGTTCTACTTTTTAATTCCATTCCCAGCTTTTCATACTCCCTCCCCAGATCCTCAGTCTGCATTTTGCTTACGTCGCCAGCACCCACATGTACCACAACGACCGGATTCTCACCCTCCCACTCCAGGTTCCTCTGCAGCCCAGCTGCGACATCCCGTACCCGAGCACCAGGCAGACAACACACCCTTCTGTGCACTTTGTCATTGTGACAAAGGACAGTGTCAATACCCTTCACCCCACTATCCCCAATCACTACTACGTTCCTTTTCACCTTCTCTTTGCCTATGTCCTGCTGCATCACTGTACCGTGTGCAGTTTGCTCACCAACCTCACCTGCCTCGTTCTCGTCCAGCCTGGAAGCAAGAACCTCAAACCTGTTATGCAGATTAAGAGGCTGAGGCCTCCGCTCCCCACCCTCCTTCCTTCTCCCAGCAGCCCCCTCTTGTCCCTGACCCTTAGAGTTAGCCAGTCTAGGGGGGGGTGGATGTCACTTGCACCCCATTGACAATGGCACCCTCTCTCCCCTTGATGAGCCTCAGTGTCTGAGGTCATCAAAGCATTCGCTCTACTTTCTCTCTACACGCGCAGAGAACCACCCCAGGGTCTGTCTGTGTTCTGTGCTCTGTCAGGATAAGTAGCTGTATATCTCCAATCATTCTCTCTGACTGTGGAAGCCAAGCCCAAGCCACAAAAGGGCCACAACTGGAAAAAAGAACTGGGGAATTTCCCTACTAAACTCCAAAACATTTGAGTCAAAGAATCAACTATTCACCTGCAAAGGTCAACTCCACAGGAACGACACTGTAACAGCCAGATGCTTCATCATCTATTCCTCGCAAGCCAAGAACTGTTAGGTATACCTTATTACTTTATTTACTTACCTTTGGACTCAGTTCTTATCCGCACAAATATATATATATAATGTGTGTTCTACCATTTTCTCCTTTTCTTTTTAGTAGTTGATAGACTTACTCAATCTTGAACTCAGGAAAGGCTGGTTAAATTGGCTACTTTTTTAAATATAAGTATTGGAAAAGATACTCATGGAGAAGGGAACCACCAAAAAGGATAAAAAGAAAAATGGTAAAAGACATGTATATATTTTTGTGCAGATTAGAAATGATTAGATTCTGTAGCAGGACCATTTAGATACAAAACATGAACTCTTCTCTCTGCACAGATGCTGCCAGACCTGCTGAGTTGATCCAGCATTTTCTGTTTTTATATCAGATTTCCAGTATCTACAGTATTTTGCTTTTACTTGTGTTAAATTAACTTGGTGCTACAGCACAAGGAGTTGAATAATTCCTCCTCACCAGGGTTCGTAACAATTTGGGGTATCCAGCTAGAAGGTGACAAATCATGGGGTATCCCTGCCAGGATCAACAAAATTGAGGAACCTCACCTGCCGGTGGTTGTAACCTTAGGGATGGGCAACAAACACTGGCCTAGCCAACAACACACACATCCCTTTGAAAGGATCAAAAATATTCTAAAGAATGAATAGGAAATATGGGACAAAAGCAGCTCAGAGAAGTCTCCCACAAAAGCAACTCAGAAAGCCTCCCACTCGCTGGTCACTAATCACTAACACAAACAGGAAACTCCATGTGTATGGATACAATAGTTTAATCATTATAGGATTGCACTAATAGTTGGAGTTGTCCTAACTTGCCAAGTTGAGAAAATTAACTCAATAAGTTTCCAATTGTCATAAAAAATTCAACTGGTCCCTCAATTTCCTGCAGGGTGGAAAACCTCCTATCACTGCAACATCTACTCTATTGGGGTGGCATGGTGGTTAGCACTGCCGCCTCACAGTGCCAGGGATCTGGGTTCAATTCCCAGCTTGGGTCACTATCTGTGTGGAGTCTGCACTTCCTTCCTGTGTCTGTATGGGTTTCCTCCAAGTGCTCCAATTTTCTCCCACAGTTCAACAGACATGCCAGTTAGGTGCACAGGCCATGCTAAGTTTTCCCTCAGTGTACCTGAACAGGTGCCAGAATATGGCAGCTAGGGGGCTTTCACAGTAACTTCATTGCAACGTTAATGTAAGCCAATTGTGACACTAATAAATAAACTTAAACTTTAAGACCCAGACAGACTCAAGTGATTGACTCTCAATGTCCTAGAAGTGATAGGCACGTTATAGCTATAAAATATTCACATTAAAAAGATGGCCCTTCAAATTTGACATTTTCTGGAAAATTCAGGATGATTAATCATCGAAAATAGGAATAGGATCAGGCCATTTGGCCTTCGAGCCTGTTCCACCATTCATTATGATCATGGTTGATCATCCAGTAACTGTACTGGAAGAGCTTGGCTTGGGAAGCAGCAAGTTCTGGAGTACAAGTCTTCAGTATTATTGCCAGAATATTGTCAGGGCCCATAGCTTTTGCAATATCTATTACCTACAGCCATTTCTTGATATAACATGGAGTGAATCAAATTGGATGAAGAATGACAACTTTGATATTGGGGATCTCCAAAGGAGGCTGAGATGGATCATCCACTCAGCACTATTGGCTAATGATTGGTGTGAATGCTTCAGCCTTGTCTTTTGCGCTGGTGTGCTGGGCTTCTTAGTTATTGGGATGGGGATATGTGTCAAGCCTCTTCCTCCAGTGAGTTTAATTGTCCACCACCATTCATGATTGGATGTGACAGGATTGCAGAACATAGATCTAGTCCGTTTATTGTGGGATCAGTTAGCTCTGTTCATCACTTGCTGCTTATGCTCTTTGGCACAGAGTTAGTCCTGTGCTGCAGCTTCACCTGGTTGCCATCTTATTTTTCGGTATGCCTGTTGCTACTTCTGGCATGCCCTCCAGCACTCGTTGCAGAATCAGGGTTGATCTCCTGGTTTGGTGGTAATGGTGGAGTGAGGGATATGCTAGGTTTAAGATTACACATTATGGTTGAGTGCAATTTTGCTGCTGCGATGGCCCATAGCACCCAGGGATGCCTGATCTTGAGTTGCTAGATCTGTTTGAAGTCTATTCCTTTTAGCACAGTGTTAGTCCCACATAACACAATGGAGGGTATCTGCAATGTGAAGGCGGGACTTCATCTCCACAGGGATTGTGCGATGATCACTCTTCCCTTCCATGGACAGGTGCATCTGCGGCTGACAGCTTGGTGAGGGTGATTTCAACAATGTTTTTCCCTCCCGTTGGTTCCCTGACCACCTGTCGCAAACCCTGCCTTGCAGCTTTGCCCTTTAGGACCCAGCCAGCTAGGTCTGTGGTGCTACTGAGCTGCTTTTGATGATGGACAGCACCCAGAATACATTTTGTGCCTTTGCCACGCTCGGTGCTTCCTTCCAGTGGTGTTTGAGACGTATAAGATGATGAATGGGATGGATAGGATAGAGGTGGAAAGACTCTTCTCGCTCAAAAAAGACAGTAGAACTAGGGGGCACAGCCTCAAGATAAAGGGGGGGGCGGTTTAGAACGGAGTTGAGGAGGAACTTCTTCACTCAAAGGGTGGTGAATCTCTGGAATTCTCTGCCCGTTGAAGTGGTGGAGGCTGCCTCGCTAAATATTTTTAAGACGCGGGTTGATGGGTTTTTGATAGGAGAGGGGATTAAGGGTTATGGGGAGAGGGCGGGAAAGTGGAACTGAGCAGCGACAGATCAGCCATGATCTTATTGAATGGTGGGGCAGGCTCGAAGGGCTGGATGGCCTACTCCTGCTCCTATTTCTTATGTTCTTATGTTTGACATTGATGAGTTCTGACTCATCAGCTGAGGGGGGAAGGTACATGGTAATCAACAAGAGGTTTCCTTGTCCAAGTTTGACCTGCAACCATGAGGCATTATGGGGTATGGAGTCAATGTTGAAGGGTAATTCCCTACCATCTGGATAACACTGTACACCCACCCCTCTGCTGGGTCTGTCCTGTGAGTGACACACAACAGACCCAAGAACAGCAATATTTTTGTCTGGGACATTATGGTGGGGATTCTCCTAAAAAAATTTGAAATCCCCAGTGTGTGGGAAAATGGAAGTGAATCCGACTATTTTTTCAGCATGATTTGCAGAATGAAGCTTCCACATTCCGTGCATTACAGAGTGTCCTGGCATGATTTATTCTGGAAATCAGGCAGGTGTATTCCCGCCCGAGATGCGGCAGTATATCTCTGAGCAGGCCACTGTGCATGTGCCGATCTTCAGAGTGGAGATTGATGCACATGCACTGGCCCCATGCTGCCAGTCTCCTGATCGCTGGCCCTCCTGAACTCTGGCCTTCGCTGCAACTCCCACTGCTGGCCTTCCGACTCCCCCACCCTCCCACCCCAGACAAGCCTGATCGCTCCCCCCTCGGCAACTCAATCTCCTCATCTTCCCACCGATGACAGTCCTAATTCACTCCTCACCACCGACAGTCCCAACCACCCCCCCTCACCCCCCGACAGCCCTAAAACCAACCCACACGGAAGACCAGCCCCGATCTCCTCTTCTCTCCTTCTCCCAGACATCCCAAATGCAGAGTGGCAATGAGTCCCTCCACCCTCACCAATCACACCCTCATTGGTTCCCCCAATAGGCCCCACCCCCTCTGCCACAGCTCATTGACCTCCCGAGAGGGGCCTCAATGGCCTCTTTTCCCTCCAGTGGGATCGACCCACCTGTTCCTCATTAATGGGGAGCAGGAGTAAACCCTGCTGGAGTGAACCACTCCCAGCAAAAGGGGGGAGATGCTAACAGACCCAGAGACTTCAGTCCCGGGTCCACTAATAACATTGAAAAGCTGATGTCCAAATTGCAGTCAGCTCCATGCTGATTTCTGGTGCGGAGCTGATTACGCTGCAAATCTTAGTCATGGAGACTCACCCAGTGGGAAGCCCGAAAAACGGCCTCCACTTATGCCTCCAGGCCCCCTGCACTGGCTGGGAGAATCACCCCCTATATATAAGGTATGATTCTATGGGTATGAATATGTCAGGCTGTTGCTTGACTAGTCTGTGAGACAGCTCTGCCAATCTTGGCACAAACCCCCAGATGTTAGTAAGGAGGAATTTGCAGGGTCAGTAGGGCTGGGTTTGCTGTTGTCGTTTCCAGAGCCTCAGTTTCATTCCTTTGTGTTTTCTTCATAGTTGTTGAATACAACTGAGTGTTTTGTTCGCCCATTTCAGAGGCATTCCAGACACAACCACTTTTGAGTCTGGAGTCACATAGGCCAGATCAGGTAAGGATGGCAGATTTACTTCCCTGAAGAACATGATGGGTTTTTATGACAATTGACAATGGTTTCATGGTTATTGTTAGATTTTTAATTCCAGATGTTTTACTGAGTTTTTAAGTTCCAATATCTGCCGTGGAGGGATTCAAACTGGGTCCCCAGAGCATTACTCGGTGTCTCTGGATTACTAATCAAGTGACTATACTACTGTGCTACTGCTTCAATTAAATACTGACTGCAAAGTTTGGGGACAAGCCCTTTGACAAATAAATTTGAGTGAACTAGAGCATTTCCCATGCCCCAGGTTATAAAAAGAATACTGTATATATAAACAAGCATTCTGTGTGAAAGCGTGTCTTGAACTGGCTATAAACATATTCCTCACACATTAATGTATACAACTGTTCGTGTTTATTTGTGTGTGTTTATGTGTGCATGTTTGTATATGGGTGCATACATGTGTACGTGCGCATGTGTGTGTCTGTGTGTGTGTGTGTGTGCGTGTGTGTGTGTCTGTGTGTGTGTGTGTGTGTGTGGATTTTGGCCCCTCGAACCTGCTCTATCATTCAACAAGGTCATGGCTGATTTATTTCTGTTTTGAATTCCGCATTTTCATCAATCCCGATAATGTTTCATTCCCTTGTCTACCTCTGCCCTACCTCTCACTGCCTCCTCTGTCTTCACTGTCTCACTGCCTCCAATGGCTCACTGCCTCCACTGTCTCCACTATCTCCACCGCCTCCACTGTCTCCACTGCCTCCACTGCCTCCACTGTCTCCGCTGCCTCCGCTGCCTCCACTGTCTCCACTGCCTCCACTGCCTCCACTATCTCCACCGCCTCCACTGCCTCCACTGTCTCCATTATCTCCACCGCCTCCGCTGCCTCCACTGCCTCTGCTGCCTCCACTGCCTGCACTGCCTCCACTGCCTCCACTATCTCCACCGCCTCCACTGCCTCCACTATCTCCACCGCCTCCACTATCTCCACCGCCTCCACTATTTCCACTGCCTCCACTGCCTCCACCGCCTCCACTGTCTCTACTGCCTCCACCGCCTCCACTGCCTCCACTATCTCCACTGCCTTCACTGCCTCCACTATCTCCACCGCCTCCACTATCTCCATTGCCTCCACTGCCTCCACTATCTCCACCGCCTCCACTATCTCCACTGCCTCCACCGCCTCCACTGCCTCCACTATCTCCACCGCCTCCACCGCCTCCACTGCCTCCACTATCTCCACTGCCTCCACCGCCTCCACTGTCTCTACTGCCTCCACCGCCTCCACTGCCTCCACTATCTCCACCGCCTCCACTGCCTCCACTATCTCCACCGCCTCCACTGCCTCCACTATCTCCACCACCTCCACTGCCTCCACTATCTCCACCGCCTCCACTGCCTCCACTATCTCCACCACCTCCACTGCCTCCACTATCTCCACCGCCTCCACTGCCTCCACTATCTCCACCGCCTCCACTGCCTCCACTATCTCCACCGCCTCCACTGCCTCCACTATCTCCACCGCCTCCACCGCCTCCACTGCCTCCACTATCTCCACCGCCTCCACTGCCTCCTCTGTCTCCACTGCCTCCTCTGTCTCCACTGCCTCCTCTGTCTCCACTGCCTCCACTGTCTCTACTGTCTCCACTGCCTTCACTGCCTCCACCACCTCCTGACGCAGACTGTTTCAGAGCCTCACAATCCTCTGAGGGAAAAGATTTCTTCTCTTCTCTGACCTGAAAGGGTTATTCCTAACTTTAAGACCTCATGCTGGACTCAGCCACAAGAGGAATGATCTTTTCTATGTCCAGCTTATCGTGACTATTTAGGATCTTATAAACTTCAGTCAAGTCCCCCTTACTATTCAAAACTCCAGTGGAAACAAGCCCAGTCTTTCTAACCTTTCCCCATAAGACGAGCCACTTATTCTGAGTGCCAATCTGGTAAACCTCCTCTGAATCCCTTCCAACATATTTACATCCTTCCTTAAATAAACACAGTACTGCACACAATATTCTGCATCTCATCTCACCAGTAACATGCTTATTTTTATGTTCAATTCCTCTTGTAATAAATGATAGCATTCTATCAGCCTTCTTAATTACTTGTTGCCCCTACACACTGACATTTTGTGGCTCATGTACTGGATCACCTAGAACCCTCAGCACCTCAGAATTCTGCAGCCGTTCTCTGTATAAATGATATTCTGCTTTTTTAGCGTTCCTGCCAAAGTGAACAATTTCACATTATGCTACATTTACCAAATTTTTGCCCACTCACTCAAACTATCCATATCTGTTTGCGACCTGTTTGTGTATGTCATGTTTATGTGTGTGTTTCGTATGTACGTGTTCTGTGTGAGTGTTCTGTGTATGTGTATGTGTCTGTGCGTTTCATGTGTCTGTATGTGTTTTGTGTGTCAGTGTGTGTTTCATGTGTCTGTCTGTGTTTTGAGTTTTTATGTGTGATGTGTGTGTATGTGTGTTTTGTGTGTTTGTGATTTTGTATGTGTTCTATGTGTGTGTATATGTGTGTGTATGTATGTGAGTGTGTGTTTGTGTCTGTGTGTATGTATGTTTGTTTGTCAGTGTGTGCATGTGTCTGTGTGTGTATGCGCCTGTGTGTGTGGTGTGTGTTTGGGGCTGTGTGTCTATGTGTCTGTGTGTGTGGGGCTGTATGTGTATGTGTCTGTGCATGCGTGCATGTATCTACGTTTGTGTGTGTGGGGATGCTGTGTGTGTGCATGTATCTGTGTGTGGGGCTGTGAGTGTACTTGTCTGTCTGTGTGTGTATGTATGTGTCTGTGTGTGGGGGGTGTGTGTGTGTGTGTGTGTGTTTGTGTGTGCGTGTGTGAGCGTGTGTATGTGTGTGGGGAGAGCTGTACGTGTATTTGTCGGTGTGTGTGTGTGTGTATGTGTGTGTGTGTGTTTGGCTCTGTGTGTCTGAGTGTCTGTGTGTGTGTATGTGCGTGTCTGTGTTTTGCCCCTTAAAATTGTTATACCTAAGCTTTTCTAATGACATAGTGTCACATTGTGTAGTCCTGACCTGAAGAAGAAAGTCATCTGATCTCTACCCTCTCTTCCCTCCCCCTTTCCCTCTCCATCCCGCTCACAGGCAGCAAGACTCTTCCCTCTCCCCACATCACACATAAGGGAAAACCCCAATAGCCCTGTTGGCACTGCCCCTTCATGTGCCCTTTGGCAGTGACCCATTGGCATTTCCCCCATGATACTGCCCCTTGGTATTGACCCATTGGCATTGCTCCCTTGGCACAGCTCCTTTGACATTTCCCCCTTAGCACTGCTCCCTAGCAATGCCGGGGCACTGCCAGGGGCCCTACGGGCACCTCCAAGCCTCTGGCATGCACAGCACAACTGGTTTTTGCTTTTGAAAACTAGTAGTGATTGGTGCCCATGTGACAGGGAGTGGGGGGGAGTGGGTGATGGGTACATGGTGGCTGCTCACTATGATGTCAAGCCCATTAGTTATATTAAGATTTATTTAAATCTATGGAAATCTGGTTCATATCCCTCGCTGGATGTGAAGCTGCTCTGGCAGAGGGCAGGGGAGATCTCAAACTGAGATCTCACTGACCCAAAGCCTGTTCACTCACAAAATTTAGCGGCCATTACAGGATTTGCACCCGTGGCTAACAGGGCCTATAGATCACACCTGTACTATACAACAAGAGAAATAAAAAGGAAGCCAATTTGTTTGCTGACGCAATTTAAATTTGGGCCATTTCAGTCCCAAGAACTTGACAATATCTAAATATCCACATGAAGGACAGTGGTTGTGTGAGATACTGGCTGATCGCTGAAGAATTGTATTCTGTGTGAATCAGTGTCTCAGCTTTCACATACAAGAGAGAAGAAACCCAGAGATTGACTCTGTCTGGGAGAGAACTCTACTTTAGGAGAACTGGAGCTTGTAAAACCGATTTACAAATAGCAGAATTCACAGTAATTGCATTTGGTGCTCCTTTATTGCTGTGTAATGTAACTGGCAGGGGTATTTCCAGAGAAAAATCTGCATGCAGTAATTAAATCCGACACTCAGCTACTGGGAGGAACAGGTAGTTAGATCTACAGGAATCAAGTTCATTTTTGAACTGGCAAGACATAAAAAGCTGGTGTAGAAACAAGAGTTTAAAAATAATTGAAAGAGGTCGAGAGATGGAACCATTAAATTGAAGCATAAATAGAAAAATGTAGGCAAGTTAAACTAAGCACGGAGATGCAAGTTAATAGGAAGACTCAGGAAAATGGAAGAGGTATCTATCGGTCATTTATCGCAACAGGAATGGTCTTAAGCACAGAAAATTGCAAAGAAAACTCAGATACCTTGGGTAAAGAGAGAGAATTGAGATGGAGTTAGTAAAGGTGGGTAATATGTCAATGTGGTAGAACAACCTTCATAGCGAGGGGGATTGAATATAAAAGTAGGGAGGTCTTGCTGCAGCTGTATAGGGCATTGGTGAGGCCGCAGCTAGAGTACTGTGTGCAGTTTTGGGCGCCGCACCTGCGCAAGGATATTTTGGCCCTGGAGGGAGTGCAGAGGAGGTTTACTAGGCTGATACCGGAGTTGAGGGGGTTGAGCTATGAGGAGAGGCTGAATAAACTAGGCTTGTACTCGCTAGAGTTTAGAAGAATGAGGGGAGATCTCATTGAGACGTATAAGATGATGAATGGGATGGATAGGATAGAGGTGGAGAGACTCTTCCCGCTCAGAAAGGACAGTAGGACTAGGGGGCACAGCCTCAAGATAAAGGGGAGGCGGTTTAGAACGGAGTTGAGGAGGAACTTCTTCACTCAAAGGGTGGTGAATCTCTGGAATTCTCTGCCCGTTGAAGTGGTGGAGGCTACCTCGCTAAATATTTTTAAGAAGCGGGTTGATGGGTTTTTGATAAGAGAGGGGATTAAGGGTTATGGGGAGAGGGCGGGAAAGTGGAACTGAGCCACAACAGATCAGCCATGATCTTATTGAATGGCGGGGCAGGCTCGAAGGGCTGGATGGCCTACTCCTGCTCCTATTTCTTATGTTCTTATGTTCAACCGATTACAAAAAGCCACAGGACAAATTATCATTCAAACACAGAATTAAAAAGAAGAAATTGAGCAGCAACCCAAGAGGATGGAATTCTTTTCACCTTCCACTCTGCCAGCTTCATTTGGGACACCACAACAAACATGACAGAGACTGTCCTCTAACAACCGAGCTCAGGTCTCTGCTGAGCGATCCATGCCTAGGGGTGCAGCATGAATACAGTGAAAGCCATGTTATCATACTCAATGTGACAGGGTCTACAATCGTAATGCAGGAACAACAATTTCACTGCCTGGACTGTACTGGAGCAGCTTGCCAGCTCTCGGCTGAATAAATGTTAAGATTGTTTGCTGCATAATCTCCCAATTGTAAAAGAATAACTAATTGTAGGTACATCGAACAGCCAAGGAGTAGGAACATTAGGAGGACCAGGAGGAAAAGGAATGAGTGAGTTTTGACAGTCGTTTTCTATGGAGCTGTCAACATTGACACTCCCCTTTCTAACCAGGCTGTCTACATCACACTAATAGTGATAACCCAATCCCCCATTCACCAGCAGTGCCATACATAACCTTACCCCGTCACCAAACATCTCAGCAACCGATTGGGCACAATGCAAAAATAAAAGCAACCACAAAATAAAACAAAGCAAATTTATAATTCAAATCATACCATATTGCCCACAAAAGTAACCTAAATGACCCATGTATGTTAGCTTCATGCTTGTCTTCTGTGTGCCTTTGTCTGTCCTCATGCTCTAAGGTAGTACAGCATTGCTGACAAAAGGCTGACTTTCAGTAGTGGACATTACACACAGCCACAGCAAATAATCTTGCCTCGTTCTGATCCTACAAATCATGGTTGGGGGCTGCACTATTTTGGCCTGAGTGCTGGAATTCTGGTTGGCTGACAGACAGACACAGTGAGAGCAGGAATGCTCAATTCAGCCGATCGCTACGTGGAGCCACTGTCACTCCCACAGTACAGCACCTCAGCAATCCAAGGAGTGTGTTGGAGGGCAGATTGATGGGCTCTGTGACAGCCTGAATGTCCATTTTCACACAGTATTCCACAGCCATGATGAGTGCGGCATGAGCGGCCACTGTAACACCGCGAGGTTGCATAGCTATTGCTTGTGTTGCAATGGAGCTGAGTCACCGGCCAGCAGTTGCTGCATCATGGTTGGGTCCATAACTATACAAACAGAGTTGACCATCCCTTCTAGGCTGGAAAGGATGGGCCCTGTGTCAACTTGGTGCTGGACTCCCCTTGACATTGAGCACAAGTTTTCTGGCAGAATTCCCAATTCACCATGCATTTCATTGTGCATATATATTAGTGTTCTTTGAAAAGCTGCCACATTAAAGTGCCCATCTGAGTCTTCTGTGACAGATGTCACGTGTAACCTCAGCCTCCAGTGAGCTGGCATGTTACTGTCCTTACCTGCCCCGACTGTAGGGTACTCATGCCCAGTGTCTCACCATATACTGATCCCACCTCTCTATTTTCCATTAAAGCGCAGGCAGTATCAGTATCTGAGCTGATGGCTGCCAGCGGTGCAGCTTCTTCATCGTTTTGTTTCTGCTGTAATTACACTAGCTGGCCAGCTTCCACTCCTTTAGTATCCAAAATGAGAAAGGCACAATGGGAATGTGGAGCATAGAGTTGGGGAGGGGGTGGGGGGAGAATTATAAAAGATGCCCACTCACATCATCTGCAGCCTGTAAATCAAAACAGAGAGTGGGCTGAGGGAAAGCTATGAGAAGAAGGTTTAGGAATGAGAATACCATCATCATTTCCAATGCTTCTGCCCCTCTGCCATCCACAGCTTCAGCATGGACATTTCAATAATGACCTGCACCAGCTTCTCCATAGCCCATCTGGGCACACCTGTTAGCTTCTGCTGCCACCGGCTGTGAACCATCTTGTTCTACAAGAAAATGGGAAATGTGTCAGTGAATGTCGTGCAAAATGTTCTCATGATATGTCCGTCATAGTTGAATAGCTGACAGAAGTACACGTTGTGAGGTGTGAGTGTGGATCTTGCATTAGATGTGGTGAAGTAAATGAATAAGATGTATGAGTCCTGGTGAAAGGTATTGGTGGTAAGTGAGTGGTGGGTTGTGGTGAATTGTGCAATAACTGTTGTAAACTATAGTATCTGAAGACATATTCACTGACTTTGACCAGTTCTTTCACTGAGTGAGGTCAGACCAGTTATTAGCAAATCAATTTCTATTCCAATTGTCAAATGAATGAGTGCAACAATATTTCTAGTAAAACTTTGATTTGATTTGATTTATTATTATCACATGTATTACTATACAGTGAAAAACATCATTTCTTGTGCACTATACAAAGCAAACGGTACATAGAGAAGGAAAGGAGAGAGTGCAGAATGTAATGTTACAGTCAGAGTTAAGATGTAGAGAAAGATTAACTTAATGTGAGGTTGGTCCATTCAAAAGCCTAATGGCAAAAGGGAAGAAGCTGCTCTTGAGCCGATTGGTATGCGTCCTCAGACTGTTGTATCTTTATCTCCATGGAAGAAGATGGAAGAGAGTATGTCTGGGGTACATGGGGTCCTTGATTATATTGGCTGCTTTTCCAAGGCAGCGGGAAGTGTAGGCAGAATCAGTGGGTGGGAGGCTGTACCTCCCACTGTACCTCAATGTACTTCAAGATAATTTCAGTATTATCACTTGTAACAAAGAAAACAAAACATACCACACTATCCTGTTTCGAACATGAGAACATAAGAAATAGGAACAGGAGTAGGCCACCTAACCCCTCGAGCCTGCCCCGCCATTCAATAAGATCTTGGCTGATCCTGTATTGGTTTAGTTCCACTTATCTGCCTGTTCCCCATAACCCTTAATTCCCTTATTGATCAGAAATCTATCTACCTGTGACTTAACCATATTCAACGAGGTAGCCTCCACTGCTTTAATAGGCAGAGAATTCTAAAGATTCACTACCCTCTGAGAGAAGAAGTTCCTCCTCAACTCTGTTCTAAACTGACTCCCCCTTATTTTGAGGCTGTGTCCTCTAGTTTTTGTTACCTTTCTAAGTGGAATGAATCTCTCTGCCTCCACCCTATCTAGCCCTTCATTATCTTATATGTCTCTATAAGATCACCCCATAGCCTTCGAAGGCCATGTACCTTCATCTCTGGTATAAACCTAGTGAACTTTCTCTGCACCCCCTCTAAGGCCAATATATCCTTTCGCAAATAAGGGGATCAAAACTGCACACAGTACTCCAGGTGCGGCCTTACCAGTACCCTGTACAGTTGCAGCAAGACCTCCCTACTTTTATATTCTATCCCCCTCGCTATAAAGGCCAACATTCCATTCGCCTTCTTGATCACCTGCTGCACCTGCAGACTGGGTTTTTGCGATTCATGCACAAGGACCCCCAGGTCCCTCTGCACCATAGCATTTAAATATTTATCACTATTTAAATAATAGTCCATTTTACTATTATTCCTTCCAAAGTGGATAACCTCACATTTGTCAACGTTATACTCCATCTGCCAGATCCTCGCCCGCTCATTCAGCTTATCCAAATCTCTCTGTAGACTTTCCGCATCCTCCACGCAATTCGCTTTCCTACTCATCTTTGTGTCATCAGCAAACTTTGTTGCCCTACACTCAACCCCCTTTTCCAGATCATCTATGCATATGGGAAACAGTTGAGGCCCCAGCACCAATCCCTGCGGCACTCCACTCGTCACCAACTGCCAACCAGAAAGTCACCCATTTATTCCAACTCTCTGCTCCCTGTTAGATAGCCAATCCTCAATCCACGCTAATACTTTACCCCCAACTACATGTTCCTTAATAATTTGCAGCAACCTTTTGTGAGGCACCTTATCAAACACCTTCTGGAAATCTAAAAACACTGCATCTACTGGTTCCCCTCTATCAACTGCACTTGTTATATCTTCTATTAGTGGACTGAAGATTACTTTATGGGATCAGAGAAGAGGTTGACCTCTATATCTTTTCTAGCTTTCCACATCAAGGAATTGGACAGAAAGGCTGCTGGTTAAAGTAGTTATTACCCCCCATGCCTTCCCCACTTTTGGAAGGATCTCTCCTTGTTGAAATCTCCCAGGTGAACTTCACAAGAAGGTCTAACAGTATAATTAGTATAATATTAATAGTGGTATATAGTGTAGTAATAGTACAATATAATAGACAATATTAAATTATAATGGACAAGGAAGTTCATTGGCGTATAGGAGTATGTTCAAATTGTGTAAGTGTGTGAACCATGGCTTATTTCGTAGCATTATCACCATCGAAGTCCCAGGTTCAATTCCTAATCCAGAGCTTGAGCACAAAAATAAAGTTGACGGTCTACTGCAGTCCTGAGGGAGTGCCGCACTGTCAGAGGGTCAGTACTGAGGGAGTGCCGCACTGTCAGAGGGTCAGTACTGAGGGAGTGCCGTTTTGTCAAAGGGTCAGTACTGAGGGAGTGCCGCACTGTCAGAGGGTCAGTACTGAGGGAGTGCCGCACTGTCAGAGGGTCAGTACTGAGGGAGTGCCGCACTGTCAGAGGGTCAGTACTGAGGGAGTGCCACACTGTCAGAGGGTCAGTACTGAAGGCACATTCCACTGTCAGCGGGTCACTTTTGAGGGAGCGATTCACTGTCAGAGGGTCAGTACTGAGGGAGTGCCGCACCATCAGAGGGTCAGTACTGAGGGAGTGCCTCACTGTCAGAGGCTCAGTCCTGACGGAGTGCCGTTTTGTCAAAGGGTCAGTACTGTGGGAGTGCCACACTGTCAGAGGATCAGTACTGAGGGAGTGCCACACTGTCAGAGGGTCAGTACAGAGGGAGTGCCGTTTTGTCAAAGGGTCAGTACTGAGGGAGTGCCACACTGTCAGAGGGTCAGTACTGAGGGAGTGCCACACTGTCAGAGGGTCAGTACTGAGGGAGTGCCGTCTTGTCAAAGGGTCAGTACTGAGGGAGTGCCGCACTGTCAGAGGGTCAGTACTGAAGGAACACTGCACTGTCAGAGGCTCAGTACTGAGGGAGTGCCACACTGTCAGAGGGTCAGTACTGAAGGAACACTGCACTGTCAGAGGCTCAGTACTGAGGGAGTGCCGCACAGTCAGAGGGTCAGTACTGAGGGAGTGCCACACTGTCAGAGGCTCAGTACTGAGGGAGTGCTGCACTGTCAGAGGGTCAGTACTGAAGGAACTCTGCACTGTCAGAGGCTCAGTACTGAGGGAGTGCCGCACTGTCAGAGGGTCAGTGCTGAAGGAACACTGCACTGTCAGAGGCTCAGTACTGAGGGAGTGCCGCACTGTCAGAGGGTCAGTACTGAAGGAACACTGCACTGTCAGAGGCTCAGTACTGAGGGAGTGCCGCACAGTCAGATGTGGAGCCTTTCGGATGAGCCATTAAATCTGTTTGAATGGATGTAGAAGGTTCCACAGGCACAGTTTTCAAGAGGATCAGAAGAGTTATCCATGGTGCCTGACCAATGTTTATCTTTCAATTAATGCTACATAAAAAAATCTGCTACCTGGTCATTATCATATTGCTGCTTGTGGGAGCTTGCTGTGCACATTTTAGCTGCAGCATTTGTGACATTCCAATAGTAATTAAGTTTCAGAAGTGCGTCATTGGCTGTAAAATACTTTGTGATGTTCAGTGGTCATGAAATGTGCTATAGGAATGTTAGTTTTCCCTTTTAAGAACTGGACTGGAAGCACTGATCATTGTAATGATCTCAGTGCCACACTTCAGCTCAGATCTTGTAAAGCTTTGTGACTGGATCTTTACTCAAAGCAACATTTTAAATCAGCCTGAAATCCTTCTGTAGTGGAATAGCTAAATCCTAAAGTGTGTGAGAGAGATTGAAATACACAGAGTTAAAGGTAACCATGCAATCTAAGAACTTGGAAAAAGCAGATGGGTTGAAAGTTGGAGGTGGGGGGGTGAATGCTAGCTCTGATCATGGGGAAAGGGTGGAACCTTGAGACTTTTGTGGTGGGGTCAAGGTGGGCAGAGGTTACTTTTTGCTTTGATTTAAACGTGGCACCCTGACTTTGCTTGCATATTGAGGCCTCCCCGCACCTCCCCCCCACCCCCACCCCCACCCCCACCCCGACGGTGTGAAACTTACCTCTCTGTTTTTTGTGGCAGAGTTTGATATCTGGAGAGAAACATGCCATTTTCATCGCCAGAAACATCACTTTGCCATTTCTTTTTTGCCCTGTGATTCTGTGATATTGCTGTATATGGTCTAAATTAGATTGAGGATATTTAAAACATGCTGAGTAATCTGTGTAAGTATTAGCAGAACATCATATTCTGTGTGTTCATAGATGGTATCAATAGTAGGAAAATATTCTCTTGTGTGGGTTTATAGATTAACAGATGTAGGAGTTGAGTGACAGACTGAGGTTAACTATCTAATGGCTTTAGGTATTAAACACTGATTGTAAAGTATAACTTTATAAATATACAGAATTAGATCTTCAGTACTTGCTTAATGTGTCCTTTGTCTTTTAATAAAACTGTAGTTGCTGTGCTATGAGGAACGACATAAGATATGAAGAGAAAAGTGAACAAATTAACCTTTTGCCTGAATCCTACTTCTTGTTCATTATTGGATTGGGAAAATGATGGTGATCATGAGTCAATTATACAATAGGTAATAAAGAATGAAGCTCTCTCCATGCTGTCTGAATTATCCACCTTAAAAACAGTTCAGCAGAGCCCGCTGCTGCAGCAGTGTGTCATTCCCCACCATATCCCTGTGACTGAATGAGATAACTGAATTATGTATCGTTTTGCTTTGAGCCCATTCCAACTGGCATATGCATTCAGCCTATTGAATTCTAAGGGCATACAGAACAAAAAGCGTGGGGGAAACTAACTTTACACAAGCCTGAACTCGATTCAAGCAGAGCTTTCAGGGTGAATGTAAATTTTTGAATTGTTTATATTGATTACCAGATGTAAGCATGGGATACAAAAAGATGCCTCTTCATTACTGCAAACTGGAGTCACCAGGGATTTAAAACTAATCTCTTGGACACTCTAGAATGCAACTCTGGAGAAAAAAAACATGAAAATCAAAAAAATTATTAACCAATAATGGAGAAGGCCTAACACTTTCTAACATGTTTGGTGGACATTTGTTACGTAAGTTCCACAAGTTCTCACCCTTCTGGGTATGTGATTACCAAGTCTCTGGTTGATATGTTAGTGAGGTACACCTTCTGAAGCAACTCTTGAGGAGAAGCCTCCTGATTTCTGTGTTTAACTGTGTGTGTGTGCAATCACTGAAGTTGCTGTCTGATTTACTCTTTACTAATGGTAATAATTAATGGTGTAATGGTCTAATTCTATCTGAGAGATTAGGCCATTAGACCTGAGTAACAGGAATAGACAGGATAGATTCAGAAAGAATGATCCGAGTGGTGGGGGAATCCAGAACTAGGGATCATAATTTGAGGATAAGGGGTAAATCTTTTAGGGCTGAGATGAGGAGAAACTTCCTCACCCAAAGAGTGGTGAATTCACTACCACAGAAAGTAGTTAGGCCAAAATGTCATGTGATTTCAAGAAGAAATTAGATATAGCTCTTGCGGCTAAAGAGATATGGAGGGAAGGGGGGATCAGGATATTGAATTTTGATGATTGGCCATGAACAAAATGAATGATGGAGCAGGCTTGAAGGGCCGAATGGCCTGCTACTGCTTCTATTTGCTATGTTTCTATAACAGTGAGCGCTGATAGCCTCGTCATTATTTCTATTGTAAAGGCTGGGCCAGTGATGCAAATTGCACCCAAAACGCTTACACATGACATACAAATCCCTTGGCTTGCTTTCTGTACAGTCAAGAAAAGATTAGCCAAACACCCTTTTGTTAAGATATCGCTATTATACCTCGCACTACACAGATTAACCATCTGTAAAAAGCCTGCGTCTTACACATATCCCACCTCCACCCATCAAGCTTGCTCTGTGTTTATAACCACAAGGTCAGTTTACTGATGGAGTTGGTCAATAGTTGAAAGTTGCTTGATCCCATCAATTGTACAAGGATTTGTTGTCACTAGCTATGTGCATGACCAAGAGGTGAGACCTCTAATCAAGTGGAAGGAACTGCAAATTTCAGTTAATTATTTACTTCTGGTGACAGGTTTGACACGAATAAGATCAGTGAAAGTTCAACACCCTCTCATCCCTCTAGCCCCACATAGATTTCTGGCCCTGTGATGGAGACTTTTCCATGGTTTCCAGCAGCCCTGGGCCAGCAAAGTCAAACGGCCTTTCTTCACTTGTGGATCTCGTGATTGAGTGACCATGGGGGTTGGGGGTTGGGGGGTGGGGGGGGGGGGGGGGGCGGTGGGCGGTGGGGGAGGTGTGGGGGGGCTGTGGTGGGCCGGTGGGGGGGCGGGGGTGGGAGAGAGAGAGTGGTTGAGCAGCAAAGCTTCACTTGATCCTGGTTTTTACTTGAAGGCAATCTGTGCACTTTCCAGCAGAGATGACCAGATAGTGAACTAGACCAAGCAGAGCTACGAGAGGGAGAACTAGTGAGACTAACTGTACTGCTCCAACTACTGTCCTACTTAGTGAAGATTGACCTTTTTGACATAATTATTCCTTTTCCTGAGTTTTCTGATTGTACCAACATAAACTTTCAAATGTACAGAAGGCATTGTCATGGCATAACATGAAACAGTCTCATCTCTGTATGTGAATCTCCAAAAGGATGCCACACAGCTTGCACATGGCAAGATTGGATAAGCAAGTTTTTGGTAAGCTGTAATACTGGCATTTTTGTTACAATGTTTTTTTTCAAATGTCCAAGATCTGCAGTATTTCACTTTTATTGAATCATAGAATCCCTACACTGCAGAAGAAGGCTATCCGAAATATCGAGTCTACTCTGACCACAATCCCACCCAGGTCTGATCCCCATAACCCCACACTTTTACTCTGGCTAGTCGCCCTGACACCAAGGGGCAATTTAGCATGACCATTCAACCTAAGCTGCACATCTTTAGACTAAGGGAGGAAACCAGAGCACCTGGAGGAGAGTGTGTAAACCCCATACAGTCACCTGAGACCAGAATCGAACCCGGATTCCTGGCACTGTGAGACAGCAGCACTAACCATTGGGCCACCATGTTGCCCCTGTGCCACTGTGCTGCCCAATGTCAAAGATTACTCCTCAGAAATCCGAGAACTTTGTTTTGCATGCTGTCTGCTGAATGTGGAAACCCCATTGAATATTAGTTTTAAGATGAATCCCCATGTATGGTTGTGCATCTATCTGTTGGAGAACTTGATTACAGAACTAAGGCTATCTTTTGGTGGGTTGTTTTTGTTGCTAGTTCATATGGTGCAGTTTATTTTCATTTTGAATGCCATCTCCCAGTGATGCTGCTATTTTTACAAATCCAAAAGATCACCTTGTAATGAATTAATATAGTTCTATAAGAATCCACCATCATGGACTAAGCCCTCTCTCTTGTATTTTTTTCTCTCTACGGCCTACTTGTCGGCTGCAATCCATTCTCCACCAACCCAATTGAGCTGACAATGCAATCCCACAAACTACAAAGACTATTTGTTTCCAAGCTAATGTATCAGCAATCTTTCTTACAAGAACAACTCCACTGTGGACCAAGCAGCCAAAAGAAATAATCAGAGACCTATCACTTGAAATCTTCAAAACCCATATTTAGATCACCTCCATTTATATATCTTTTATTATTGTGACTGCCATATCAACTGGTCATCTGATGTTCAGCCAGCACTAACCACATTCATAAATATTGGTGAAATAGGGATGTTAGTCTGGAATGCAAACTCAGCCACAGGATAAACAATTGGAGATGGATAAAATCACCCTTCAATGCCCAGTTTCACTGTGAAGAATGGAGAGATTTAAATGCAGGTCATGACTAAAGCACTATAATCTGGGCTGAATCAGCACTATCTCCAGTAAAAATAAGTTGTGTTTTGCTCAAATGTGAGAGTAACCCTTGTCTATTCTGTCAGTGCACTATTTGTGTCATCACTTTGTTGACTGTGGATGGTCTGGCACTTGTGTATGTTAAATGGAATCTCAATTAGCTCAGTTGGCTAGACGGTGAGTATGTGGCTTAGGTTAGTGGCCACAGTATGGACTTTGATTCCTGTTTCAGCTGAGGTTGATTCACCCTGACACTGAGGGTGGAAGGCAATGGCAAACTTCCCCTAACAATAACTGCCAAGAAAATCAGGAGGAGGTCATTTGGCCCATCATACCTGCATCAACAACAATCCCACCCAGGCCCCGTCCACGTAACTCCATGTATTTACCCTGCTAGTTACCCTGACACTATGGGGCAATTCAGCATGGCCAATCCACCTAACCTGCACATCTTTGAACTGTGGGAGGAAACCAGAGCACCTGACAGAAATCCTCGCAGATGATTCAGGATGACACAGCAGCAGACAATGTGTCAAGAACCTGCCTTCAGGCAGAGCACAAGGAAGGAATCTCATGCCATGCTTTGCAGAACATGTTTTAATATCTCCTTATCTCCTACTGGACTTTATACCTCATTCAGTTTCTGAGCATAGGATAGTACTTCATCAGCAAATTACAGTGAATCAGTAAAGTGAATTTGTTCGTGATGCAGCACAAAATATTGAACAATATTTGTTTACTTTGAACACCTGAAAGAATTTAATTTTCTTTTTTAACTTTTGTTTACAGCTCACTCAATTTGATTCACTTCTTCGTTGTGGTTTATTTTGCTAATAAAGGGGAAGGAATGTCACAAGTTCTTCAATCTACACATCATCCAGGTAGGAATATTTATTGTACAATGTTTTATTGAAATCATTTATCAATGAATCAATTAATTTGTGTGATTTATTTCATTGGACTACTAAAACCAGCAAACATTTGGAAAGTTATAAAGGATGATATATGTTGAATGTAATTATAAGCTGGTATCTTATCCAAAGCTTTTAAGAACATAAGAACATAAGAAATAGGAGCAGGAGTAGGCCATCTAGCCCTTCGAGCCTGCCCCGCCATTCAATACGATCATGGCTGATCTGTTGTGGCTCAGTTCCACATTCCCGCCCTCTCCCCATAACCCTTAATCCCCTCGCTTGTCAAAAACCCATCAACCCGCGTCTTAAAAATATTTAGCGATTTTAAAAATATTTTGTTAGGCATGTTATAACAAATGAGCTGGGTTTTCATCTATGCCTTATGAGCTGCAAATCTTGCTATTTAATAGTTTCTTCTTTAATTTTTTGAAGCCAACATCAAGTTGTCTGGCATGTGCCTCAATGCAGACGGAAAGAAGGAATCTCCATATTCTGTAGAAACCCCTTATGGTTTCCATCTGGACCTGGACTTTCTGAAGTATGTGGATGACATAGAGAAAGGAAATACCATCAGGAAGATTAAAATACACAAGAAATCTAAACAGCTGAAATGCAGCACATTGCCAAGAAATTTCAGCATTCCCGAAACTCGATACCCCTCAGCTGAACCTCATTCCTGCAGAAGCCATGGGGATAAGGGAATGGCACCTACCAATGGATGCAAAGTGACCCATCTTCAAGAATTATTCATAGGTTCTCCAGGTCGCGTGGACCCAATTATATCACAACGCAATGTGCATGATTGTAGGTCTGAAAAAACTTTACCTAATACCAAGGAAAGGTTGAAGGAGAATGGGAAATTTGTGCCAAGCTGGGTGAAACCTCCTTTCCTCAGGGCAGCCAGCATGCCAATTAATTTCAAGGCACTGAGTTTAGAGGAACAACATCAGTCTCCTTCCTCATTCCAGCAGAAATTAAAGTACTTGGAAAATGATCTCTTCAGGACGTCAGGTGATCCACTTGCCCAGGACAACTCTAGTACCTCCGCAACAACTCAGCATTCAAATCTGACACCAACCCAGCTCTCTCAGATACAGCAACAAATTAGGATTGCTCAAAACAAAACCAAAGAGATAGGAGAGCAAGTTAAAACCATTTCTGAGCTTAAAAAGCAAATATTTGTGTTGCAGGAAGAAAATGAAAAGCTCAGTATTCAAATAAAAAATCAACAGAGCACTGTGCAGAAAGCAAGCTATGCACTGCAGGGGAAAAACAATGTCAACATGTATAAAACTCAGTGTGTCAATAAAGAAAGTCAAAGCGATTCATCAATTGGCTTTGAAAGGCAAGTGCCATTTTCAAGCAAAAGTCTATCCTCTGAAATGTTTCTGTCAAATGACAAGTTTAAACATGAAGAAATGACAGGTCTCAATTGTCAAAATGATCTTGCCTCAAATTCTTTAGTTAGTGAAAACAAGAACTTTGATCCTATTCCCCACAAAGAATTACTTGAAAGTTCTCATGCTGTAGGGGATAGTGAACACAAAATTAGGGATGTGGGTGTTCAAGTTGTCGAAGAGAAATTGAGTTTGGTACTTGAGGCACACCCCAGCACAAATGGACTTGCCATTAAAGAACTAAGAACCACAGTGTCCACGTTGGAGCAGCAACTTGAAGGTGGAACTCAAGGGAATAGGTTTGAACAGCCAGGTGGCATGCTTGATGCTAGCAAGGTTAACCCTAACCCAAAGACACTACATGGTGACCAGTCTTTGCGCTTGGAAAAGAAACATGAACAAGACCAATCTGAGATATGTATTACAAGTAATCGGCCAACCAATGAAGAAACCACTAAAACAGAATTAAGTGACCTAAAGGAAATGTGCATACGTGAAATTGATGCCCAACCATCCACTCGGTCAGTCGCTTGTGGAGATTGCACCGTCAATGTAACGGTCACAACATTAAAAGAGACACAAAGTTTTGGGGTCAATACAGATCGTATCACTGTCAATGATGCAGCAATCATGGCAACAGTTGAAACAATCGACAAAGCAACAGATTCGACAGTCAGAATGTGCAACAAAGCTGTTGAGACTGAGCCTGTATTATCACTGCATCGTATTGCTCATGTAACTGGTGTGTCTAACAGAGTGAACGAAGTAGTAAAAAACATTGGTGTAAAAGGTGACAATGTCAAGAATAGCTCTGACAATCTAAGGAGCAATCAAACCAGGTCTACTGACAGCAGGAGTGCTGAAATAGGAGATGAAAAAGAATGTTCAAGTATTACAAATAGCCAGTACGCTGAATGTGAAAAGGAAGTAGATTGCCGAATTTCAGATTCCCCAGATCCGACTTTAGATACCATCCCACAACCTGAATCCCGATTAATTTCAACAAACCCTGAAGCAGAGCAGTGTATTAAAAAAATTGAGGCCCTTCTATGCAAACAGCAATCTTTTTTGGAGCAGAATTATCCTGAGTTGGCACTGAACTTTCAGAAACTTTGTTCAAGTATTAGATCTTTCAGTAGTCAATTGATGAACTCTCTTCAACCATTGCCCTCACCCGATTCTACACTTCACCCAGCAGAAGAAGGCTCTCATAGAAAGGACAGTGAATCAGGTACGTTCCCAAATAGTTAATATTTAGACATTCCTCTGAATCAGCAGTTTAAGAAAATGCTTCTGTTTTATTCCAGTTTATTGTTTTTTTCTTTAAGGTGGTCTAGGTCTATGAGGATGTATAATATTCTGGCCCCATATTTCAACTGGCCACTCTTGATGTGTTTGTGCAGGTGCCAGATTATTTGACCAGGAGGGGCATCACAACTGAGTCTGACATCCCCTATGCAAGCCATCCACAGAAATTAATGTTTTGAGCGAGAGTCACTATTTATCAATCTCTGCCTGACTTTTATTTCTCTCCTAGGTCAGGGAACTGAGAGTAATTGTCTTGTTACTAACATCCAATCAGCATTTGCTAGATCAACATCAAGAAAGAAAATTGGCAAAAAAGCAGTGAGAGGTGCTGTTTCAGCTGGGACTGAATGTACATTGAGAGTATGAAAGAATAACCACTTGGCGGTCAGTTAAAATGAGGAAACACATCATTTGCCTGAAATCACAACAACTGGCAAAAGCAATGTGGATCATTCAAAAATTCAAAGATCCACAAGGCCCACAATGACAAGTCAGAGCACAGGAAAGTGATGGAGAATCTGGTGAACTGGTGCAGTGACAATAATCTCTCCCTCAATGTTAACAAAACGAAAGAGATAGTCATCAATTTCAGGAAGCGTAATGGAGGACATGCCTCTGTCTACATCAGTGGGGTCAAAATGGAAATGTTGTGAGCTTTGTGTTTCTAGGTATCCAGATCCATCCTAGTCCCTCCATGACGACACTATAGTTAAGAAAGGCCACCAACGTCCCTACTTTCTCAGGAGACAAAGGAAATTTGGCATGTCCACTATGACTTCCACCAACTTTTACAGATGCACCTTAGAAAGCACTCTTTTTGGTTGTATCACATCCTGCTCCTCCGAGAGTGCAAGAAACTACAAAGGATTGTGAACGAAGCCCAGTCCATCACTAAAACCAGCCTCCCCTCCATTGACGCCGTGTTGGAAAAGCAGCCAGCATAATAAAGGACCCAAGCAGCCTGGACATTCTCTCTTCCACCTTCTTCTGTCGGGAAGAAGATGCAAATGTCTGAGGACACATACAACTGACTCAAGAATAGCTTTTCCCTGCTGCCATCAGATTTTTGAATGGACCTACCTTGTATTAATTGATCTTTCTCCATCCCCTAGCTGTGATTGTAACACTACATACTGCACTCTCATCATTCCTTCTCTATGTATGGTATGCTTTGTCTGTATAGCACAGAAGAAACAATACTTTTCACTGTATACTAGTACATGTGACAATAATAAATCAAATCAGAAGTTATCTGGTTGGGAGACGCACACCTTCCATTGTGTTTTCAAAGTCATGCTAAAGACTTGTCAGTCTTATATATTTTACACCTTTCAAAAAAGACATCACCCAGTTAAACCCATCACCCAATAGAACATACAAATATGGATAATAATAGACCAACTGGTAAATCAAACCCAACACTTTACAAACTACACCCACCTTATATACTTACTTTCCCACTCTTGAAATGCTCTAGGAGACACAATAAGAGAAACAGTCTGGGGTAATTCCTCTTGAATCTCCAAGATAATGCAGCTCGCTCCAGAATACTGTAGTAATCCATCAACAATTGCAGCTACTCCTCACCCCTTAGCTGTCTTTGACTCTCCAGAAACATTCAGTTCCCTTTCAACGGCTAACTGCTAACTTACACTTACTGAAAGTTTCAGTGATTATTTCTAAATGGCAATACAACTGGCATCTAACCTAACTCTTTTGTTTTTCTATTTTATGCTGATGTCCTCCAGTTCTCCCATATCTGTACCTGATGTCATTGTTACAACCAAGTGAGGAGGAATGAAGTGGCTCCCCTTTATTCAGCCTCCTTGGTTTCTCATAACAAAGGTTTTTACATTTCTTTTCCTTGTGAATGTCTTTTCCAAATCCAAATGTATATTTTTACTATCTATGTCATGAACAGTAGGGAGCCAATCAATGAGGTTTCCTTGAGTTCAAGAAAGAGCAAGTTTGTTAGCCACTGGCACTGAGAAAACATAATAAGACATGATGCCACATACAGGAATCAGAAGTAAGAAAAGTTAGAGTCTAAATAGAAGTTAAAAAACATGAGATTAGAAGTCCTTTGCTTGTCTTTGAAGCATAGATTATTGAACATTGCAGCCAATTTAAGTTATTTGGTTGCTTTAAAAGTGATGTCCATATGGTCGCACTTGTTGGTAATGATTTTTCTTTTTAATCCATAAGCTATCTTCTCTAGAAATCTCAGAGTTTCTCCTGAGGCTCTAATTTATAGAAATGCACTATCTCTGTGAATGATTTTTAGACTGTTAAGAGTTAGGGCTCTGCTTAACTGAAGTGAGAGAGTAGGATTCTCTATATCTCCATTAGCAATTTCCCTGAACTCCTCTGCTTCTGCTTGGCAAACCCTGTTCTGTCTGCATATTCCAAAGGAATTTGATTACAGTGTCTGCGGCACTCATTGTTGTAACACAAGTAATCACATTTTGATGTTGCATCTCAGAAACTTTTAACACATTTAAGGATTATAGAAAGCAACAGGGGATGGTGTTCGTTCATCCTCCATAAGAGGTTTGAGTGAGTATGGATTGCTTGGTTGACTAGTGGTTCCCCATTGTCTTGATGGACCCTCAGTCTCTGCTGAAGGGGTAAACTCGTAAAAATGCAAATAACATGTCCATTCCTTTCAATAGACCTTTCTGAAATTGTCCTTGATACCCCCTGGTGTAGATTTCTGTGAGCAACACGTCAGAAGTGCAATCCATATAGAAGCTTTCCAGAAAAGATCAACTTACAATTCCAGGCATCAAATAACTTGTGGCAGTGTTATTTTTGTCAGTGTCATTTCTTGACCTCTTTTTAAAAAAAAAGTCACTTTTAAACAGTTCAGTATGTATTTGGTTAGCTGGCGAAATCATCAGTTGATCACTCAGTCAAAATTTCCCATCATTGTGACACCATCCAGACATTCTCTATTCACCTGGAAGAGAACAAAGAGTTGCCTGAACTCGAAACATCAGATCTTTTCTTTCCTCACAGATGCTGCCAACTTGCTGAGATTTTTCAGCATTTTTTCTTTTGGTAATCTGTTCACCTCCTTGTTTTAAAACAGTCAGACATTCAATGCGAAGTCTATACTACACAATGAACAAACCTTCATAGTTGGGAGCTCAAACGTTAGGAATCATCTGTTTGCCTCACTCTGGATTTCCTTCATAATCTCAATATCATTCAGTGTGTGAGAGGAATAAACGCAGACACCTCATCCTAACATAACACTGTTATGGCCAATTTTGGAGAGAATTCCTTCATGTAGCAAGTTAGAATCTGATTTGCTATTCTCTCTTCTATCTTCTAACTGCATATACATCGCAAATTTGTGGAAAAGGTTAATGGAGATCAAGAACCCAAAGATAGACAGAGCCAGGTGTCTCTGTTCAAGCTTCATGTGAGTGTCACCTGTGCAATGTGGGCCGTAATTTGATTTGATTTGATTTATATTTGTCACATGTATTAGTGTACAGTGAAAAGTATTGTTTCTTGCCCGCTATAGAGACAAAGCATACCATACATAGGGAAGGAAAAGAGAGAATGCAGGATGTAGTGTTACAGTCATAGTTAAGGTGTAGAGAAAGATCAGCTCATTATGAGATAGGTCTATTCAAAAGTCTGATGGCAGCAGGGAAGAAGCTGTTCTTGAGTTGTTTGGTACATATCCTCAGATTTTTGTATCTTGCTCCCAATGGAAGAAGGTGGAAGACAGTATGTCTGGGCGCATGGAGTCCTTGGTTAAACTGATTGTTTTTCTGAGGTAACGGGAAGTACAGACAGAGTCAATGGATGGGAGGCTGGTTTGCATGATGGATTGGGCTTCGTTCACGACATTTTGTAGTTTTTTGTGGTCTTGGACAGAGCAGGAGCATACCAAGCTATGATACAACCAGAAAAAACACTTTCTATGGTGCATCTGTAAAAGTTGGTGAGAACTATAGCAGACATGCCAAATTTCCTTAGCCTTCTGAGAAAGTAGAGGCATTGATGGGCTTTCTTAACTATAGCATTGGCTTGGAAGGACCTGGACAGGTTGTTGGTGATCTAAACATTTAGAAACTTGAAGCTCTCAAGCGTTTCCACTTTGTTCCCATTGACGTAGACAGGGCATGTCCTTCGATGACTATCTCCTTCATTTTGTTGACTTTGAGGGGGGAGATTATTATTGTCGCACCAATTCACCAGATTCTCTATCTCTTTTCTGAACTCTGTCTTGTCATTGTTTGAGATCCAACCCACAAGAGTGGTGTCATCAGCAAACTTGAAAATCAAGTTGGAGGGGAACTTGGCCAGACAGGCATCGGTGTATACGGAATACAGGTGAGAAAGCTCCCTGCAAATGCAGTAGAGACTGAAATGATGAACACTTTTTAAAACGATAAATATCTGGTTAGATGTGTGATTTGTAACTGGCCTCCATATTGAGTGCAGTATTGGTGAAGGGGAATTGTTGAATTCTGGTGATCAATCAATATTCCAAATTTGTACTTTGGAAGATGAGGGTATTTTTGTATAACGGTTTCTCATGATGACTGAGGCAGGGTCAATAACATGATTTATGAATGGAAAAGGATTAACCAAGGCCCATTCTCATTCATACTGTAATACCCTTTTGTTAAGAATTTGCATTGTATCCCAGATAAACATTGTCAGTGACCAATAAGTTCACTGACACTTTTAGTTACTGATACAGCCAAACCACTGATAACAAATAGGCAGGATTTTGTGGCTTTGTTCGAACGGAAACCATAAAATTCTGCCTGAGGTCAACACACCTTCCCATGCTCTGCTCCTCGTCCATTCCAATTTCCATGCAGGCGGGCCAGTAAAACTCCAGCCATAATGTCCAACAATAAAAATACCAAGAATAACAAAGGAATAAGCTGCAAATTGGGATGTACTTTATTGCATGGCATTGGAAGGAGAGAAAGAGTCCTCATTTATTGACAACATTGTGGCTTCAGAACATTCCAACATTCATGAATTGCTTTCGATACCAAAAAGCATACATTTGCTATGTAGGCAAGCAAACAGTCAATTTATATTGAATAATGTCTTACAAACAGCAAATGGAATGAATGATTGGTTAAGTTATTTTTTGGTGGTCGATACAGAGGGAAGGATATTACGATGCATTGGAATACTAGTCTACAGAAGTAGGCAACGATAAGATATTTTTCAATCTCTAACTCAAGTTTTTGATCTCCATCTAGTGGCTTAGAAAACAAACACTTCCCTCCAATCACGGTCCAATGGCGCCCTGTCCCTTCAGGAGCACAGAGAAGTGACAGTTGATTGGCTGCAATGAAATAATAAATATTATCAAAGAAGCAACTATATAGAGCTGTGCAGATTGTACAGCACAGAAACAGGCCATTCAGCCCAACTACTCTGTACTGGTGTTATACTCTCCTCAAATTCCATCCACCTCATCTCTGCCTTTCAGCACATCTTTTTTATGCACTGGTTTGGCTTCATTTTGAAAGCATTAAAGCTATTTGCCTGACATTCCAATCACTCACTGATTAAAGAAATTTCTCCTTATTCCCTGAGGATTACCTAGTGTTTAACACGTCTAATTTTGGATTCTCCTACATGTGGAATCATTCGTCCCACCTCTAACTTCTCCAATTTATTGACAATTGTAAAGGTCTCACTAGATCTCCTCTGACTCTCCTTTTTCCTAAACTCTGACCTGTTTAATCTTACAACACCAATTTAAAGTCCAGTCAGGTTTATTTGTAGCAAAAGCTGCAAGCTTTGGGGACAGCCTGTCCCAGTCACTTGACAAAGGGACAGGCTGTCCTGAAACCTTATAGCTTTTGCCACAAATAAACCTGGTGTTGTGAGATTTTTTTCTGTTTTATCCCAGTCCAACACCGGCATCTCCACATCCTGTTTAATCTTTCCAGACGACTGCAACCTCTCAGTTCTGGTATCATTCTTGTAAATATTTTCCCCACTTCATCCAGTGCCTCTGTGTCCTGATTGTCACACTGAGGCCAAGGACTGGATTTTCAATTCCCAAAGTGTGAATTGGATCACAAAGCCCTGAACTTAGTTTTTCTTTGATGGAGAATCTATCTCCCTGTGCCTTCCCAAGCCAAGACCATTTCTAAGTCACCTCTTGCAAAGTTGGGAAAGCCTTGGGTACAGAACATAGAAACATAGAAGATAGGAGCAGGAGGAGGCCACTTGGCCCTTTGAGCCTAGTCCGCCATTCATCACGATCATGGCTGATCATCCAACTCAATAGCCTAATCCCACTTTCTCCCCATAACCTTTGATCCATTCACCCCAAATGCTATATTTAGCCACCTTTTGAATCCATTCAATGTTTTGGCATCAACTACTTTTTGTGGTAATGAATTCCGCAGGCTCACCATTCTTTGGATGAAGAAATGCCTCCTCATGTCTGTCCTAAATGTTCTACCCTGAACCCTCAGGCTATGATCCTTGGCTCTGGATTCTCCCACCATCGGGAACATCCTCCCTGCATCTACCCAGACTAGTCCTGTTAGAATTTTGTAAGTCTCTATGAGATCCCCCTTATTTGTCTGAACTCCAGAATAGACACATACCTCAGAATCCCCGTTGTGAGAACCACAAGGAAATCATATTTCCTCCCACACAATATTTTTCTGTGCTGGTGAGTAAGCCCAAAAAATAACACACCTTCTGGGAGAATTTGTGATCGATGGAAGAAACCGACTGGTAAGGTAACTGTTTCTGAAAGGTAAATGTTTTGGCACCATCAAATGTCACTATTGTATGCTTAATGTAACGTGGATTGTGTTTTTAATGCAAAGATTGATCATAGAGATCTGTCCTGAACAGGCAAGTTGATCCTTACATTGACCGGCATTGTGTAATTGTTATCATGCATTACAATACTTTTCCAAATGCATTAAAAATGCTAAACTAATGCCCTGTCAACCACTGTTATCATGTTTTGTGCCGTGATTTAAATTGACTACCAGCTGTTAAAGAAACCCTGAAATAAAAATGTGCCCCTGCTCCCGTCCATTGATTGACAGGCATTCTGCTTTGAAATAGAAACCATTCTGGTCTGTCAGTTTCACATAATGTAGCTGGAAGTTTTTATTATGACATCTGTAACCACTAAAAATGCTTGGCTTGGTTTCAAAAATAGATAATACCTTCAGCTCAGCAGGTGATCTATTAATCCAAGAATAATAGAAATTTTCAAGTGGTGTAATAATTTTAAATGCCTTTGATGTGGTTTCTTGTTTGTTTAAAAACTAATGGGTACGATTATATACTTTTGCAGTAGAGTAGCTTGTTTTCTAGTATTGGTTATAGTGTTTGTGAGTTGAAGGTTTTGGTAACTTATTAGGGGTTTATGGGCAGCACTGTGGCACAGTGGTTCACGCTGCAGCCTCATAGTGCCAGGGACCTGGGTTCAAATCCTGGCTTGGGTCACTGTCTGTGTGGAGTTTGCACATTCTTTCCATATCTGCATGGGTTTCCTCCAGGTGCTCCAGTTTCCTCCCACAGTCTGAAAGATTTGCTGGTTAGGTGCATTAGCCATGTTAAAAATTCTCCCTCAGTGTACCCTCAGCGATGACTAGGGGACTTTCACAGTAACTTCATTGCAGTGCTACTGTAAACCTACATGTAAACATCTAATAAACAAACTTAAAACTTTAATTTTTTTCCCAAAGATTTTAAAATATTTTCCAGTGTTATGGCATGACTTCTGAGGACTGTACATAACAGATACTAGGTGAACAGCTATGGAGGATACAGGGGGCATGGAGGAGACACAAGGAGCATGGGATGGTTTGTTGGTGGAAGTGGGAGCATGGAGGTGGATTGATGATCTGAGGGGGTAAGGGGTGGGTGGGAAACTGAGGGAAGTTTACGGGGCCTTTAAACAAGATTGGGAGCTGAGTGCTATGTTGAAAAGACACAACATCTCTTCTAATTGTTCTGCCTTTGCTCCCATACATCTCACACACTCCATCATGGCTTGCAAAATGTGAACCCAGCCACAATCCTGGGCAATGTCACACATTTTACAAGGTGCAAAAGTGAATAAGGCTGGGTTTTCCTGAGCCCACAAAACAAAAAACAGACCCCAGAATTGCATACTGTACTCTAAGTACAGCCTTGATGTGGAGATGTTGGGGTGGGCACAGTAAGAAGTCTCACAGCACCAGGTTAAAGTCTGACAGGTTTATTTGGAATCATGAGCTTTCGGAGCACTGCTCCTTCATCAGGTGAGTGATGAAGGAGAAGCGGGTCCCTGGTCCTGGATCCCTGGCACCTGATAAAGGAGCAGCGCTCCGACAGCTCATGATTCTAAATAAACCTGTTTGGACTTTAACCTTGTGCTGTGAAACTTCTTACTAAGTGCAGCCTGACCACGATCTTTTGCAAATTTAGTAGAATTTCATTATTTTTGAATTCTATACCCCTAGAAATAAATCTCAATGCTTTGTTAATTCTTTTTAATTGTTTTGCTGACTTTGAATGCTGTTTTTCATGATTTGTTCAACTGTATCCCTAGATTTCTTTATCTTTTACTATATATAGTTTTATATTTTCTAAGGGGTAGGTGATTTTATTTTTCCTACCAGAGCATCATGATACTTTTATCCATATTTGCCACTTAACTGACAAGTTTGCAAGTTTTTAAATGTTTTCTTGTATTCTTTCTTGGTGTTAGCTCCACCTATAACCCCCACTTTGATATCATTGACAAATTTCTAAGTCCAAATCATTAATATAATTAATGAGTAACAGTGGTCTCAGGGTAGGTAGTTGAGAAACTTTCTACCATTCTCCAACCTGAATATCTACCCTGTACCCCGACTCCATCTTCTATTTTTTTAATCAATTTGCCATCCAGTCAGCTATTCATCACCTGATTCCATATGCCCTAACTTGTGTCACGAACTGACCATGTGGGGACTTTATCAAAGGCCTTTTGAAAAGCCAAGTGTATGGCTATCATCAAAACAATGACAGGAAGTATGATTTTCTAAAAACATTTGAGGAATGGCATGTATGTATATTGGATGCAATGGGCTGGATTTTATGGCTTCGCTCATCCCAAAATCGTAAAATTCCATTCAAGGTCAGCGGACCTTTCCATGGTCACCACCACCTCTCTCCCCCCACCCCCCCCCGCCCCCCCACTCCCCCATCTGCTCCAATTCCCAAGGCGGGCAGGGTGATAACATTCCGGCCAATGTCTTTCAAGGTTATTAATGGTGACGCTGAAAATGTCAAAAAGCAGATTTAAATTACAGCAGAAAGATAGCTAACTGCAACCTACTGCAAAAATTGCTTTAAATGGAGAGATATGGCATCAATAGTGAGGAAGTTTAGAGATGAGCAATAATTGTGAACAAGCTTATCAAATGTACATTGCTCATATCAAGATCTACATTTTGACAAATTGTACAATAATAAACTCTGAGTTTAGTAAGAAGCTATCTATTTAACTTCTGTGGCTTGTCCATTATCACAACATCACATTGTGAAATCTCTTCTGTGGCAACAGGCAGCAGTATTGAAAGTGAGTTGGGGGCAGATCATATCTGCTGTCTGATAAGAGTGTTCACATTCAGTCTTTTCACTGTTAGTTTAGTTTCAACTTTTTCAGGAGCTGGTCAAACAGATCTCTCAATTAAGCTCATTAGTTAGAAATGTGAGCTCCACAGGCACATCAAAAGATGAGTAACATCAGTCATGGTGTCCTGAAACAAGGCAGACCAGCAGACTCCAAGATCTCATTAATTGATCAAGGAACAGTTGGTTTGCATTCAACAAACTGAATAAAATGGAGTTATCCATTGGATAATTCTCGAGGGGAGAGGGTGGCATAGTGGTACTGTCACTGGACTGGTAGTCATGATGTGGGTATGCCAGCGTTGGACTGGCGTAAACACAGTAAAAAGTCTGACAACACCAGGTTTTAGTCCTAAAACCTAGTGGACTGAAACCTGCTGTTGTCAGACTTTTTACTGGACTGGTAGCCAGAGTCCCAGGGTAATGCTCTGGAAAAACAGGTTTGAATCCAATTCAATACCAAAAAAAAACATCTAATGATGACCATGAAATCATTGACATAAAAACCCCATCTGATTTAATAATGTCCTTTAGTGGAGGAAATCTACCATCATTATCTCGTCTGGCCTATATTGACTTCAGATTCACAGCAATGTGGTTGACTCTTAAATCAAACTTCTGAAATGGCCTAGCAAGCCATCTAGTTCAAGGGCAATTAGGGATGAGTAACAAGTGCTGGACCAGCCATTAATACCCACAGACCATGAATGAATTTAATAAATCTACTCCCTTTCTTTCAGCTCCTCAGATAAAGTTATTTGGTTTACTCACTTAGCAACAGAGTGCTCACATTATGTCTTCATATTTTAGAAACAGCCACAGAGTCTGGGCCCACGCTGCAGGACACTGCACAATGTAAATGATAGGAATGAAGTTGAGATCATTCAAGACCAGGAAAGGATGGGGGGTGGATTACCGGAGAGCAAGATTGGATCAGAGGTTGGCTTGTCCTGGATCAGATGAGGGGTGGAGGAGCTGAGGATGTCCCAGACCATAGGGCGCATGGGGGTTTGTCAGAGTGGAAGGGCGTTTGGAGTGGAGGGGGGCTTTCGGAGCTGAGGGTGGGGTCAGAGCAGAGGCGGGATTGGAGCGCAGTGGAGGGTTGCAACGGGGGGTCAAGCAAGAGGGTGGTTTGGAGTAGAGGGAGGGTCGGAGCAAGCGGGTGGTTGGAGCGGAAATGGGGTTTGGAGCCCAGGAGGAGGATGGAACAGAGGTCAGGGTCAGGGTGGGGGTGGGATTTGGTGCCTGTCTGAGTCCTGAACAGGGCGTATTTGACATTGACTCTGGAGCTCCAGCTTTAACTTGGGGCCTGGAGTCATGTGGGTTGGGATGAGTTAATCTCAAACTGTCTGACCTTCTGCCATGGGACCTAGGAGATTTTAAACACCAAATCTCATCTATGTCAATCCCATTGATCACACATCTGGATCTGCTGGGAAGTCATAACTGCCCAGTGAATGTGAACAGAATTCCAAGGAAACCACTACTGAGAACCCAAAGAAACAGACTCTGGCAACTGGTAAGGTGGTTAAATGGAAGGTTGTAAGTGCTTTGCAGTAAAAAAGGGAGACTCTGGCACGAGTACAGTAAGAAGTCTCACAACACCAGGTTGAAGTCCAACAGGTTTATTTGGTAGCAAATGCCACTAGCTTTTGGAGCTTTTCCCCTGATGAAGGGGCAGCACTCCGAAAGCTAGTGGCGTTTACTACCAACTAAACCTGTTGGACTTTAACTTGGTGTTGTGACATTTCTTACTGTGTTTACACCAGTCCAACGAGGGCACCTCCACATCATTCCTTGTGAGGTCCAGCGGTTCACTACTGTTTTTCTTGGCCTTTAGGGATGCTAAAAAACTGAACTCCCTCTTATAAGAACATAAGAATATAAGAACTAGGAGCAGGAATAGGCCATCTAGGGGATGCTCTGCCATTCAATAAGATCATGGCTGATCTCTTTGTGGACTCAGCTCCATTTACCCACCTGTTCACCTTATTTCCTTTACTGTTCAAAAATTTATCTCTCCTTGCCTTAAAAACATTCAATGAGGTAGCTTCAACTGCTTCACTGGGCAGGGAATTCCATTGATTCACAACCCTTTGTGTGAAGAAGTTCCTCCTCAACTCAGTCCTAAATCTGCTTCCCTTTATTGTGAGGCTATGCCCCCTAGTTCTAGTTTCACCCGGTAGTAGAAACAACTTCCTGATTCTATCTTATCTATTTCCTTCATAATCTTATATGTTTCCATAAGATCTCCCCTCATTCTTCTGAATTCCAATGAGTATAGTCCCAGTCTACTCAGTCTCTCCTCATAAGCCAACCCTCTTAACTCTGGAATCAACCAAGTGAAACTCCTCTGCACCCCCTCCAGTGTCAGTGTATCCTTTCTCAAGTAAGGAGACCAAAACTGTACACAGTACTCTGGGTATGGCCTCACCAGCACCTTTATACAGCTGGAATGTAACCTCACTGTTTTTAAACTCCATCCCTCCAGTAATGAAGGACAAAATTCCATTTGCCTTTTTCATCACCTGCTGCATCTGCAAACCAACTCCTTGAGATTCCTGCTCAAGGCCAACTAGGTCCCTGTGCACAGCAGCATGCCGCAATTTTTTATCATTTAAATAATAGTCCATTTTACTGTTATTCCTACCAAAATGAATGACCTTACATTTACCAACATTGTATTCCATCTGCCAGACCCTTGCCCACTCACTTAGACTATCTATATCCCTTTGCAAACTTTCAACGTCCTCTGCACACTTTGCTGTGTCACCCATCTTAGTGTCATCTGCGAAATTTGACACACTACACTTGGTTGCCAACTCCAAATCATCTATGTAAATCGTAAACAACTGCGGTCCCAACACTGGTCCCTGAGGCACATCACTAGTCACCGATAGCCAACAAGAAAAACACCCATTTACCCCTGCTCCTTGATTTCTGTTAGTTAACCAATCCTTTATCCGTGCTAATACATTACTCATAACACCGTGCACTCTTCCCTGACCCTCTTCCAGAGTGCTTCCTCCTCTGGTCAGGATTCATTGCACTGGCCTTGGTTAAAATTGCAGTCAGATTCCAATAAAAACACCAAAGCCTTTATTGAAAGATGATTCTCCATCTCACCTGTACAGAGCAAGAGGTTCTGATCATGGTCAGCAGAAGTAAGTCAGAACTTTAACTAGTTACTGTTAGGCAGACAGGGTTATGCCTTTGCACCCTTTACATGAGAGAATATTTCATTCCATCACTGAGATGTCTGCTGTTGAGAAGCGTGAAAGCTAACTTGGTAAATATTACCTGAAGCTATTGAATTGAAGATAGTAATCAGATTACATATGTAGACAATTCAACAATATAAAATATCACTGGGGGAACCTGTAGCAAATACAATATCTAAGAGTCACTTGGAAGTAATGGGTGATTTCTTTTGTTTCTTGTAAGTGGTGTTAAGGCCAGAATTTAAATCCTTTCCTGCCACCTCAGGGGAGTTTAATCAGCCTTTACTCAAATAGGAATAATGTGGGGATGCCAGCATTGTACTGGGGTGGGCACTGTAAGAAATCTGTCCACTTGTATCTATAAAGACTTGATTACCTGAAAAGACTCGCATTCCAACCATTATTTTGCGATTGTGTCTTTGTCTATATATGCCGTGTTTGTGAAACCTACCTCTCCACTCATCTGATGAAGGAGCAGTGCTCCGAAAGCTCGTGAGTTTACTATCAAATAAATCGGTTGGACTTAAGCCTGGTGTTGTCAGACTTTTTACTGCGTTTACCTCAGGGGAGATCAGTTAATTCATGTTAGACAGAGATTGAACGTGAAATCTCTGAACGTTGGTAGTATTCTCTCAGCATGATTACATTCATGGAATGTTCTATGCAAAAATCAGACTCTTTAATATGTTACAAGTTTGGTCGGGTTTAGGAGTGGCAGAGGAGTGGGAGTAGAGCACAGATCTGACCATGTTGTTTGCTACAGTTCTGTCTGTAATTCAGAGTGTGTGCTGTTCAGTTGAAAGCCCTTTAAACCATTTGTTTACTCACTGGAGTGATTTGTAAGTATTGACTTTACGAAAGTTCAAAACTGGCATGATGTGAAGGCATTGCTGTCATCTTCTGAAACTTTGCCTTTCAAATCTAACTTCCAACAGGAAATCTGGAGCAGTGACACAGGTCGAATTTCCCCCTTCTAGTCTACGTAAGATGATTAATATGATTGTAAAATCTAACTTCATTCATTGCCAGCTGAACTCCTTTATCTTTCTTTTAACCTGTAGCTGTGTTTCAGTCCACAACCCTTAAATCTATAATGAAAAAGGATGGAAATTTCAAACCAAGTGGTCTCCCAGCCAAGAAAAATCTTCACTTCATTGGTGTAAATGGCGGGTGAGCAACAAATAAAGTTTAACAGTCACACAAGACCCTGCAATGTGTTCAATCCTTTTATATTTGTGTGGTAGTGTTTCCACCAGTTCTCTCTGTATGTACTTTAGCTATGAGAGCACTTCAAGTGAAGAGTCCACCCCGTCCGAAGAAAATTCAGACAATGACTTGGAAAAGGAATGTGTGGATGCAGAAAATAAAACCCAACATATTGACCACAAAGCAGAAAAGTCCAAGGACACAGAGACAGCAGGACGGGAAGAAAGCCCACCGACAGAAATTAATGCTGCAGTCAATGTTATAGAGCACTGCAGTAAAAGGTACATATATCACTTTTGTTACAACAATTGGCATGATCATATTGCTAAAAACCAATGAAATACAAGTTAGGAGATATTATAGAGAGAACACTGGGGAGATCTCCCACTTTGATGCTCACAAGACATGTCAGGAGTAACTATTAAGATATTTAACATTTTTTAAAGTTTATTTATTAGTGTTACAAGTAGGTTACAAGTAGTAATGTGTTACATTAACACAGCATGCAATGAAGTCACTATGAAAATCCCCTCGTTGCCTCACTCTGGTGCCTATTCGGGTACACTGAGGGAGAATTGAGCATGGCCAGTGCATCTAACCAGCACGTCATTTGGACTGTAGGAGGAAACTGAAGCATTTTTAAAAATTTATTTATTAGTATTACAAGTAGGCTTTCATTAACACTGCAATGAAGTCACTGTGAAAATCCCCGAGTTGCCACATTCTGGTGCCTATTCGGTACACTGAGGAAGAACTTAGCATGGCCAGTGCACCTAACTAGCATGTCTTTTGGACTGTAGGAGGAAACTGGAGCACTCACAGACATAGGGAGAACATGCAGACCCCACACAGACAGTGATCCAAGCCGGGAACTGATCTTGGATCCCTGACACTATGAGGCAGCAGTGCTAACCACTGTGCCACTGCACCACCCTCAGCCTGTAATCTTCCAATTATTCATTCTAATGATCAGCAAATACAGTCTGAGGATGTGCCATTACTCAATCAGCACTCCAAGCATACGTGGGAATAATAGGATTGGTTCTTAGTAGTCAGGCGGCAGGGGGAAGAGATGGTTAGCTTCACTGGTCTACTGACCACCCCTGGATGAAATCAGAAAGCTTTCCTACTTGCTAGAGATATGAGGAGAAAACTATCGCGACAGATGGGAAGTGAGTTGGGTTTAAAACTGGAAACTCCGTGGTACAGAGCTGCAGCTGGACTTAGGAGCTGGGATGCAACTGGACAGTTGATAAAGTTATCCAGAAAAAAGGGTGTTTACTGAAATCCCAGAAAACAAACATCCCCACAAAAAGAACAAAGCATGTAGTTCATTGCCCAATTGTGTTTGAAAAGTAAACATTGAAGGAAGTAAGGTTTTATTTTACAACTCGTATTATTCCGTATGTTCATCTGCTCTCAGTAAAATAAAGGCCAATAATTCACATCAGACCTTATTCATTAATGTGTCTTGGGTCTGTCTTTTTGAAGATTGAGAAAACACTTGAGGGCACTTTTGAAAGACTGTAATATCTGGTTCAGATCAGGAGAGGTTGCTCTTGTTTACATATCTGAGTTACACTGTTGTGTAATCAGATATTGGCCAATGCACATTCCGCTCTGATCATAAAAAGTTCAGACCACTGTTTGGAACAATGGGCAAATTTTGATATGGTCCTTACATGGCTCTTTGACTCCTTCACCTGATCTCTCATTTCCCCTTTCCCACTTTAGTAATGCTTGTAAATTTGATGAAGTAGCACTGTATTTCTGGATGCATGTCATTTATGTAGATCGGAGATGGTGACTGTAATTGTATCTATTTCCAAAGGTGATTACTGATCGAGACAACCACCCGCTCCTCATCACAAATTCACCATTAGCAGTCAGTCAATAAGTGATTTAAAGGCATACAATATGGGCGGAAAACAAGAAAAAAATGATTAAACTTGCAAAGTTTGTCTATCGTACAATATTCCTTCATTCCCCCTTACCTTCACACATGTATTCAGATTTTAAGGTAACATGGTTGAGTGATCTATCTTATGCTCTAATGATCTCAATAAACCCTCAAGGTGGGATTTTACAGCCCTGACCAAAGACTCCTGCCCAAGAATAACGGACATTTCCATTGTCCGCCGTTCACCCACTCCAGTTTTGTGGCATGCGCGGGGCAGTAGAATTCCAGCCACAGTCCCTGTGACTCAACAGGCTAACTATGGTCAAATAACACCCAGTGAAGTGTCCTTCCTTGCCATGGGGTATTGAGGGGTAATAGGAGGTTTGTGTGGCACATACTTTGCATGGGGGAGGGGGCATGACAAGCCAAAGCGTTTGTTTGGGGGCATACCTTGGCATAGGGGTTTGAGGGGGCTATAGCACTTTGGGAGTGTATGCAGCTGGGGCGGTTTGATGGATGAGGGCTGGAGGGCCTTCTTATTTTAATTGAGATGAAGTCCTGTATCACTGAGGCAGGCCTTTTATACAGCTTGCCTCAGCACCAGGCAGTCCCTGTGTCTGCCTCCAAGTGCATTCCTGGGTCAGCTGGCCTGGCCCCAGCCCACACACATTTCCCCCACCATGAAATTCCCATCCTTTCTGTTTCTCTCTGCCCAGGTTGGTGGGCCAAACCAGGAATTTTCACAAGGATGAAAATCCTGCCTTTAACGTTTGGGCCCATCCAAATTTGACCAGTTCACAGAATCAACATTGCCAGATCCTGAACCTATTCATGTGTAATTAGTATAATTTAACTTGTTTTTCTTTCCCACAGGCATGAACTGAAGCTGAACCTCATCTCTGCCTGTCATAACCTAAAGGATCATCTCAATGAATTGGGAGTCACAAATGACAAAAACTTGGTATGGTTCTCTTCCCTGTTTTAACTTTCAAAGCTATTATCAATCCTGCATGCACAGGGTTTGGAAAAAAGTCCCTTTTGTTGACCATTGAACTTCATTATCAGTGGGTTTGTCAGCAAGACTGCCCTGTTGGGGGTCATTGTTCAATGAACAAGACAAACTAATGAGGTAGAGGGTTCAAACCCCAGTCAAAAATCTTCTGCTGTCTTCATTCTTGCTCTTGAAGGATCGTGAATCTCATCTGTTTCTGTTGTGCACATCCCATGTGACAGCACCCATGTGAACTTGTTGGATTAATACTTCTGTCCACCTTGTTAAATGCAGGCCTTCTCAACATGTTTATCAGACCTGGCAGTTTATCTAGGTGTTGCCTCACAAGATCCAAACACAGGGAAACAGTGATGCTGAGACCTCCCAAAACAGTTATAGTTGATCTCAGACAGAAAGGGAATAGGGGGCAACAATCACAGCTCCTGATTGATACTCAGTGGTGTTGAGTGACAGCAGAGTCAAACTGAATAAAATATCCCCAACTATTGCATTCTTTCATTCTTATGCTGAGCAGCTGAGTGTATGGTTGTGTTGTGACTATGGTACTGACCCAGCAACCAGGGCATCGCCACTGCAACCTTCTGCCACCTCCATGTTCAGTATCCAGTTAAGGAAGTGGTTGGGCCACCAAGGGGCAGCACGGTGGCACAGTAGTTAGCACTGTTGCCTCACAGCGCTAGGGACTGGGTTCAGTTCCGACCTCGGGTGACTGTCTGAGTGGAATTTGCACGTTCTCCCTGTGGGTTTCCTCCAAGTGCTCTGGTTTCTTCCCACAGTCCAAAGATGTGCGCGTTAGGTTGATTGGCTAAGCTAAAGTGATTAGGAGGAGTAGATGAATATCTGTGTGGGATTACAGGAATGGGGCTGGGGTAGGATAGTGGTTGGTACAGTTCGATGGACAGAATAGCCAACATGTTAGAATAAAGTAAAAGTTTCTTCTGCGCCATCGGTGTTTCAATCATTCCTTTGTTTCTGCAGAGACAGAGTTTAAACACTGTTCAGTGGGAATGGTTCAGGATTTCCAGTCAAAAAACTGCAGCTCCTGAGGCAGTTCAGGGCTTTCTCCTGGAACTCCGAGAAATGTCATCCGAACTACTCCACTTCATTGTCAACTTAACCGATGAAAATGAGAACACCGCTCTTCATTATAGTGTCTCCCACTCCAACTTCCACATCGTGAGACTTTTACTGGACACAGGTATTACTTTTTGAGGTGCTGTAATTGCAACACATTTTATTTACAGAGTAATTAAAAATGTTGCATGTTTTAATGAATGAATACAAACCAAACAGTTCAGGTAGATGTTACAGAACCACAGTAACTAATTGGGACTAAGGTACAGATCATGATTTAATTAAATGACAGAACAGACTTGAGGGGCTGGTTGGCCTGCTCTTGTCTCTGTGTTGCTATGGTCTCAATGCCCTTGGTTCAGTGATGGGGAAATCCATCAATGTTCCTACTCTTGATCCTTATTCAATAATCATTGCTGGCAAGTGTGTATATTTGGATGTCAGGTAGGGGTAAGATAATTTTTTTAAAGTTTATTTATTAATGTCACAAGTAAACTTACATAAACACCTCAATAAAGTTACTGTGAAAATCCCTTAGCCACCACACTCTGACGCCTGTTCGTGTACACTGAGGGAGAATTTAGCATGGCCAGTGCACCTAATTAGCACATCTTTCAGACTGTGGGAGGAACCCTGGACACCCAGAAGAAACCCACACAGACACTGGGAGAATGTGCAGACTCTGCACAGATAGTGACCGAAGCTGGGAATCAAACCTGGTCTCTGGCGCTGTGAGGCAGCAGTGCTATGCATATGATCTGACCAGTGTGATGTCTCCACAGCAGATTAGCCTGCAAATGTTGTGTTTATGTTCTTGAACATAATGCCAAACAGCTGCTACACGTGGAACTGCACTTCAGTAAAATATAGAGTATTTGGGAAGGAAAGAAAAACTGAAAACCAGGACTATGAACAATATCTTGTATAATCTGCCACTGAGTGTGAGGTCTCATTTCTTCATTGGAGCCCTCCTTGACATCCAAGAATTGCGTCATATATCTGCAATGGGTGGGCCGGGGCTGAGCTGAAGGGGGTAGTGTTTGTACAATCCCCAACCACATCTACATCCCCTGGCACCAAGTCTTCAGGTGACCGTGTCTATTGAGCAGGAGAGCCCGGGAAATCCCAGAGCAATGTAGTGGAGGTGGACTCCTAATGTGTCAGTTCTCCACTTCTAAGGTACGATAGCGCATTTTCCAGTACAATGAAAAGGAGGAAGTTGTACTTTGTGGTATTACCTAATGTTGTTTTTTCCAGGACCTGAATGAAAAGCTGCTTGATATTCAAGTTTTGTTAACACTGTGCACAATTAGATACAAACTTTGCAACAGCAATGTAACAACAATCAGCTTAACCTGTGAGGTTGTGTGTTCAGTTTATTTGTATGGATTGCTGTTTCTGATAGATGTTGGGGGTGGGGTGATGATGTGGGATCAGATTTTAACTGTCTGATGGCCAACAGCAGAATGTACCAGCTTGCCAGTTGTTCACTTTATCCTGCTGTCTTGGGGCGGGGGGTGGGTAACCAGTGCAGCTTGACGCCTGGCGCTCATTACCCAACTTCTGCCAATCTGTGGGCGCCAAATTGCTGTTGTTGGGAGAGGACGGCCAGGGGAGTGCAGAATGGTGGCAGCCCACATTGTTCTTGTGAAGCATTGAGAAAAACTCCTGCTTCTGCTGGTTCCACCAAATTAACTTAATACTTTACCTTTTTGGTAGCTCCTCTATTATACCACCTGGCAGAATGGACAGAAAGCGTAAGGCCCAATCACTGGCCTTTTTCTATCAAAATTACCATTTGAGCCTCATGTCCATTATTGGGCTACAGTTTGAAGAAGGCCTCTCTGAAGATGGCAGTAAACGGAGCACTGGTGTCAACAGGGCAGTTAAACTATTTCTGATCCATTATATCTCCATTAATCCTGGGCTACTCAAATTAAGTTTAAATTTATTGGTATCACAAGTAGGCTCACATTAACACTGCAATGAAGTTACTGTGAAAACTCCCCAGTCACCACGCTCCGTCACCTGTTCAGGTACACTGAGAGAGAATTTAGCGTGGCCAAAGCATCTACCCAGTGCGTCTTTCAGACTGTGGGAGGAAACTGGAGCACCTGAAGAAAACCCAGGCAGATACGGGAAGAACGTGCAGACTTCGCACAGACAGTGACCCAGGCCAAGAATCAAACCTGGGTCTCTGGCACTGTGAGGCAGCAGTGTTAACCACTGTACTACCATGCCACCCATTTTTATGTACCCTGGGCAGTCTTCAGACATCATTATCGATAACAGGGGAAGAAATTCAGCAAAATGACCAGGAGTTTTTCCCATTTCCGTGATTCCTATTTTCTCAGTGATGTTGATACATGCACACAGTTCCACAAACTGGACACCCTGAACTGAACAGTCACTCACCACACAGAGGCCACAACGTTAGCAAAGAGTCATCAGGGAATCGGTCTTTATCTGAAACGACACAGTGAACACTCAGTGACAAGATTCACTGATTAGCAATTGACTGACTAATTTGTTTCTTCCATTCCCAAGACCCGAGACATTAAAATTAATTATTACTGCTGCAGTTAGCTCAGTAAAGGCAGGAATTATGTTACATTATGTTACATCTTTCCCCTTCCCAGCCAGTCACTGGGGGAGTAAGATCACAGAGGGTTTGGGGAGTGATATTGAGCCCATGCTCCCTGTCTACAGGAATGGCAGCATAGGTTCGAAATCTGGAGAGACTCGGACAGTGCGATTCACCTCAGTGAGTTCCCGACTTCTCCCAGGCCCCTTGCCACTGGAGTGGCGTGAAACACGTCACAGGATCTTACGAAGCTCCTTTTAATGCATTAGCATGTCATCAGTGAGCTCTCTCTCTCTCTCTGGGACTTGCCCCATCGCCAGATAGTCGGCAGGCATAGGCGTGATGTCACACCGGCACCATTTACAACAGCTCCATGTGGACATGAACCTGGAGGTCGCTCCAGGGATGTAAAGATGTGCATAGCCCCCGAGGGACAGGGCTGTGGCTTGGCAATGTCCCTTGGCATTGGTAGGCATGCCCCATGCCAACCTAGCAGTGCCAAACTGGCAGTGCCAATCTGTGCCAAGGGGAGGCTCCGGTGGGAACCTCATGGGGGAGGTGGGGGTGTTCATTCCCAAGATTTGGTTGAGGGCCTGGAGCAGGCAGAGTTCACAGAACAAAATAAAATCCCTACATTACAGAAGGGCATTTGGCCCATCGAGTCTGTATCAACCATAATCCCACCCAGGTTGTATTCCCCTAATCCCACGTATTTACTCTGCTAATCCCCCTGACACTAAAATCAATTTAGCATGGCCAATCCACCTAACTCCCATATTTTTGGACTGTGGGAGGAAAACGGAGCACCCAGAGGAAACACATGCAGACACGGGGAAAACATGCAAACTCCACACAGACAGTGGCCAAGGCTGGAATCAAACCCAGATCCCTGGCATTGTGAGGCAGCACTGCTAACCACTGTGCCACTGTGCCCCCCGTTGTTGTACTGGAAAGTTAAGGCCCGTCCCTGCCTCCCGCTTGACAGTATCAAACTTACTCCTTTGAATTTTTTTGTAGCAGAACCTCGTAAGGTCTGCCAAATTTTGGTAAGATTGCCTCCCCAATAGTAAATCCTCTCCTTTGTAAATCCTCTCTATAAAGATGCTAATCAAAGATTACATGAGGAACTGGCTTTGCTTGCTTGTTGCATGTCTTATTTTCACTACAAGGCTTACTATTGCTGATCAGGTATGTGCAATGTGGACCATCAGAACAAGGCTGGATACACTGCTATCATGTTAGCGTCACTGGCTGCTGCTGAAACAGATGAAGATTTGGCAGTGGTCACGCAACTTCTTCAATTGGGAAATGTCAACATCCAAGCCACTCAGGTATTAATTGTGATACACTGACCTACATTCATCATTCACAACATCACTCCCAGCTATATTCTGCTGCTTCATTTCAAGATCAGAGGAAATACTTCAGAATGTTGATTTTAATTTGCATAATACATTGAATCTATCACCATATGTGGTGGCAGTGAGTAAAACAAATCAGGTGTTGGAATGTGTTAAAAGGCCAGTTGAGCTGAATAGTGAAGCACTCCGACCATATTATAAATCATTGAATCAACCGTGCTTGGAATATGTTTATACCGGCTGACCTCTTACACCGGGATATCTTTTAACTGCTGCAAAAATCTCACTTACCAGTGCTTAGTGCACACTTACAATGGCCTGAAATGGGATTGATGCAGGCAATTAAAGTTATTTACTTGAATAGTTTGTCACTTGCAAGGCCGGACATTCATACAAATGATATAACGACAGACTGAGGCCATTGAGAGTCAGTTGGTAGTTTGCAGCTTTTTCTTCACATTCATTGCTGCCAAACTCCAAGTTTTGCAAGCTGAGATCAACGGCCAAATTTTTGCCTGGGTGCACATTTTGGTGTATGAATTGTGACACTTGGAGGGCATAGAGTAGCAAGGATGATCAGAGGGCTGGCACGGGGATGGGTGGGGGGTTGAGGAAGGTTGAGATTTAAGAGGCTTTCAAAAAGTGTTGGGAACCAGGATCGTGTGTTGGAAAACTGGGGTAGGCCGTCTACCTGACCCACCTAACCCCCGCACTCCTCATGCATTCCAGCGCAGCTCACAAACTGCACTACAAACCCCACCTCAGGGTAAAGTAGCAGAAATGCTTTGCGGAGGCACACCTGAGTGAGTTGTACATTTGTGAGATATCAAAGTGCACAGGTCAGGTTTTCCTGAGTCCAGATGAAGATGGTGAGCGGAGCTATTAAATGCATACAGCATGTGAAAGACTAAGGCCTGCTGTCAACTGCTGGCAAGAAGAGAATTGTTTCTGAGTCCACTGTTTTCATGCTGAGTTGTTAAAGATACAAACATCCAAAAATGACTGACAGGGAAAGACTAGCTGCTGCAGTAAACCTGCAGTAAACATTGGTTGGAGCACAATGAACGCCACTGGCACCAACCCACTCAACCATCTGGTGGAATATTAAGGTCCCACGATACTGAATGGAGGTTTAAATGGCCTGCTGAATTCAGCTGGGCTGGGGTAGGAGTATGTAGGAATAGGCTGCAGCAAAGCTGTAAAACCCTGGCTATAATCTCCAAAGAGTGGAAGTATCAGGGGAAAAAACAGTCTATAAAATTCCTTTCCAGCCCCATCAGATAATCAAAACCAGTCTAGAACATAACGGTGAGACAAATATTTTTCCGATGACAACACAGTTAAAATTTCTCCAAGTCCTAGCCCCTACTTGCTGCATGGAATTCTTCATAGCTCCAGGTTTAGATTTATAATATCTTTGACAGGGAGTCAGTCCTTAACAGTTCCTTAACACAAACCCATGACCAATGTTATCTAGAAGGGCAAAGGCGGCAGACACATGAGATCAAAATCAGCTGGATGTTCCCCTCCAAGCCACACGTTACCCTGACTTGAAAATATATTGCCATTCCTTCACCACTGCTGGGTCAAAATCCTGGAACTCGCTCCCCAACAGCGCCATGGGTGTACCTACACCCCATGGACTGCAGCAGTTCCAGAAAGTAGCTCACCACCATCTTCTCAAGGACAATTAGGGATGGGGAATAAAATGCAGGCCTCACCAGTGATGCCCGTGTCCATGAATGACTATACAATAACTATTTTAATGTATGACCAAAATATCAATTTAAGATTTGTTGCCACCAAAGATAATCGTTTAATTAATTTTTACAGGCTGGTCAGACTGCATTAATGTTGGCTGTCAGTCACGGAAGGATCAATATGGTCAAAGCTCTCCTGTCAAATGGGGCTAATATGAATATCCAGGATGATGATGGATCCACTGCACTCATGTGTGCAAGTGAGCAAGGGCACGCGGAGATTGTTAAGCTTCTGTTGGCACAGCCTGGTTGTGACACAGCATTGACTGATAAAGTGAGTTCATTTGTCATATAGTTTATGGTCTGTTCTTTCTTCCATTCCCTTCCTTCTCAACCTTCAGATTTTCATTTATCACTCATCTTCTATCGACTCTCTTGTTTCCCTTCTTCATTCATCAACTCTAACTGCTGCAGGAATCTAACTGACTAGCGTTTAATGCACAGTCACGATGGCCTGGAAGACAGATAATCAGATTGATGCAAGCAATTAAAGTTACTTAAATGAATAATTTGTGACCTGCATAGCCGGACATTCATACAGACGCCATGATGACAGTTTGAGGCCACTGGGAGTTAGTAGTTTGCAGGTTTTCTCTCACATCCAAACTCCAAAGATGTGTGGGTTAGGTTGATTGGCCATGCTAAATTGCCCCTTTGCGTCAGGGGGATTACCAGGGTAAAATACATGGGGTTACTGGGATAGGGCCTGGGTGGATCTGTTGTTGGTGCAGGCTCGATGGGCCAAAAGGCCTTTTTCTTCACAGTAGAGATTCTATGAGTCTATGAACTTACCTTGGCTGGCTCACCTTCCATGTGTACAATTGTCACTCCTCTTAATTCAATGGCTGATTCACTAAACCAGCATCTCCCTGTCCTTCAGGGGATGATAAAAATGCAACTGTTTTTTCTACTTACCTTTGGCTCCACCTGGCTTTTATATATTGACTATCTTAGTCTTAGTATCCACTCTGTTCAAACTCTGATTGGGTAACACCAAGAAACTGGATTTCCTTTTTCATGCATCTGTAACTTTTCATCTTTCTGGAACTCTTCTTGAATAATGATCCTGAAGTAGGGATTATGATGATACTGTATTGTTAGTATATTTTATTTGTAAGGGGCACTGCTTTAAGATGCAATGTCTTGTTACAAGTAATCAGTTTGTTTGGAGGGAATGCAGGAAAATTACTCATTTTAGCCGCATAAGTGTTCATTTAGCAGAAGCTTATTGGGGTGTTTTATGGTTAAAGGTGAGTTAGATATACAGGGACATGTAAGAGTCACCTTCATCAAATCTCCTTTCAATCTTCTCTTCTTTATGGAGAACAGACCCAGATTCTCCAATATATTCATGTAACTCATCCCTTATCGCTGGAACCATTTTCATAAACCTTTGTTGCAATTGCAGTGTCCAGAATTGGACACCGTAGTCTAGCTGACACTAAGGCTGTCTTTTTGTAAACTTCACCGTAAGCTCTTTGCTTTGTAATTCTGCTCTATTTATAAAGCTCACGACACCATATTCCCTGTTCACTGTTTTCTCAATCTGGCCTGCCACCCTCAACAAATCGTGCACAAATACACAAATACCCCCATGACCCTCTGAACTCCATGGCACCGTGGCTGGTTCAGCTGCACATATTGGCAGGAGGATAATGCGGAAAGCAACAATAATCCGGAATTCTGTAACTAGAGGAACAGTTGATGCTTCTCTGACTGCAGACCTGAATACTTGTTCTTTTCCATAGCTAACTTAAACCTTCTGACCCTATGAAGATTGTTCCCTAAATGATCCATTTGAACCACCTTATTCTCCACAACCAGATCCAGCAATGCCTCCTTTCTTAAGCTACAAACATACTGATCAAGGCAATTCTCCTGAACATACTAACAAAACCTTTCTCCCTCCTTGCCCTAGTTTATATTTAACTGCCCCATTATAACTACCTCATTATAACTACCTTGTGGGTTTTGCACCTCTTGGTCATTTTGTTCCAAATCTGTTCCTCTGTATCATTCCCACTATTTGATGGCCTGTAGACTACACCCAGCAGTGCATTGATATCTCCATCATTTCTTTGCTCTAACCAAATAAATTATGCCCTTGACCCCTCCAGGACATCTTGTTACACTGGCACTGAAATATTCTCCTTAATCAATACTGCCACTCTTTCTCCATTCTTTCTTTCCTTATCTTTACTGAACACTTCTGTATCCAGGATAATTTAATACTCAGTCCTGTCTTTTTGGTTATCACCAAAACATCCTATTCTCCTGCGATTATCTGTTTCTGTTGGTTACCAACCTTATTTGCCATCCTCCCTACATTTGCACAGATCTGATTTAGACCTTATTGTATTCCGTCTGATTCTGGCTCTACCTAATGTTTCTTATTTCTTACTTCAGCATTTTTTTCCTTCTTTTATTTCTTACTCTCGTGCTTTCTAGTCCTTTGTGCACCTTAAGTTTCCTCTCTAATGTTACATCCTGGCTTCCAGCGTCCTGCCAAGTTAGTTCAAGCTGTTCCCAACAGCTCAAGTAAACTGCTCCACATGGACAGTCATCTCATCCTATTGAGGTTCATTCCATCTGGCTAGTATAGGCTTCAGCTCCTCCAGAACAGGCCCTGAGGGCCCAGGAGTTTAAAGCCCTCCGTTATGCACCATCTATCCATCCATTTATTAATCTGCTCTATCTCTTTATTTAATACCCACTATAACTAATCTGAAGCTTAATATCTTTGAGCTCTCACTTGCTAGTCAACTTTCGAGCCACCTAAAACCTTCCAGGAGGACCTGATCCCTCTTTCTACCTACATCATTGTACCAGTGTGGGCCACATCCACTGGCTATTCACCCTCCCTGCTTAGAGGGCTTTGTGGTTCTCAGTGATGTAAGAACATAAGGACATGAGAAATAAAAGCAGGGTTTTGCTTTGTTTTGCTCCTGCTATTCAATGCAATCATGACTGATCTCCTACCTCAACTCCATTTTCCCATCCACATCCCATATTCCTGGCAACATGCCATCCTGGATTCACATCTGCAGCCCCAGAAACATCTGTCCATTTTCCTAACTACTGGGTCCCCTATTATTATTGTTTTCTCCTGCCCTTGAATGGCATGGTGGCACAGTGGTTAGCACTGCTGCTCACTGCACCAGGGACAAGGTTCATTTCCAGCCTCGGGTCACTATCTGGATGGAGTTTGCATGTTCTCCCCATGTCTGCATGGGTTTCTTCTGGGTGCTCTGGTTTCCTCCAAAGATGTGCAGGTTAGGTTGATTGGCCATGCTGGTATCAGGGGAATTAGCAGGGTAAATGTGTAGGATTGCAGGAATAGGGTCTGGATGGGATTGTGGGCTGTACAGACTTGATGGGCTGAATGGCCTCCTTCTGTACTGTAGCAATTCTATGATTCCGTGATTCTATGCTCCCCCTGTCAGGCTGAGCCACCCTTGGTGTTGTAGCTTTGGATTCCAGGGGAACTATCATTCTCAGCAGTACCAGTTGGAGAGGTTTGGATTGAGGATTGAGCCAAAGTAGAGAGGGCTTTAACCTGCTTTAGTAATACCGACTTGAGAATACTTGATAATAATACCGAGTACCCAAAGCAAAAACAAAATGCCCCTTTGGTTTTGTGAACACAGAAAAAAATAAAAACATGTATTCAAATGTTATTTTCATTTCTTGGGCCAATCTGCCTAGTTAATTTTGAATGTATCAAATTGATTGGTTGGTGATTGGAAGTGAAGTTGAAGCTTTTTATTCGCTATTGTTCAATTTGAACTTCAATTTGATGCAAATGATTTATTATTGTATTTTGAGCTAACGTGCTAAATGCTACTGAGAGATAATTTCAGAGGAATATTGTTGTGATTGCGGCTGACGATGTGTAACATAATTATAGGGATTATTTCGAACACCTCTGTTTCCGCTATGGTGCTTGTCAGTGGTATACAATGGAACTGCACTTATAATGTTGCCCCAGGGTTGAAGGGAGCTATTTGCCATCTACCTCCTTCACTGTGACCTTTGGCAGTCTTACTGCGTTGCTTGCCTTGTGAGCAGACGAAAATCAAGCCCTTAATATTTAAACTGTTGAGGAAGACAAAGGAATGTTATTGGGAAGGAGGGTGAGATCAATTTGCATGACTCAAATGAAAAAAAAATGTAATTAAAATGGAACAATTTGATAGAACTACTGCTCTTACAGTTTTATTTCCTTTCCTTTGGGGATAAACCTCACCACCACTTGATAATTATCCCCAGCTGTGTGATTTGAAGCAATATACTTCACACACACACTGAGTGCTAAGTGCAGTCTGCATCCCATTTCCCAGTGTTACAACATTCCTCAGAATGGATATTGAACATAACATTGGCAGGGAACGCGCCTCTCGATAAAACATTGTTGATGAATGCTTGTCGTATGTTTGGAGTTTCAGCATCTGCTTCTCTCTCATGTCTCCTCTGCAGGATGGTAGCACTGCGTTAAGCATTGCATCGCAAGCTGGGCAGGAGGACATTGTTGCACTGTTGGACACCCACATGGATTGTGGCACCTTGCCCACCCTTTGATTTACATTCTCTGCTGCCTCTCTCACTCCTCCACAATCAGAAGCAAATAACAAAGCCATTTATTTCTGAACTCGGGGCTGCAAACACCACAACCTCACATCTCTGGATTGTTCATTTGAAAAGGCTTGCAACTCTTACAACCAAATGAGTTGTCCTACATATTTTAAGATAAGCTTTAATTTTTTTCCCCCTTGACCAACCTTTTAGAAATTATTTTTGTGTGTGATAATCCAACTTGAATTACCATCTCCACCCCCGCCCCCCCATCAGAATTTTTCACCTTAGTAAGTGTACCTGACTGTTCCAAATATACTGCTTTGCAGCTTGTTATATAATAATTCTACAAAGATCTTGCTTTGTTCCAAACAAGATTGACATTAAATTCTGCGTTGCGTGTATATTACCCAGTTAATGTTGTACGATGATCTCTCAATGCTCTAGCCATTAAGATGCTTAAAAATAAATGATTACATAATCTCAAATTAAATTATACAAATCCCATTTCAATTATGACCAAAATATTCAAGTCCATCACTTTCTAAAACAAAGGATAGACACAAATTACATTTAATGTACAGTGTATTCATATGCTTGCACTGTCATCAGACTCACAGGTTTTGCAAGAATCTTGGTGAAACTGCATCGTCAGTGAGTTGCAATAAGATATTTTCAAGAACAACTATATTGCTGCAGCATTTGGTGTTTTACTCACATCACATTTATATTATTACTATCGATTAAAATTCAGTATCTTTGACTTAATATTTAACAGCTACTAACATGATTATTGTCTTGGATTATTGTCACTGCAATTTAAAATATTAATTAGAAAGCATTAAAATAATTGAGTATATTTGATATATATCCTCACTCTGGTGGTAGATAATTCCTGGGTAAATCACCAGATTGAACAACAATCAGACTGTTTGCATACCTTAGTATAGATTCTAAATATTGGGAGGCATGTCAAGGGTCCAACAACAAACGGCCATGAAATTAAAGAAATATATTTGACCATCAACATTGATTTGTTTCAGTAAGTTTGGTGCGAATGTGTGAAATGAGAAAAAACTTTTTGCCGACACAAAGAACTAGAAAAGGGCCAGCTCCCACTGCCAGAAAGAACGCAGAATTTGACGCTCAGCCAAATCTCCGTTCCCTATAGCGGGTCTGGAGAATCCCAGCCGCGGGCGAGGTCAAAGAATTCCAGCCAAGATCGATCTCTCTCCCTCTCTCCTGCTCTCTCTCTGTCAATTGGAAAACCAAAAACCTGAGAAAGGAAAACAATTAGGCAGCCTGTACCAGAGGAAGATTGAGATTAATTAGCTTGTAAATGAATTTCAAATGAAAAAATAGAGTTGCATTTTATTTATTTCAGTGGTACAAAGACTGGTAGTAAGTTGGTTCTTGGTGAAAAATTGCACTCAATAATTGATGTAAAATAAATTGGTTTGTTGATTGGAAATCACGTCTTAACTGACTGAAATTTCAGTCCAGCCTCCTTAAAGATGGGAGAACAAATGTTGCATCACATGTGACAACATCAGTGTTGACAACAAAGGTGCTGTATATCATAGAACATAGAACAGTATAGGCCCTTCGGCCCTCGATGTTGTGCCGAGCTATGTCCAAACCCAAAATCAAGCTATCCCACTCCCTGTCACTCTGGTGTATTCCATGTGCCTACCCAATAACTGCTGGAAAGTTCCGAAAGTGTCTGACTCCACTATCACAGCAGGCAGCGCATTCCACACCCCAACCACTCTGAGGAAAGAACCTACCTTGGACACCCCTCCTATATCTCCCACCATGAACGTTATAGTTATGCCCCCTAGTAACAGCTACATCCACCCGAGGAAATAGTCTCTGAATGTCCACTCTATCTATCCTCCTCATCATCTTGTAAACCTCTTTAAGTCGCTTCTCATCCTTCCCTGCTTTAAAGAGAAAAGCATCCTTCAACCTTTCCTCATAAGACCTACCCTCCAAACCAGGCAGCATTCTGATAAATCTCCTCTGCACTTTCCCCAATGCTTCCACATCCTTCTTATAGTGAGGTGATCAGAACTGCACACAATATTCCAAATGTGGTCTCATCAAGGTCCGGTACAGTTGTACCATCACCCCACAACTCTTAAACTCAAACCTTCTGTTAATAAACGCTAATACACTATAAGCCTTCTTCACGGCTCTATCCACTTGAGTGGCAACCTTCAGAGATCTGTGGGTATGAACCCCAAGATCTCTCTGTTCCTCCACATTCCACAGAGCCCTGCAGAGCTCTGTGGGTATTATACTCGCTTTTGTGCCAGAAGATTGTGGGTTCAGACCCCACTACAGAGAGACTTGAACACAATCTAGATTGACGTTTCACACAGTATTGAGGGAGAGCTGCACTGTCGGAGGTGTCATTCTACTGTTGAAATATTAAACCGTGACCCCTGTCTGATCTCCTGGGTGAAAATGAAAGGCCCAAATCTAAGCAGAGCAGGAGTGTTCAGCATCAGTGCCCACGCCAATACTTATCCTTTAACTAACAGGTTGTGAGATGTTTCTGTGTAAAAATTGGCTGTCATGTTTCCCACTTTATAATGGTGACTCTACAATAATAAATCCCAATTTTACACCCTTCCTGCACCCCCTTCCCCTCCGACCCCAGTGATTGTAGCTACAGGATGGGTTTTTAGAGAGTTTACGCTGAAAAATGATTTCTCTGTAAGATCCTGAGATTATGGAAAGCATAATATAAATGTAAATTCTTTGGAAAGATTTCTGCTTTTTGAGACTAAGTGCAGTGGCAGGTGGCTCTGGAGGCTCCTGTCCTTTCGGCCAAAATAGCAGGTTCCCCACGCCAGATTGGAACCAATTAAATATGCACAGGCGAGTTTGCCTCCAACTCCCCTGGCAGCCAGAGGCTGATCCATCTGCCTGCTCTTGGCTAGTGGGTTTGAAAGTTTCGGTGCCATATTTAAACACCAGTCCATGTCACTCTCTCCATCCTACTGATCTTCACCAGACCATTTTGGATATTAACAACCCAGAGGGAAAAGGCTGGCAGCCTCAAGAAGTCTGTTCCTCCATTTAACCATCTTCCAGTTGAGCCTATCACTGGCAAGGCAACAATGCCCATTTGGACCATAGCCACTTCATCAAGAGTCTTTGTGTATCACCCCACTTTTTGTGAGTTTTTCAGGCAGCCTTATTGAGATCCAGATTCCCGCCCCCCGGTCTTCCCTCTCCCTTCCATTGTTTGTCTTTTTCATCCATCTCCTTGCCCCTCTGTCTGCCATTGTGAGCCCTCACCCTTACCCCACCCCCGCCTTGTGCAGACTTCCTTCCACAATGCCCATCTTGTCTTCATCCCTCCCTTGACATGCAAACCATCCCTCCAGTCTCCCCCTCCACCCATCTCTTCCCTCTCACCTTGCACTACACCCTCAGTCTAACTTTGGACCATTATTGTAGTGGCTGCACGAATCCTGCAGCACAGTGCTGTCCCGACAGACACTGCTGTATGGTGTTAGGGGGAAGGAGATCCCTGGACTCCCCAACACCAAGCACTGCACTGATCTGACTCATTGACACAGGAGGGTCCAAGGGTCCAGCAGCTCAGCGCTGTCCATGAAGACCAGCTGGGTATGGAGATGGCGGGCAGGAACTGTCCTGCCCCAACAATGTGATTTATAGCACATCTGGAACAGTACAGCGCTATAACTAATAGGTTTGTTGCATTCACCTCAAAGCCCCTGGTGAACGGAGGGTCACCTTGTGCACATCACCCTTTATCAATTGAGTTCCAAGCTGATATAATTTCATGCTGGCGTGATGCAAGATTTCAAGGCCCAATGGGATGCTAGCGGGCAGCTATTTTAATGAACATTCATGAGATAGAAATGAATACAAATGACACCACATGGCCAGGCAGTGGAAAGACTCACTCGCCATTGGGAGCATTGCAATTTGACTTAACATCAGTGGCTTTCCGACTTTTTAGTTGCTGCTAGAATCTGCACTCTCATCCACCATCAAACCAGTTGTAGGCAACTTCAGAGACTTCTGCCTTTTCTCTGTATATCACAATTAACCCAGATTCTAGACTATAAAGGTGCACTTCAGGTTGTGGAGAACAATTGTTGAGATTGTTTGGATTGCTGTGCGAGTGACTGAGGCCATTCAATCAATGCAGACTTACAAAATGCTGGGAAAATCAAGCAGGTACTAACCAAGATTTTCTATCCATTTATGTACAGAAAATCATGCCTGGCGTTTTCCTTTCCTCCTTGATTTGCTCAGCCTGTGAACAAGGCTCCTGCTGGATTGTAAAAGTGACCCCTATAACCCGCAGAGACAAATCAAGTTGCCTTGATTTAAATGAGTCCATTCAGACAGCTCACCTCAATGACCTTCCTAACAGATTAGTGCAAAACATTGTGCCTGACCTTCCTTGTCACTCAGAACTTTATAAAACTTTCAAACTTTTGTCCTTGATGCTTGATCCCTTCGTCAGAGTGAACAATTTAATTGTCATCTTTTACAATCTTGAAGACTTCAACTGGATCTCACCACGAAACCTCTTTTTCTGAAGATAAGAATGAAGAGTAAATTAGAAAAGGGCTAACCTGTTGAAGTCATAGTTGAACTGCTTTGGTTTCAGCTCAAAATTCAGTGAATCTTGGTGTCAAGTCAGAGAAATTGTTATAGTTTCAAAGTTCCAAATGATTTGGCTTCACCCTCATTGCTCACAGTGGTTATATTGCAAAAACAAAGCTTGATACATTAGTAACTGAGCAACTGTTACTGAGAGAGCCAGGATTTGAATTATCCATGATGTTCTGGGCAGATCGTTTCAATCTCTGCAAGTCTAGTCCCATCAACCTGTGTCTCAAGTGCCTTCACCAGGTTGCTGTGATCATAGAATCATAGAATCTCTACAGTGCAGGAAACTATTCAGGCCATTGAGTCTGCACCAACTCTTCAACAGATCATTTTACCCATACTCTATCTCTGAGTTGGGGGTAGGGTGTTAGCGTGGATAGAGGATTGGTTGTCAAATAGGAGGCAGAGAGTGGTGGTCAACAGGTACTATTCGGATTGACGGTTGGTGACTAGTGGAGTGCCCCAGGGGTCGGTGCTGGGGCCTCAGCTTTTTACCATTTATATAGATGATCTGGAGGAGGGAACCGAGTGTAGGGTGTCGAAATTTGCTGATGACACCAAGATTGGGGGAACGGCAAATTGTGTGGAGGGTGTGGAGAATCTGCAGAAGGATCTAGATAGGCTGGGCGAATGGGCCAGGAAATGGCAAATGGAATTTAATGTTGGCAAGTGTGAGGTGGTCCACTTTGGTAGGAAGAATGGTAGGAAGGACTATTACTTACGTGGAGAAAAACTGCAGCAGGCGACGGTGCAGAGGGACCTCGGGGTCCTTGTGCATGAGTCACAAAAACCCAGCTTGCAGGTGCAGCAGGTGGTCAGGAAGGCGAATGGGATGCTGGCCTTCATAGCGAGGGGGATTGAATATAAAAGTAGGGAGGTCTTGCTGCAGCTGTATAGGGCATTGGTGAGGCCGCAGCTGGAGTACTGTGTGCAGTTTTGGGCGCCGCACCTGCGCAAAGATATTTTGGCCTTGGAGGGAGTGCAGAGGAGGTTTACTAGGCTGATACCGGAGTTGAGGGGGTTGAGCTATGAGGAGAGGCTGAATAAACTAGGCTTGTACTCATTAGAGTTTAGAAGAATGAGGGGAGATCTCATTGAGACGTATAAGATGATGAATGGGATGGATAGGATAGAGGTGGAGAGACTCTTCCCGCTCAAAAAAGACAGTAGGACTAGGGGGCACAGCCTCAAGATAAAGGGGGGGGCGCGGTTTAGAACGGAGTTGAGGAGGAACTTCTTCACTCAAAGGGTGGTGAATCTCTGGAATTCTCTGCCCGTTGAAGTGGTGGAGGCTGCCTCGCTAAATATTTTTAAGACGCGGGTTGATGGGTTTTTGATAAGAGAGGGGATTAAGGGTTATGGGGAGAGGGCAGGAAAGTGGAACTGAGCCACGACAGATCAGCCATGATCTTATTGAATGGCGGGGCAGGCTCGAAGGGCTAGATGGCCTACTCCTGCTCCTATTTCTTGTGTGCTTGTGTGCTTGTGTTCTTGTGTAATCCCACATATTTGTCCCACTAATCCCCCAACGTACAGATCTTTTAACAGTAAGCGGCAATTTACCACGTCAAATCCACTGAATCTGCACACCTTTGAACTGTGGGAGGAGACTGGAGCATCCGGAGGAAACCCACACAGACACAGGGAGAATGTTCAAACTCCACACAGTCACCCAAAGCCAAATCTGAACACAGGTCCCTGGTGCTGTGAGACAGCAGTGCTAACCAGTGTGCCACTGTGCTGTGATATGTGTGGAATACCCCTGTCAATCTATCCTTTCCTTGGCTATTTCTATTGGATGCTGCCCTGACCAAATGCCTCCATTTGGTGACTGTGTGTGGGTTTGCACATTCTCTCTGTGTCTGTGTGGGTATCCTCCAGTTCTCCTCCCACAGTCCGAAAATGTGCAGGTTAGGTGGACTGACCATTCTAAATTGCCGATTAGTGTCCTAAGGTATGTAGATTATGGGGATTAGCGGGGTAAATATGTGGCTTTACAGGGATAGGTTCTGGGTGAGATGCTCTGTTGGAGAGTTGGTATTCAGAGACTCCCTTCCTATACAGCAAGCTGTATGGAGATCAGTTTAACCCAATCATAGACTTACACTTGAGTTAAACCATCCAATTAAAAAGGTATCATGAATATTGTTACCCATCCAAGTTGGGTCAGCCTCTCATGAGCCCTTGTTCCTTGAAACTCATCAACCACTATCAGCTAATTAATAAATTCATGCTAGCCAGTGCTTGGCTTGAAAGAGATATGCTGTCCTTGAGTTACTTGCTGCTGCAACTAGTTATCTTGTCTAAGACTCAAGACATTAAACTTTCCTTTTCTCTTAACTTGATCCATGGAATGTTACTAATGCCACTTAATGTGGATCCCATAAAACAAGTTGAGAGTGTTTCACAATGCTGACCAATGAAGGCCTGGGCCCAGCTAATCCACATTTCATCTCCCAGCGACATTTGTTCAGGATATTTCACACTGTTGTTTCGGGATCATGAAACATTGCATAATGACTACATATTGAAATTCTTAACTTACAAATCACAATTGTATCATCCAATTTTTATCAAGAGAGTGCAAGATGGGTATCCCACAATTCTCACAAAATCTTTCTTGAAATGTAAATGTATTACAAAGGTATTTGTAATATTTTAATAATTGTTTGCAAAACGTTTGTTTATTTGTTAGCAAAAGGGAGGAAACCTCTCCATTGGAGTCATAGCTGGCACAAATTAAGATGGTTTTGGTTGTTGGAGGTTAGAATCTCAGTCCCAGGACATCACTGCAGGAGTCCCTCAGGGTAGTGTCCTAGGCCCAAACATCTTCAATCGCTTCATCAATACCTTCCCTCCATTATTAGGTTAGAAGTAGGAATGTTTGCTGATGATTGCACAATGATCAGTACCATTCACGAGTACTTAGATACTGAAACAAACCCTGGACAATATTCAAGCTTGGGCTGTAAATGGCGAGTAACATTCACATGAAAGGTAATGACCACCTCCAAAAGGGACACCATCTAACAGTTCTCCCCATATCTGCATGGGTTTCTTCTGGGGGCTCGGGTTAGGTGGATTGGCCATGTTAAATTGCCCCTTAGTGTCAGGGGACTAGCTAGGGTAAATGTATAGAGATATAGGGATAGGGCCTGGGTGGGATTGTGGTCGGTGCAGACTTGATGGACCAAATAACCTCCTAGGGTTCTATGATTCTATGAAACTTCCCTTGATAATCAATGGCATTATCATTGCTATCAACATCCTGCGGTTTGCCATCAACCAAAAACTGGACCAGACCAGCCATATAAATATTGTAACTAGAAGTGCAGGTTAGATGCTGGGAATTTTGAGGAGATTAACTTACCTCCTGACTCCCCAAACCCTATGTGATGGAATATTCTCCTTGGATGAGTGCAGCTCCAACAACACATATGAGGCTCAAGGAGCCTCCATGACAAAGCATAGCCATTTGATTGCCATCCCAGCCAACATTTTGAGCATTCATTCCCTCCATCAATGATGTACAATGGCAGCAGTGTGTACCATCCACAAGATCCACTCCAGCACCTCACCAAGGCTCCTTCAACAGCCACTTCCTAACCTGTGACCTCTGCCACCTAGAAAGACAAAGGCAGCAGATTCATAGGAACACCAACACCTGTAAGATCCCCCTCCAAGCCACACACTATCCTCCCTTGGAAATATATCACCATTCCATCATTTGCACCTGGTCAAAATCCTAGAACTCTCTCCCTAACAGCACTGTGAGAGCATCTACACCACACGGATTACAATGGTTCAAGAAGGCAGCTCACTACCACTTTCTCAAGGGAAATTAGAAGTGGAAAAAAATGCTGTTCTAGCCAGCGATACCCCCATCCTATGAATGAACAAGTAAGGATAAAAAATACATTTATGTAAAGTGCATAAATATTTCCTTTTAATCTTTTATGCCTACATCACATGAAAGATTAACAAGAAATATGCATGCTCGTTACATAAATACATTGTATTATTTATTCATTCATGGAAAGTGGCCTGCATTTATTGCCAATTCCTAGTTGCCCTTGAGAAGGTGCTGGTGAACAATAGTGAAGCAACATTGATATTACCCCAAGTCAGGTCGGTGTATGTCTTGGAGGGGAACTTGCAGCTTGTGGTTTTCCTATGCGTCTGTTGCCCTTTTCCTTCCAATGAGTAAAGGTTATGGGTTTTACAAAGCTATTAAAAAAGTCTAGGAGAGTTTAAGCAGTGCATCTTACAGATGGTGCACACTGCTGCCTTTATGCATCAGTACTGATTGACATGAATGTAGATGATGGAAGAGTGCAATTTAATTGGGCTGCTTTGTTCTGGATGGTGTTGAGATTTTTGAGTGTTGTTGAGCGGGTTACCATTGACCAGAGGCCTAACTGAACCACTGGAATTGTGGCTATAAGAGTAGATCAGAGATTGGATATTCTGTGGCGAGTAACTCACTTCCTGAACCCCCAAAGTCTGTCCCACCATCTGGCATTGACAAGTCAGGAGGGTGAGGAAATATTTTCCATTTTCCATTTGCAGCTCCAACAATACTCAAGAAGCTCAAACTTAGCCAGACAAAGCAGCCCATCTGATGAGCAATCTATCTATCACCTTAAACATTCACTCCTTCCAACACTGGAACACAGTGCTATCCGTATGTACCACCTACAAAATGCACTGCAGCAGATCACCAAGGCACCTCTGACAGCAGCTTCCAAATGCACTGCTGCTACCACCTTGAAGTACAAGGACAGCAGAAACATGGCAACACCACTACTTGGAAGCACCTCTCGAAGCCACTCATTATTCTAACTTGAAAGTATATTGCCGTTCCTTCACTGTTATTGAGCCAGAAATGTGGAGCACCCTTCCTAACAGCACTGTGGATATACCTACACTATGTGGGCTGTAACAGTTCAAGAAGGCAGTTCATCACCACCTTCTCAAGGGCAATTAGGGATGAGCAACAAACGATGACCTAGCCAGCAATGACCACATTCCATGAATGAATATTAAAGTATCTAGGGAAGTTTGCAAAAAAGTCTTCAAATGGATGCCAATGGAGAAACTGAGGGAGCAGTGGATAGGATTTTTTAAAAATTACTTCAACAACTGGTTCCTATGGTAACACATCATCACATACCACCTAATAGGTGGAAAAGGGTGAGCTTTATTTCTCAGGCATCTGCATTACTGAAGCAAATATATTGGAACAGGATAACAGCCTCAGGATACAGATTTGCTAAGATAACTATTGTCAACATATATGTGATGAATATTTCATTTCAACCATTCCACAGACTGACATAATACCTCCAGAAATATCAGATACATGTAAGATGCAGTGTTAGTATTTCCATTAACCAGTACCAGAGGTCAGAGGGAACAAGTCGTCCTCTGTTAGTCACTGTATTGGTCAATTTACTGAGACACTCTTGCTGAGTTCATTATTTAAAGTATCTTCATATCCCTGCAGATTATGTTACACAAATAGGGCACAAGTCTCCCATTTGGAGGCTTAATGCGGGAAAATGTGAGTGTGGGATTCATCCACCTGAAAGATGTTATTTTGAGCTACCCTCCAGCCAGCCCCACTCTTTTGAGATCAACCCACCATTTTTAAATGGATCCCCAATCTCTTCACTCTCTTCCCCCAAAATATGAAACAGTGTCCCCCTCCCAACCAGGAGGGAACTATAGCCCCCCAAAAAATTGGATAAATCCCCCATGCCATGCAGGCCTGAGGGTAACCCAACCCAACCCTCCCCTCATTCAGGTCTCCCCACCTCAGTTCTCCTTCTCCCTCTTCAGCCCCCCACCGACTCAGCCCTCGTCCCCTTAGAGGCCCCCTCTCAGCCCCCTCACCCTTCCCGCTCAGACACCTCAAACTCCCACGCTCCTACTCAAAACCCGACTTAGCCCCCTCAGATCCCATGCTCAGTTCCCCCTCAGGGACCTTCTGCACCGTAGGGATTCTCTGATTCTATGATTGTGAATAGCATGACTGTGAATTGCCTAATAACTACCCATGCCCCATAACTGCCCATTCCTCATAACAACACATTTTTCTCTTCTTTTGAATTATTGATAGTAGAATGTAATATTGATGAACCTTTATGAGCACAGGAAGGATTTTATGTGTTTTTTTGATCAGTGTGGAAGCTTCAAAAGTGTGTTTTATGAATGACATTAAGAGTACATGATATAGCTTCAGAATGAGAAGGTGGCTGTGTTATGAATGTGACTTTGCTATCCAGAATAATTATCTATAATTATCCAAGGTGATTTCAGTGGAGGTGCTAGTCCTTCATTTGTGTACAGTAACAATCTGGGAGGAAGACAGCAGTAAAGGCAAACCCAGAGATAATGAAAATCTTTCTGTTTCACACCCTGCTAGTAAATTGTAATTGGTTTGGTTTCATCGATCAAAACCTTTATATTGTTAGGCTCCTGGAGCTGAACCCCAAGGTATATTGTGAAGCCAGACTAAACCCGAACAATTTTCCTACTTTGGCATAAATGTGAGGTTATGATGCTTCACCCCACAATTAATTCATTGACAAATCAGGAATCTTTTTTAGAAACTTTATTTAATAACACTGTTTAATTATAACTCTAACAAATGAAGCAGCTTACCTATTAACAATTGAACAATTTTTAAAAATGAAAGGAAACAAATATAACTGTTTCAGTTCCAGCTAAACAGCATTCCTCTCACAGATATACAGTGCCACTTTAAATACAATTAGAATGAGTGTTGAATTAGAATAAGTGAGTCTTGAAGCTTTCAGAGAGAGAATGAATTTCAGTGCAGCATATAGAACTCTCTCTTCAAAACAAAACCTCAGCCAGAACTGAAAAGCTGGCTGCGATTCTCCCATCGCTACCCACAGCTTTTCTGGTGGGTCAGGATGGGAGATGCACATCACTGGCCTTGTACCAGGATTCGTGCATGAGCCGGGAATGCATGCACATCTCCCAGAGCCGGAGGACAGCCGCAGGCCAGACCACACTGGAAACAGGTGGGAAGGCAGATAAGTAATTTGAATTTGTTTTTAATATGTTTTAAATGTCTTTTACTTTTCATTTTCGGGATCTTACCGGTCCTGATTGAATCTTCCACCCCCGCCAGAAGTATTTCACTCTGGTGGGGTTTGGAGTAGCTCCCCACATTTGGAGAACTAGCGGGTGACTCTGTCAGAATAAAGGGGGGCAATTGGTGTCCCCCAGGAGGTTAGGCGGTGGGGGGAATGGTGCCCCCGAGTATAAGCACCCTGGCAATGCCAGCCTGTGCCCCCGGCACTGCCCAAGGAGCAAAGTGCCCATGCCCAGGGGACAACTGAGCACTGCCCACAGGGCACTGAGCAATGCCAAGGGGCAGAGCCTAGTGTGAATGGTGAGACTGTAGGGTCCTGCTGCCACTCTGCATGATGATCATTCTGCATGATGGGGGCAGCGACTGGGGCGGGCCCGTGGTGGTGGGGGGGATTGGTCTGCCAGGAGGGGGAGGCCTGCTTCCCCGGACTTCTGACCCCAGATGGGTCAATGAGAGGAGGGTCTGCCAGGGTGAGGGGGGGTGGGGGATTGCCATCACTAGGAGCTGGCCTGGACTTTGGGGAGCTCCGGGAAGGTGGGGTTCAGGGCTGGCTCGGGAATTGTGGGGGCTGAGATCAGGCCTTGGGGGGGAACTGAAGGGGCAGCACTGCGGGGGTCCCGGGCTGGCCAGCGATCAAGCTGGCTGGCAAATGGGAGTTTGACAGTTTGGGGCCGTTTCGCAATCACAGAGTTCCAGAATTGTCAGACTCCAGCGTGAATAGGCCCCACCCCCCCAGATTTTTAATAAGATTCATGATTGGGGCCTCTGCAGTGCACAGAATGCGGAGATTTAAGTGAGAAGTTGAACTGACAAAACAGTCAGGATCTAGAACAGTTTTTCCACCAATTCAGTGCTTTGGGAGAGTCACGGCTGCTGTTTCTCTGATACAGACCTAACGCATCCTATTAACCACACCATCACATGTCCCTATATGCCTAAACCCACATTGCATTCTTTTAATCAAACCCCGAGGGGAATTCCCCATCTATAAACAAAAATCCACTAGTTTTATCCTATATAAACACTGTATGGCTAAAATGAGTAATTATCCTGCTTTCCCAGAAGCTGAGCTAAATGTTTTCCAGACACACTGACTGCCTGCAGAATAGAGCTGAATTTATAAACAACTTCCTTAAACATAAAGGAAACTATATAAGGCACACCATCACCATAATATGTTTGACTCAAAAAGATGCAGCATGACAGCAATGTAATGCCAAATTTATTTGTTGCAGGAATGTTTGTGGTCTTTCCTCATGTTATCTGGTTTCACATTGATGTCAAATTCCTCTGATCTCTGATAACCTAGCTGGAAAATGCAATGATCATGTTATAAGGGAAGGTGCCCAGATTTTGTCAATGAGCTATGTGGAAAGCTGATCTTAACCTCTCCGTAACAAAGAAAGTGCTAGATAAACTCAGCAGGTCTGACAACAAGGAACAGAGTTAATATTTTGAGTTCATATGACAGTTCTAAAGAGCCTCTCTGTGTTCGGAGGCTAAAGTCTGGTCAGTTTTCTGCTGCAGTCTCACAATTCAATGGTTCTGGCTGAAAGCTATACTTGTGGACATTCAGTGAGCACTGCACTGGCTTACTTGTGAATATGGCGCAACACACAAACCCTAAACCAGTGGTGGCCACCTGCAGCCCACAGACCACATACAGCATATCTGAATGCAGCCTGTGGCCTGCATAGAGCCTATCTGAATGCAGCCCACGGATCGCATACAGCACATCTGAATGCAGCCCGCAGACCGCACACAGCCCATCGGAATGCAGCCCGCGGACTGTATACAGCGCATCAGGGTTCTGACTGCCGTGCGCGAGATGTTATGTTGATAGAACGAGTGAGGAGTTTGCGAGATAGAGTTAGGAACCAGGATGATAAAAGAACAAGAGAAAGAGTAAGAAAGAGAGCAGAGTTTGGAGATAAAAGGTGCAGGAAAGAGTGAGGCCCAAAGTGGAGAATTATTAGCTAAGTAATTTATTTGTTTGCCTCATTTATTTTTAAATAATTTTACAATTTATTGGTAAATGTCAGGTTTGCATTTTTATAACAGCAGTAGTAAAGATTACCAGGAGCGGTAGATTTATCAATAAAAATAAATAAATGCAAATAAATATGAATAAATAAAAATAAAATAAATACCAAGAGCTCAGTGGGGAACCTTCAACTGAATGTGATTTTGGCCAAATTTGACTCATTTATGACCAGTGGCCAGGCTCACTATCCAATAAAGTAAGGATGGCTAGAAAGGCAATGGAAGGCCCTGCAGCATAGAAGGAGCAGCAGGATGTCGTTGCAGGTAGGTGAAAGAGATGGGCCCCCAAGAAAGGAGTGTTATTGGCTAAACAGTCCTTGCAGGGAGGAAAGCACTGCCTTACTCATCTCTCTATGGGAAATTGGCCTGCAAGCAGGATGGCACTGGGAAACCAGGTTATTGGCCAGTAATGCAGATTTACACACCCACCTGCCACTAGGACTGCCCCCATCGCAGCCAAAATATTCAGCTAATGGGGACATTATGTGCAGAAAGAGGCCATTCAGTTCATCAAGCCCATGCCAGCCCTCTGTACAGCAACCCAGTCAGACCCATACAGTTGCTCTACTAATCGAGTGATTAAACCAGATTACAGTATTCTTCCACAATTTTGTACACATATGTAAAGTAGGTTGTTATTGTATTGTTTAGAACCATACCCTTCTCATTGTAATAAAGATTACCGGTTTGTCATTGTATAAGCAAATCAGTTCAAAAGCCCAATTGTGCACGGCACATGTCTGATTTTATCACTTCTATGAAATGCTGGACCCATGAGTTGTTCAAGTCTGTTATCACTCCAACACTTAGCATCCTTTATATGCGAAATAAAATGAATTTCCTGCATTAAACCAAATTGAAGTGAGAGAACCAAAAACTTGGTTTCCAAATCTAAGGACATTGTTGACCAGAAGTGACAGCATGTTGCTTACAGGAGCAAAAAGAAGTTGATGGAGCTTCAGCTTTCACAGAATCCCAACAGTGAAAAAGGAGGCCATTTGGCACATCAAGCCTGCACCAACAACAATCCCAGGCTCTATCCCTGTAACCCCATGTAGTTATCCTGCAAACCCCCCCTAATACTAAGGACAATTTTAGCATAACCAAGCAACCTAACCTGCACATCTCTGGACTGCAGGAGGAAACCAGAGCACCCAGAGGATACTCACACAGACAAGATCAGCATCGAACCCGGGTCCCTGGCACTGTGAGGCAGCTGTGCCAACAACTGTGCCACAGTGGAATCAGCTGTCCTACATTTGGTTTGTGTCTGATTCATGCGAAATGTTGCTCTATAAACTAACATTTCCCTTCTAAATACAAGCAGATTGCCCTCATATCCCTCACAATCCTTCCTTGTACTGCTGGCTCCATACTTTTATCTCTAGATTAGAAATGGATATAGATGGATGTGATTAAATGTTCCATCGGACAGAATTTCTGCTTCTGTTGGTATTAGTGAAGAGCAAGAGTCCAGGGCTGACAACTAAAGCAGGTTATTTTTTCCTTGACAATGTTTGGACTTTGGGACCTAGGGACTAGAGTAAGCCATTCAGCCCCTCAATCCATCTGAAATTTTCAGTCAGTTTTCATTATTTTTAACATCAGTCATGGTTGGCTTAGCTTTAATTTTAAGGTAATGCCTCTTTAGAACATCGAGGCCCACAGTGCAGAAAGAGGGCATTCGGCCCATTGAGTCTGCACCGTCTCTCCAAAAGAGCATCTTTCCCAGGCCCACCTGTACTTTTTATGTGAAGTTTGAGAGGGTGGGGAGATAACTAAATACATGATAGCTATCTAACCAACTGTGGGAACGATATCACAGTCCCATATCCATCCAATGCTGTAACAGCAAGTACTCAGCTAAAGTTCAATGTTATCAACGAAAGAATATCACAGTATTAAGCTGGTATTGTTCTGATTCATATAGACTACAAATACCCTCCAATCAGGCCTTATGGTGAGATATTTATCTCAGCTATTTTGAGATCTAGAATTCTGCAGGTGGCCATAATATTGCTTGGCTAGGGAGAGGGAAACAAAATCAAAATATAAATGAGACTGAGCCAGAAATGGAGATAATAGAAAGAGTAACCAAATTCTTAATCAAAGGTTGATCCTTTGTTGGCAGAATAAATAAATAATGGAAAAAAGGTGACTCAGGATGTGTACAAATACAATCCAACTCCAGGACAAAAAGAAGAATGAAACTTATTTTCTCCCTCCAGGAAGGGGATATTAACAAGACTCACTGCAAGAGCTCAGCATAACCAGGTTTTACAGATGGATGTCACAGAGTGAAGACTTGCATTAACACTCACAATTGGATACATTTCCCAAGGCCTACGTATGAGCTCCAAACTCATCCCAAAAACTATAGGTTTGACCTTGGAGTATCTGCCAAGCATTAATTTAGATCAGTTTTAAGATGAGAGAGTTTGTGTTGGTTTCTGGATGCATGAGCAAAACATAAAACTAGAGATGATGGATGGGATTCTCCAGCCTCGTCAGATAGTCACTGGGAATCCCGGTGCCTCAGAGAACGGGGTTTTGGGCAAAAATTGTGATTCCCGATAAGCATCAGGTCAGTTGGGATTTCCCAACCAGCATCAGAAACCTTGATCAGGTTCCTGCACAAGGTGGGCAGCAAGCCAATAATTATACAGACCCGCTAATTATAATATAATTAGTGGTTTGATAATCCATTCCCCCAGCTTCTTGTCATTGACCTGTCCCCCCCAGTGGGAATGACACCAGACAGGTTTTACTGTCACTAACCACAAGCAGGGACATGGCATGCTGAACCCCAGGGGAGAACCACATACCTCTCAGAAAAGAGGGGCATTTCCCCCATCCCCCCCACCCCCAACCCCCCTCCACTGAACACCACACAGGCATATGGGTGACTTGAAGAAATCACAGGCAGTCAATCTGGTTTTAAATCTTTGTAAACTTTGTGATTAGGATCGATGGAAGTACTTGAGATGCATTCAAGTGTGCAGGAAAAGATCAATAAATAAATAAATTGACAGTCCCTCTCTGTCAGAGGACTTCAAAGCGGTTTGCTCCCACCTGCAGCTCCTGACAGGGAGAAAAAAAAAATCTCTGCTGTAAAATGGTGAGCTACAGTGATTTAAAATGCTGCCAGGTGAACTGTGTGTGTGTGTGTGTGTGTGTGTGTGTGTGTGTGTGTGTGTGTGTGTGTGTGTGTGTGTGTGTGTGTGTGTGTGTGTGTTGTGCATAGAGGTTAAAGTGACCAGGTCACTTCAGAATTTGCACAGCTGACAAGGCAGCAGTGCAGATGTTGATCACAGGGCTGCCTGAAATTACCATAATAAGAAGTCTCACAACACCAGGTTAAAGTCCGACAGGTTTATTTGGTAGCAAAATCCACTAGCTCTCAGACTGCTGCTCCTTCGTCAGGTGAGTGGGAGCTCTGTTCACAAACAGGGCATATAAATACGCAAACTCAATTTACAAAATAATGATTGGAATGTGAGTCTTTACAGGTAATCAAGACTTAAAGGTACAGGCAATGTGAGTGGGGAGAGGGTTAAGCACAGGTTAAAGAGATGTGTATTGTCTCCAGCCAGAACGGTTAGTGAGATTTGCAAGCCTCGGCAAGTCGTGGGGGTTACAGATATTGTGACATGAACCCAAGATCCCAGTTGAGGCCGTCCTCATGAGTACAGAACTTGGCTATCAGTCTCTGCTCAGCGACTCTGTGTTGCCATGTATTGTGAAGGCTGCCTTGGTCTTCAGATCAGCCAGAGCTAGAAGGGGCAGTGCAGCCACAGCACCCCTGTCCCAGAGGAGAATGCCGCACCCCACCCACTGGTCAGTGGTGAGGTCAACTCCTTGCCACCAGCCCGAGCCCACTCAACCTCCGAGACCTTTAAGGGACCCATCCTGACAGTGGTCAAGGGACAAATGGCCACTTTACTTATCTCCTTGATCCCCTCGGGCCCAAGGCATCAGGCCAGCATGTCAGTGCCAAGGCGCAAGGGGATAGTGCACCACTGGTATTGCCAAGGCATTTGGCCTGAAGGGGGGTCTGAATGGGAATCTGACGGGAAGGGAACCTTGGGGGGGGTGGTTCTAGAGGTGGGAGGGGACCTGACAGTGGGTCTGAGAGGGGAGGGAGCCTGAGGGGGGGTCTGAGGGGGTGGACCTGAGAGGGGTCCAAAGGGAGACATTAGTGATTCTGAGTAGGGACTCTGAAGAGGAAGGGGGACAGAGTCGGTGTTGCGAGGGGGGATTGGGTCGGGTCACCCTCATTTCTGCGTAGTCTGCAGAGGGTGATTTGACTTGCAATTTGTGGGTGGGGTGTGGAATGCCCTTCTTTAGTGAGGGGTTGATGGTCCTCCTCTGGTCAGTGGAGGCAGTGGCCTGTCCCTGAGCACCGAGGTCAGTCTGTTGCGATCTTGGAACAGCCTGGGTGGCTGGAGGGTGGCCCAGAATGACCACATTGTTATCTTTCAGGTGGATGAATCCCATCTGACAGACACTCCGAGTGCCAGTGGGAAACGCTCGCGTTTTCTCGTCAGCATGGGCACTTAGCCTGAAAACAGCAGAATTTACCCATTTTCCTGGTGTTCCTGGCAGTCCAGAGGATTAGTATTAACATGATTACATGAACAAAGATTGAATGAACTTGGGCTGTTTTCCCTTGAGAGACGTCGGCTGAGGGGGGATCTAATAGAGGTTTATAAGATTATGAAGGGGATAGATAGAGTAAATGGTGGTAAGCTTTTTCCGTTATTAGAAATGGATAGAACGAGGGGTCACGGGCTTAGGGTGAGGGGGGCTAGGTATAAGACAAATATTAGAGGGCAGTTTTTCACGCAAAGGGTAGTGGGGGTGTGGAATGCACTGCCGAGTAAGGTGGTGGAAGCAGGCACGCTAGGGTTGTTTAAGAGTCACTTAGACAGCCATATGAGCGGGCTACATATAGGGGGATATAGTAGGCCTTACTAAACATTGTAGGCTTGGGAATACGTTTTGCCTCAGGGATGTTAGTCTTTGCCTGTTTAATAATGAATTTTTTTGTCTCCACAGGCATTTAAGTCCAGCAAGGGGCATGCATGTGGCAGGTTGTAGTGGGCTGCTCTTGGACGTTGCTTCGGGAGTTGCCTATTGCTTCATGTCGTTAGTGTGCTTAAACTGGACCATCTCGAGGGCAACATGACAGCTCAGAGACTATCTCTGTTGCTGTGCGGACACATGGATTTGGGCCTGTGTCTGTGGGAGTTTGCACGTTCTCCCCGTGGTTGCGTGGGTTTCCTCCGGGTGCTCCGGTTTCCTCCCACATCCCCCAAAGATGTGCTTTTAGGCTGATTGATTGGGTACTAAATTGTCCCTAAATTGGACCTCCCTGATCCTCGCACATTAGGTGTAGACTAAAATCATGAATAGGTCACAGACAGTGGGACGGCGGCGCGGGCTCGTTGGGCCGAAGGGCCTGTTTCCCGTGCTGTGTTGTTCTTTGTTCTTTGTTCTTTATGAGTAAGTATCAGTTATACTGTGTTTGTTACACCACCAGATTATCTCAATGAATTAAATCCAGGCCAGAAGCCTCCATGCCAATGTTTCCAAAATGAATTTACTGCACTGCATTGTGATGACAGTTATTAATCATTTATAGCCATTTTATAAATTATTAACTATTGGAATGTCAGAAGTAGGATTTTGAGCCTTTTTGTTTATTCTCTGAGTGGGCTTGTGCCTGGATTACAACAGTAAAACTTGGCGAGTAACAAAATGTTTGACTGACTAATGTCCTTGGCCCTTTCTTTCCCAACAGAAATAACTTCAGCTTTGGTTCAAGTTTAACACGTTCCACTCGTATTTCATCCAAGCTATCATTCTTTCCCAGTGCCTGAGTTTACACAGGCACAATTTAGCCTGTTTTGGTGAGTCAAATTTAGTTTTGCATTTCGCCGTACTTACGCAAGGATATTTTGACCTTGGAGGGAGTGCAGAGGAGGTTACTAGGCTGATTCCAGATTTGAGGGGGTTGAACTATGAGGAGAGGCTGAATAAACTAGGCTTGTACTCGTTAGAGTTTAGAAGAATGAGGGGAGATTTCATTGAGACATATAAGATGATGAATGGGATGGATAGGATAGAGGTGGAGAGACTCTTCCCGCTCAGAAAGGACAGTAGGACTAGAGGGCACAGCCTCAAGATAAAGGGGGGGCAGTTTAGAACGGAGTTGAGGAGGAACTTCTTCACTCAAAGGATGGTGAATCTCTGGAATTCTCTGCCCGTTGAAGCGGTGGAGGCTACCTCGCTAAATATATTTAAGACGCGGGTTGATGGGTTTTTGATAAGAGAGGGGATTAAGGGTTATGGGGAGAGGGCAGGAAAGTGGAACTGAGCCACGACAGATCAGCCATGATCTTATTGAATGGCGGGGCAGGCTCGAAGGGCTAGATGGCCTACTCCTGCTCCTATTTCTTATGTTCTTATGTTCTTATGTTATGTTCTTATTTCATTAACTCATAAATCACCTCAAAGATTCACTCCCTCCACCACCGGCACATTGTGCCAGCTGTGTGTACCATGCAGTGCAGAAAACCATCAAGGCTTTTCTGACATCACCTTCCAAATCTTCGACATTCATCATCTAGAAGGGCGAGAACAGCAGACTTGCGAAAATCATCATTTTCAAGTTAAGCCACTCCCCATCTTGACTTGGAAATAGGTCACTGTTCCTTCACTGTTACCACATCAAACAGCTGAAACTCTCTTCCTAACAGCACTGTGGGTGTACCTACATCACATGGACTGCAGTGGTTCAAGAAGGCAGCTCACCACCATCTTCTCAAGGACAAACAGAGATGGATAATAAATGCTCACAGCCCGTGAATGAATAAAAATGTTGTACTTGTAAAACAAATCTTGTGATTTGTGACACCATGGGTCAGGTGTTCAAAGCAGGATCAGGAAATCAATATTCTGATGAATTCTGGATCTAGACTCCATATTTCAACTGTGTCGCTCCTGCAATGCTATCTTAAAGGTAAGTTTACTAATGGGCAGAAGCGAGCTTTGTGCCCAATTAGTAGCACCAGGTATCTTCAGGAGGCAGGAGCTGCCTGCTTAGCACCAATGGCAAAGGTAAATGGCAACCATGTTGGGGCCTACTGCTGCCTTGCCATAGAGAGCCCGCAGCTCCCCAAAGGACCAACATTAATAAACTGTGAAACGGAGGGTAACCAGACAAAACAAAGAACAAAGAACAAAGAACAACACAGCACGGGAAACAGGCCCTTTGGCCCAACGAGCCCGCGCCGCCGTCCCACTGTCTCAGTGACCTATTCATGATTTTAGTCTACGCCTAATGTGCGAGGATCAGGGAGGTCCAATTTAGGGACAATTCAGTGCTTATGAGGTGCTTATACACAAGCTGGCACAGGGCGCCCAAAGGCCTGGTGAGATTCAACATCTCAGAAAACAGTTTCCGTCACCCTACATCAAGCCCAACAGCTGTGCACTAGTGTGTACCATACTGCTTACATTCACTAAATTCCCCTTTGAAAATTATAGTCCCAACCTCCCCAGCCTGTAAACTTTAATGAATTTAAATGGAGGTGAGCAGGGTCCACATTCCCTATCCCGCACCAAAAACTGACGATGGTCACGGAGGCATAGGGATCCAGAGACACCCCCTGGAACCACGATTTTTAAATTGCACCCACTCCTCATCCCGCCCTCACCACCATTTGAAAATCTAGTGCCATCTGGCACAGAGTAAGGCCATTTGACCCTTGTGCCTGTGCTAGCTCTGTGAAAGAGCTATCTGGTTTGTTCTCACTCTCCTGTTCTTTTTAGTCCAACCGATTTATTTGATAGTAAACGCACAAGCTTTCGAGGTTTCCCTCTTCGTCAGGTGAATGGAGAGTTCTGGCCTCGGACAGAGCATATAAAGCACAGACAGTTTAGAGATTACTGATTAGAATGCGAATCTTTACACCTAACCTGCTGTTCAAGTCCTAAAGTGGCCGACAATGTGAGTGGAAGGAGCACTGATCACAGGTTAAAGAGATGTGTATTGTCTCCAGACAGCACAGTGAGTGAGGTTTTGCAAACCCAGGCAAGTCACGGGGGTTACAGATAGTGTGACACGGGCATTCAGCCTCTGATCTTCGGGTAAGCGTTCTCCAAGGCGGCCTTCACGACACACGACAGCGCAGAGTCGCTGAGCAGAGACTGATAGCCAAGTTCCACACACATGAGGACGGTCTCAACAGGGATCATGTCGCACTATCTGTAACCCCCGTGACTTGCCTGGGTTTGCAAAACCTCACTTACTGTACTGTCTGGAGACAATACACATCTCTTTAACCTGTGATCAGTGCTCCTTCCACACACATTGTCAGCCACTTCAGGTCTTGAACAGCAGGTTAGGTGTAAAGATTCGCATTCTAATCAGTAATCTCGAAACTGTCTGTGCTTTATATGCTCTGTCTGAGGCCAGAACTCTCCATTCACCTGACGAAGAGGGAAACCTCAAAAGCTTGTGCGTTTACTATCAAATAAATCGGTTGGACTAAAACCTGGTGTTGTCAGACTTTTTACTTTCTACATACCCCAGCAATGTTCTTTTCAAATATAGATCCAATTCTCTTTTGGAAGGTACCAGTGAATTTTGGCCTAATACCCTCTGAGGTACATTTCTCATTTCAATCGCACTAACAGTAACTATTTGTCTTATCTCAACATGTTCTCCCTGTTTAACAACCTTTTTGAATGTAACTCAGTAAAATCGTGTTTGACTCAACTCATTACAACTTTGTTTCTGTGATTTTAGCTCTTTCCCTAGATTTCTTAGTGAAGCCTACTTGATGAAAAACACCTCTACTATTAGTGAAACTCAACCTCAGCCTCCAACTCCTGCTTCCTCCCCCTCGCCTCAGCCCTGCAACTGTGTCTTTTAGCTGAAAAAACAGAAATGGTGCGGTGGAGCTTGAATCAACTCCCTCCCGCCCCTTCCCTGGATGCAGCCTCACTGCTTAGATGGACACTGGAGGGTTAACGAGAATCCTGTAGTCAAAGATGCAACAGAGGCACACATGAGATTGTCCAATCCTGCGTTCAATGTTCTCCAATGATTTACACACTGCTCTAGGATACAGCCCATTAGTCAGTGATAACTGGACACCAAGCCTGCAGACCCTCCCCCACCACAGTCAATATAAAAACTCACCCAGATAGCTCCCTGTTGCACGACAGCTCTGTTAAGAGGTGATCTAAAAAGATGAAATCTGTTCTTACTGGAAAGTTGTGTTTGACCTCCCTTAAACCCTGTAACCTCTCCAATTGCACAAAGCAGTAAGTGTGTATATATCTACAGTGCTTTATGTTCCCATCTTACTATGTGGGAGAGACTGTGTATTGTGCTAAGAATGTAAGACTCATGCTTCATGTGAACGGGGTAGGGATTCTGCTGTCCTGCTTTCCTGAGATTGCTGGGTTTGTTTAATTCTTTCTACAAATTAGAAGATTAAGTTAAATATTTTTCAACTGCATTTTCAATTCGCTGCCACCAATTTAGTTTTACTGCATTGAAGGTTGGAAGAATCCTTCAGGTTGTTGATGTTGTGTATTTTATTCCTATTTTCAGAGAGATTTTGGAATACTTTGACAACACCTATGATTTGGATGAAACCATTTTCAGTGCACTCAAAGGTAAGGCTGAGGCTTTCAGTGGTGAGTTCTCCTGTAACTCATTCCTCTACTTAATACTCACTCGATTATTACTGATTGGAAAGAAAGCTAGAATTCAAGCAGTTTGTGATCACTTCCTTCCATTTTTCTTGATGCTGCAAGGGGACTGTTACATGAGTTGCCCACTGACAGTTTTTATGGGTTAGCGTAGGCAGTGCATGTCTGCAAAGTAGAATTATGGAGTCCCTCTCGTACAGAAGGCTCATCAAGTCTGCACTGACTCTCCATAAGAACACCCGAACCAGGCCCACCAACTTCCTCTCTATCTCTATAACCCCGTGCGTTTACAATGGCCAATCCACCTAGCCTACACATCTTTGGGACACGAAGGGGCAATTTATCATGGCCAATCCCACTAACCTAACCTCTTTGGACAGTGAGAGGAAACCCGAAAACTTGAAGGAAATCCACGGTGACATGGGGAGAACTTGTAAACTCCACGCTGACAGTAACTCTGTGGAGGGCAGCTGAATATCCTGGTGACCCTGGTTTCTCAGGTTATCCCATGGTGGCACTTTTGTCCACAATTTTAACTCCCAGGCGTGAAAATGTCCGAGAGAATACAGCTAATCAGATGGTCACTAAATTTATAACTATTAAACAGTTACTTGTAGATTGATAACTGTAAATCTATAATTATAAATCTGTAACTTGGATAATCGATAATGAATCTATGAACGTAAGATAGTTTCTGATAACTTCAACAGGAAATTCAGGAGAGTCAACCAGAGTGGTCAAAATGTGGCAATCACTATTACAATAGCACAACAAATAGAATCAGGAATAGGCCCCAATAGGCTGAATAAACTAGGCTTGTACTCGTTAGAGTTTAGAAGAATGAGGGGAGATCTCATTGAGACGTATAGGATGATGAAAGGGATGGATAGGATAGAGGTGGAGAGACTCTTCCCGCTCAGAAAGGACAGTAGGACTAGGGGGCACAGCCTCAAGATAAAGGGGGAGCGGTTTAGAACGGAGTTGAGGAGGAACTTCTTCACTCAAAGGGTGGTGAATCTCTGGAATTCTCTGCCCGTTGAAGTGGTGGAGGCTGCCTCGCTAAATATTTTTAAGACGCAGGTCGATAGGTTTTTGATAGGCAAGGGGATTAAGGGTTATGGGGAGAGGGTGGGAATGTGGAACTGAGCCACGACAGATCAGCCATGATCTTATTGAATGGCGGGGCAGGCTGGAAGGGCTAGATGGCCTACTCCTGCTCCTATTTCTTATGTTCTTATGTTATGTTCTTATGTTCTTATGTTCAATCCCCTCAAGCCTGTCCGCCATTCAACACAATCATGGCTAATCTATGCTGGTCTCAACTCCTTTCCTGTGCCATTTCCCCATAGGCCCCTATTCCTCAATCTATTAAATGTTTACCTATCTCCGCATTAAATACTTCTCATGATCCAACCTCCATCACTCTTTGGGACAGAAAATTCTAAAGATTCACCACCCTCTGGGAGAAGAAATTTCCACGCACCTCAGTTTTAATTGACCAGCCTTTTATCTTGTAACTATGTCTCCTTGTTTGAGACTCTCCCACTAGTGAAAACATTTCACATCTACCCTGTCAACACCCCTCAGGATCTTATATGTCTGAATAAGGTCACCCCTCACTCTTCCAAACACCGAGGAATACAGACCAAGACTATGTAGACTCTCTTGATCGGACAATTGTCTCTTACCAGGAATTAGCCTGGTGAATCTCCTTTGGACTACATCCAATGTTACTTTATACTTTATAAGGTAAGGAGATCAGAACTGTGCACAGTATTTCAGGTGAGGCCTCACCAGCATCCGGTACAATTGCAACAAAACATCCCCATTTGTAAAGTCCAACCCCTTTGCAATAAAGCCGAAAATGTCTTCTTAACTACTTGTTGGACTTGCCTGGTAGCTTTTTGTGATCCATGAATTAGAACACCTAGGTCCTTCTGCATTTCACTCACCTGCAGTCTCTCTCTCCATTTAGATAATAATCTACCTTTTGAGACCTCACACTTTTCCACATTAAACTCCATTTGCCAGGTTTTCACTCAGTCACCCATTCTATTTATATCCCGTTGCAGAATCACAATATCCTCAGCACAACATGCCCTTCCACCTATTTTCGGATCATTGGCAATTTGGAAACCTTACATTCTGTTCCTTCCTTCAGGTCATTAATGTAAATAATGAACAGCTGCAGAATGCTTGAGGAAAATAGCATCGATGCATTTAAGGGGGAGGTGAAGTACAAAGATGTTGATGGTTATGCTGATAGGGTTGGATGAAGAAGTTTGGCAGGAATAAACGGTAGCATAGATCAGTTGGACTGAATGCCTACTTCTGTGCTGTAGACCATTGCAACTCAGTATGTGATTCCTAGCTATTAAAGAATCACCTGTAGGACATGATGAAAAGTCCAGCAGCCCCAATGCCACCCACCAGAACCAAGGTAATTGCAGTGATGAGGGAAGATGGTTTTGTGAACCATCAATAGTTAGGGAATGGTGGTAGGAAAAATTCAAGCCCAAAGGAATGCTCCTGTTCCTGCTGGCCCCACATGGCTTCTTTGATGATGTGATCCTATCTGGATGGTGCTGGGGTCTTAGTGCCAGGCTGGCATTGGTACTGCCAGGCCCTGCCAAGGTGCCAGGCTGGCAGTACCAAAGGGTCGCTGCCCAGCCCTGCCCCACCCACTAGGAGGCTTCAAAGGTCTCTAGTCTTGCCGGCGAAGCCATCGCATCTGGTCTACGTTGCTGGGGACCATATGTGATCCAACAGGAAGGGTGTAGAGGCTTTGGAGAGGGTGCAGAGGAGGTTTACCAGGATGTTGCCTGGTATGGAGGGGAGATCCTATGAGGAGAGACTGAGAGATTTGGGGTTGTTTTAGCTGGAAAGAAGGCGGCTAAGAGGGGACCTTATTGAAACATATAAGATGATTAGAGGTTTAGACAGGGTGGGTAGTGATAGCCTTTTTCCTAGGATGGAGAAAGCTAGCACGAGGGGGCACGGCTTTAAATTAAGGGGGGGTAGTTATAGGACTGATGTCAGGGGTAGGTTCTTTACCCAGAGGGTGGTGAGGGACTGGAATGCCCTGCCAGCTGCAGTTGTAAATGCGCCTAGTTTGGGGGCGTTTAAGAGATCTGTGGATAGGTTTATGGACGAAATGGGATTGGTTTAGATTAGTGGGTTAGTGTTGTCTTTTTTTTAAAAAGCTGGTCGGCGCAACATCGTGGGCCGAAGGGCCTGTTCTGCGCTGTAATGTTCTATGTTCTATGTTCTATATAAAAACTAAGCATATTATCTAAATGGTGAGAGATTGCAGAGCCCTGAGATGCAGAGGAATCTGGGTGTCCTAGTGTATGAACCATTAAAAGGCTAGTATGCATGTACAGCAAGTAATTAGGAAATAGAATGTTATTGTTTATTGTGAGGGGAATGAATTTAAAATGGGGAGGTTATGCTTTGGTTGTGCAGGGCATTTGTAAGACCACAGATAGGATTCACCGATCTCAATCGCCCTGCCACCCCTGTCAGCGAGAATGGAGAATTTGGTCCTCGGCAAACACTCCATTCACTGGAGTGGGCCTGGAGAATCCGTGTGGGTGAGTTCTGACCCACATCTGAAGTATTGTGTACAGTATTGGTCTCCATATTGAAGGAAGGGTGCAAATGCAGTGGAAGCAGTTCAGGGGGTTTACTAGACTAACACCTGGAATGTCTTATGAGAAAAGATTGCACAGGCTAGACTTGTATCCACTGGACTTTAGAAGAGTAAAAAGTAACTTGACTGAAACATGTAAAATCCTGAGGGGCCTTGACAGGGTGGAAGTTGAAATTCTCCTTTCGGGAGAATCTAGAACAAAGGTTCACTATATAAATGGAAGGAGTCACCCATTTAAGACAGAAATTAGGAAAATCTTTTTATCTCGAAGGATTGTGAGTCTTTGGAACTCCCTTCCTCAAAACAAATGGAAGCAGAGTCTTTGAATATTTTTAAGGTAGAACTGGATAGATTCTTTATGAGCAAAGAGCTGAAAGGTTATTGGTGGAGGTGGGAATGTGGAGTTGAGGTTGCAATTGGATCATAGAACCCCTACAATGCAGAAGGAGGCCCTTTGGCCCATTGAATCTGCATCGACAGTCCTCCCATCACTAATGGTCAATTTTGCATGACCAATCCACCTAAGCTGCACATCTTTGAACTGTAGGAGGAAACCCACGCAGACATGGGGAGGATGTGAAGACTCCACAGAGAGAGTGACCCAAGCCATGAATTGTGAGGCAGCAGTGCTAACCACCGAGCCACTATGCCACTCCACAATCAGGCATGGTCTTATTGAATGGAGGGGCAGGCTCGAGGGGCCAAGTGGCCTACTGGTACTCTTAGTTTGTATGTAAAATTAAACAGCAAACAAAGAGGTTTTACAGCTTTTGACAAGATGTTAGGAGTTATTAGGAGCTGTGAGTGGATGGACTCTTCTTCCCTAGTCCAGTCTCCAGTGTTCAATCAGTCACTTGACCTCCTGAAGAGATGGCCTGAAGTAGGAAGGAATTCTCCTCTCTGTGGAGTTCTGCTTCAAGCCAGACCCTCAGAATTGTCTGCTTAATTTACGTTCCTGCACAAACTGTACAGCAGAAAGGTTTAAACCACTCAAGTTCTCCAGAGTTTGGGCAACCTATCTGCAGCAAGATGTGATGTCTGAGGATGAGGGTATACTGTGCTGCAGAATTACTTACGCATAGTGAGTAACAGTGAGTTGTTTCACTTCCACCAGTCCTCCTGCTGCATGTGAAATGGCTCAGGCTGAGATACTTATCAGTCAAATCTTTAAAAATCACACTGCCACCAGCTTGTATTTTCCTATTTATGACAAACGTACTAATTATATGACAAAGATTGGTAAAACAATAACTTGGGTTCTTTACTGAAAGATAAGCCTTGATACAAACATTATAAACTGGGAGACTATGTAGGCACATCTGCCTTGCAAGGCTGATGCTATGTCTGCGCACAAAAATCATCCTGTTACACTTCACAACCTTTATAAAGGGAGGTAATGATTGAGAGCAGTCTAAGATACACCTCCTTTAAAATACATGTACATCACATCACAACAGGATCCAGACTCATTTGATCATGGGTGACATCTAACTACAAAGTTTTAAAGTTTATTTGTTAGTCACAAGTAGGCTTTCATTAACACTGTAATGACGTTACTATGAAAATCCCCTAGTCACCAAACTATATCACCTATTTGGGTACATTGAGGGAGAATTTAGCATGGCCAATTCACCTAACTTGAAGAAAACACAAGCAAACCCACGCATACATAGGGAGAATGTATACCTTTCACACAGGCAGTGACCCAAGCTGGGAATTGAACCCAGGTCCCTGGTGCTGTGAGGCAGCAGTGCTAACCACCATGCCACCATGCTGCCCCACATTGGCTGAGCTAAAGGTAAGCTACATTTATTTTTACATCTCACTCGATCCTAACTCACCTGTTATTGAGGATCAAATGGTATTTTTTGGGGAATTGAAATATTTGCTTTTCAATGTAAGTACAAATGAGTATCAGCAAATCAATATTTATCTCTTTGCTTTGTTTAATCCACTAGATGAGTCCAGCTTCTACTTGTGCCCAGACCGACTGCGGTTGCCCCTTATATTCTACTACTGCCACCCTCCAGTGGTTTACATCAACAAGCTCCTGCTCGCTGGTCTCATAAAGGTAAAACAGCAAGAAGCTGCTTTTGTTAGCCATGATGTGGAGCTGCCTGCATTGGACTGGGGTAAACGCAGTAAGAAGTCTCACAACACCAGGTTGAAATCCAACAGGTTTATTTGGAATCACAAGCTTTCGGAGTCCTGCTACTTCATCAGGCGAGTGGAGATAGGTTCACAAACGCAGCATGTATAGGCAAAGACACAATTGCAAGATAATTACAGATTGAAATGTGAAGAATGGTTGGAATGTGAGTCTTTACAGATAATCAAGTTTTTACAGATACAAACAATGCGAGTGGAGAGAGTGATAATCACAAGTTAAAGAGGTGTGAATTGTCTCAAGCCAGGACAATTAGTAGGATTTTGCAAGCCCAGGCCAAATGGTGGGGGTTACAGGTAGTGTGACATGAACCCAAGATCCCAGTTGAGGCCATCCTCATGCGTGCGGAGCCTGGATATCAATTTCTGCTCAGCAATTCTGCATTATTGTGTTTCTTGAAGGCTGCCTTGGAGAATGTTTACTCAAAGATCGGAGGCTAAATGTCCTTGACTATTGAAGTGTTCTGTACTGGAAGGGAACACTCCTGCCTGGCGATTGTTGCGCGAAGTCCGTTCTTCCATTGTCGTAGCATCCGCATGGTCTTACCGATGATCCACGCCTCAGGACATCCTTTCCTACAGTGTGTGAGGTAGAGAACATTGGCTGAGTCACATGAGTATGCACCGTGTATCTGGTGGGTGGTATTCTCACGTATGATGGTGGTATCCCTGTTGATGATCTGTCACATCTTGCAGAGGTTGTCGTGGAAGGGGTGTGTGGTGTTGTGGTCGCCGTTCTCCTGAAGGCTGGGTAGTTTGCTGTGAATAATGGTCTGTTTACTTGTAACCCCACCATACTGCGTAGGTTTGCAAAATCCTCCGAACTGCCCTGGCTTGAGACAATTCACATCTCTTTAACCTGTGAGTATCCCTCTCTCCATGCACACTATTTGTAACTGATTACCTGTAAAGACTCAAATTCCAACTGTTTTTCACACTTCAATCTGTAATTATCTTGCAATTATGTCTTTGCCTCTATATGCCATGTTTGTGAACCTATCTTACCTGATGAAGGAGCAGTGCTCCGAAAGCTTGTGATTCCAAATAAATCTGTTGGACTTTAATCTGGTGTTGTGAGACTTCTTACAGGAACCAGTCAATTAACTCAGAGTAAACACTTGATTATACAATATTTACCTTGAGCAGCGAAATATTAAAGCAGGAAGTCAAAAAATGAATAGTGTCTTTTTCTGAAACAACCATGTATGTTTAATGTAAATGATAGACAATGATTAATAAGATATGAGAATATTAGGAGTATTTAATGATGATGTATAGTGATGTTATTGCTGAGTGCACAGTATTGTCTCTTCTTATTTTGCTGCCCTGGTTTTTCTGAAGGTGATAGGATATAATTGTCTAGGCACTGTCTCTCCTCAATCTCATCCAAGTGATCATTCTTCCTGGACAGTGAGAGTTCATATGGTCTGCACTCATGGAGGAAGAGTCAAGTCAGGTCCTGTTCTTAACTGATGTCCATTTTCTAATAAGAGTCATTGAATATGCAGTTGAGGAATCTGGTTGATCAAAGCGTATTGGACCTAACTTTGTAGTGTTGAATTGGGCAGCTTCAAGAGTGCTTTAAGTTGTATTTAACATGGGCTATACCTGAACTGGTGAAAACCAGTCACTGCCCAAAATCCCCAGACTTACTTGAAATCTGTTATCCGTCTTCATACTCTCCTCTAGCACTGCTGGGGCTATAGAGCTTTGGCCTAACAGATTGCATGGCAGCTTTCTAGAGCAGCTCTTCCTGTTTCTGGGGAGTGGAAATCCCACTCTGATCCAATTCAAACTGCTCCCAATACATTACCTCTATGTGGATCCGCAGAATAAAATTGCCTACAATTAATCTCAAACTATCATTAAATATTTAGACTCTTTTAGAAAGGCTATAGAAATGGTGCATGAGGGAAATGAAAATTATTACAAGATGTGGTAGGGCTGCTCTTTCCAGCATAATAATCAAACACATCATAGAATCCCTACAGCGCAGATGTCCATCAAGTCTGCACCAACTCTCCAAAACAGCATCCCAGCCTGGTCCTTCCCTCTGTCCTAAACCCATAACCCCACACATTTATCATGGCTAATCCATCTAACCTGCACATCTTTGGACTATGGGAGGAAACCGGAGCACCCGGAGCAAACCCAAGCAGACATGGGGCGAACCCCATGTGTGCAAACCCCACACGGACACTCACCCAAGGTTGGAATTGAACCTTAGTCCCTGAGCTATGAAACCAGCTACAAGTAAGAAAATGAAAACAATTTGAAAGATTTGCATTTTAATTCAGCACCTTTCACAATTTCAGGATGATACAAAATGTTTACAGCGAATGAAGTATTTTGTGAAGTGCAGTTTTAGCTGTAATGTAGGAAATACAGCAGTCAAGTTGAACGCAGCAAACTCCCACAAACAGGAATGTGATGATGACTGGATAATCTGTTAATTAATGATAATGGTTGGGGGCACTGGGGAGATCCCCAAGTTCGAAATAGTGCATGGGATCTTTCATATCCAGGTGAGAGGGCAGATAGGATCCTGGTTTAAGGTCTCATCCCTGACAGTAATAACTGCACTGTAATGTCAATCTAGATTATGTGCTCAAGTCTCAAAGTGGATTTGAATCCACACCCTTCTAACATGGAGAACCACAAGTTTCACTGACAGCAAAATGTTCTATTGCTGGATCTGATGTATCAATAATAACAAGGGATTAATTTGTAAATTAACAGTATGAAGTCAAAATCCATTCCCACCTGATCTTCTCTCTCCTGCATTTAACCAAAGTAATTTAGTGATGTTTGGATAATTCCACTGGTATGCTCCAGATTACAGTCCTGCTCTTGCAGTCTGCTCGGGTTTGCTCCGGGTGCTCCGGTTTCCTCCCATAGTCCAAAGATGTGCAGGTTAGATGGATTAGCCATGGTAAATGTGTGGGGTTATGGGTTTAGGACAGAGGGAAGGACCAGGCTGGGACGCTGTTTTGGAGAGTTGGTGCAGACTTGATGGACATCTGCGCTGTAGGGATTCTATGATGTGTTTGATTATTATGCTGGAAAGAGCAGCCCTACCACATCTTGTAATAATTTTCATTTCCCTCATGCACCATTTCTATAGCCTTTCTAAAAGAATCTAAATATTTAATGATAGTTTGAGATTAATTGTAGGCAATTTTATTCTGCGGATCCACATAGAGGTAGTGTATTGGGAGCAGTTTGAATTGGATCAGAGTGGGATTTCCACTCCCCAGAAACAGGAAGAGCTGCTCTAGAAAGCTGCCATGCAATCTGTTAGGCCAAAGCTCTATAGCCCCAGCAGTGGCAGAGGAGAATAGTGGCCGCTGAAGACAGATAACAGATTTCAAGTAAGTCTGGGGATTGTGGGCAGTGACAGCTGGGAGACCCCAGCAAGTTGGATAGGTGAGGAGGAAGTTGGGTTAGAGAGGTCATGGGGGAAGGAACATAGAAGGAAATATCATCCTGGGGAAGGGCGCCCCAGGAGGACATAGGAGCCCCCAAAGGAGGGACTCACCAGCAGTGAAAGCTGCTGGGCTGCCTACCTAGCTTCCACCTTCCCCAACAATGAAAGATTATAGCAGAGGGGAATGAGGCCCGTAAATGGCTGGTGGGTTGCTAGAAATGACCTCACCTGCATCTTTCATGTGAGTGAATCCCATCTGAAAGACAGTACCAACGGGAAAACAAGAGCGCTTCCGGCCAGTGTGGGCACTTAGCCTCAAAATGGGAGAATCGGGCCTGATGGTTTCAGAATATGGAGGGTAGGGGACGTTTAACTGTAAAAGAAATGGGACAATTTTGAATATCCTATGTTACAGGACAACAAGCCAAAGAAAACCTTTTCTCTCACGTTTAGATATGTTATAATATTCCCCTAAAGTAACCAAATCTACCAGTTGTATGGAAGTTTTTAATAATGTGCATGAATAATGCACAAATGCAACACCAATGGTATTGGGAGATTGGGACCTTGGTTGCGAGCAGCGGTGAAACATATTGCTTGATATGATCCACAAAAGGGGTTGCTGATATTTCCATCTTCATTTTGTGTGGGAGATCAATAGATCTGGGTGCTGTGAAGTGGGAACAAATGTGGTTTCAACCTGAAATGAGAGTGTTCTGGATGGACCTGTGGGAGAATTTCTTTTATTACTGGGATGTTGGCATTGCTGGTTCACCTGGCATTCATTGGCCATCCCTTGTTGCCCTTGTGGAGGTGGTGGTGAGCTGCCTTCTTGGACCACTGCAATTCCTGTGGTGCGGGTGCACCCGCAGTGATGTCCAGAAGAGAGTTCCAGGATTTTGAAATCGAGGATTTTGATTTTGAATACCCAGCACTGAGTGTAATAAGTAGACACATATCCCTATTAACCCTGTTAAGGTTGGTGTTGATCATTGTGCCCATCATTGTGCAGCAGTTGAATGACTGTCAGTGTCCTGGAGAGAATGGGAAATTCCAGTCAGAATTCCTGCACCTAACCACTATTTGAATGGCTGTTACTGAAATGATTGCACGTGGTTATACTATCTTGGGATGGGACCTTATCCAATGCGATGCCTTCCATAGTTAACTATACTTGATGGGCCGAATGGCCCTCTGTGTTGTGATAACTCTATGGCGTTCCAAGCTTGACAGAGAGAATGACATTATTGTAAAACTGCAGCCCAGGAAAGAGTTAGCACCTTCAGGCCAGTAAATGTAAAAATAGAGATTGGAACTTGATCTGGAAATTTAAAGTGATCTGTTTTACAAACTACTGTCACTTTACTTCCCACAGGAGCAAGTCAATACTAGTTTTGAAGCTCTGTTTGAGACGGGTGTGGACGAGATGTCTTGGGATGACACGGTATGTACATTTGTATAGACAAGGAGTTGCTGAAGGTTAATATTTTCTTCTGAATTAATTTAAAGCACATAGAGTGGGATTTGATCCTTCAGTGAGTTATGTTTTTAAAGTTTATTTATTAGCCATAAGTAAGACTAACATTAACACTGCAATGAAGTTACTGTGAAATTCCCCTCCTCGCCACACTCCAGAGCCTGTTTGGGTCAATGTACCTAATCAGCACGTCTTTCAGATTGTGGGAGGAAACCGGAACACCCGGAGAAAACACACACAAACACAGGGAGAATGTGCAAACTACACACAGACAGTGAGCCAAGCTGGGAATCAAACCCAGGTCCCTGGCACTGTGAGCCAGCAGTGCTAACCACTGTGCCAACATGTAGAGTTACCAAGTCTAGGTATGGAGCTTTGGGCTATCTTTGTTTTCTTATGCTGCATTATTCTTTCCTTCAGTGTCCTCCCTTTTAGATTTCTATTTTGTTCTGAAAGCACTGTCTTTGCTCAATAGTATGGTCTCATGGTCTTAGACAGCCTTACAATAACTGGTCCAAGTACCTAAAGCCAGGCTAGTCAACATGCAGACTATTCAATGCTGCAGGGCACTCTGACAGATCATCTCCCCAGTCCTCTGCCTGTGTCCACACCTTTATAGAAATGGATTTGGAAACAAGATACAAAAATCAACAAAACGACCCATTTTGCTAGGTCATTACCTCCTACAGATTTGACCACCAGTCATCAAGGAGCTAATCCATATAACATTCTAACTTGTCTAAAAAATATTGACCCAGAGTTTATGAACAAAATTGAAGGCAGACTGACTGAATTATTTTACATGCTGAAAGTTCAGTGTGCCACCATTGCAAGGTACATCAGTCCTTAAGGGATTGTGAAAGCAGTGATAATTGTAACTCCATTAAACAGTGTCGTTTAGCAGCAGAGGAGGGAAAGCTGAGAAATTTGTGAGGACCTGCATCGATTGGCAGACGGCATGAGCCAATAGTGAGCCAGGTGCCTGAGATTCCAGAATGACTGCATGTGTTGCTGGGCTAAATTTCAGCTCAAATTAACCTCAGTGTTATGAGCCCAGTTTGTTCTAGTTATGGTTTGCGTATTAAATTGCTTGGTTAAATGGTAACCATAGCAATGATGCTTGATTTGCCTTCTCCCCCTCACCCTGTGCTGAAGTGCCTGGGCTACATTTTCGAAAGAGACGTCATGTGGGCAGTGAGAGAAAGTAGGTTGAAGAGTGAGTTGTTGTCCCAACATTCCAGGGAATATTGAGTCGTCTCCAGTGCACTGTTGCATAGCAACACATCTCTGCCATTTATTTCAAAAATTTAATCTTTTATTTTTGCAATCATTATGCAATTTTCAGGAGGCCTTGTGGCACAGTGGGTAGCATCCCTTCCTCTGAGCCAGACGCTGCAGGTTCAAGTCCCACCCCAAGACTTGATGGACAAGGAAGGTGCATTTGTAACGCAGCCAAGCAAGTTGAGTATCAGTTATAAATGCTTCCCATACACAACAATGGCTGGGAGGAAAAGCAGAAGAAATTCCTGGTCAGCCATGTGATGAAATTAGAGCCTCTACCATCACTACCCAGCACTCCAAGCTAGAACATGCATGTAAAAGTTGATGTTGTCACAGCAACCCGGACTCCTCGGGTGGGCCAGACATTGTGGATCAGATTGGTGCCACTAGCACAGGGTTTGACTGCTGTTCAGCTCGGTGGATTAGGGAGGTGCCCCCTTGCTTCGCCTGTGTGGAGATCATGGAGCTGTGGGTTGGGCCTGCCTTTGGGCACAGAGCTGAAGGATACATCATTTTCCCTCTCACCTCTTCCTATGAATGACAGTAAGAAGTCTCACAACACCAAGTTCAAGTCCGACAGGTTTATTTGGTAGTGCGAGCTTTCAGAGTTTCGTTCCTCCTCCAAATGAGTGAGGAACAAACAGGACATACATAGACACAAATTTAATTTACAAGATAATGGTTGGAATGCAAGTCTTTACAGGTAATCAAGTCTTTACAGTATAGACAATGTGAGCAGCCTCTTGTAAGGTCAAAACCAAATAAACAAACTCAAGTTAAATCAGGACAAAGTAAAAGGGGCAGTTCCCCAAAAGGAGGGGGAACAGCCCGAACAAAATCAAAGTGCAAAGGAAACTTGAAAACATTAAATTAAAATGTGATTATTAGGGCCGATAATACACCCCACCCCCTGCGGAGCTCAATGCGCATGGAAGGCATCAACTGTGCCCACGGACACCGCATGCTCCCTCTCCAGGGACACTTGGCCATGAAAGTAGGTGCTATAGAGGGGCAGGCAGTCAGGATGGATGGCTCCCTCGATCGCCCACTGCCTGGACCTGTAAATGGCGTGCTTCGCCAGGCCCAAGGCAGGTTCACAAGGAGGTCACCATCCTGACCTGCCCCTCTCTGTACCAGGTGTCCATAGATCAGGAGCGTGGGACTGAAGTGCAAACAAAACATTAATAAAAAGTTCTGTAGGAGACAGCGTGAGTGGAGAAAGGGTTAAGCACAAGTTAAAGAGGTGTGAATTGTCTCCAGCCAGGACAGTTAATGAGATTTTGCAAGCCCAGGCAACTTGTGGGGATTACAGATAGTGTGACATGAACTCAAGACTCCAGTTGAGGCTGTCCTCATGTGTGCAGAACTTGGCTATCAGCTTCTGCTCGGTGATTCTGTGTTGTCGTGTGTCGTGAAGACTGTCTTGGAGAACACTTACCCAAAGATCAGAGGCTGAATGCCTGTGACAGCTGAAGTGTTCCCTAACAGGAAGAGAACACTCCTGTCTGGTGATTGTCGAATGGTGTTCATTCATCCATTGTCGTAGCGTCTGCATGGTCTCCCAATGTACCATGCATTGGGACATCCTTTCCTGCAGCGTATTAGGTAGACAACGTTGGCCAAGTCGCAAAAGTATGTACTGTATACCTGTTGGATAGGGTTCTCTCATGAGATGATGGCATCCGTGTCGATGATCTGGTATGTCTTGCAGAGGTTGCTGTGGCAGGGTTGTGTGGTGTTGTGGTCACTGTTCTACTGAAGACTAGGTATTTGCTGCGGATAATGGTCTGTTTGCAATTGTGCGGTTATTTGAAGGCAAGAACAGGGGGTGTGGGGGTAGCCCTGGTGAGATGTTCGACTTCATGAATGACATGTTGAAGGCTCCGGAGAAGATGTCATATCTTCTCCACTCCGGGGAGGTATTGGACGACAAAGGGCCTCCTCAGAAGACAAACAGAGGACACGGTGGACAGAGTACCCTTCGTCGTCCAGTACTTCCCCGGAGTATAGAAGCTACAACATCTTCTCCAGAGCCTTCAGGTAAGCGTTCTCTAAGGCGGCCTTCGTGACAGACAATGCAGAATCGCTGAGCAGAAACTGATAGCCAAATTATGCACGCACGAGGACGGCCTCAATCGGGATCTTGGGTTCATGTCACACTATCTGTAACCCCCACGACTTGCCTGGGCTTTCAAAATCTCACTAACTGTCCTGGCTGGAGACAATTCACACCTCTTTAACCTGTGCTTGGCCCTCTCTCCACTCACATTGTCTATACCTGTAAAGACTTGATTACCTGTAAAGACTCACATTCCAACATTATCTTGTAAATTGAGTTTGTGTCAATGTATGCCCTGTTTGTGAGCACAACTCCTCACTCACTTGAAAAAGGAGCAACACTCTGAAAGCTTGTGCTACCAAATAAACCTGTTGGACTTTAAACTGGTACTGTGAGACTTCTTACTGTGCTTACCCCAGTCCAATGCCGGCGTCTCCACATCATGAATGACAGCACAGATGGTTCATATTTGGTGTCTTACTGAGGTGAACCTTCAGCACCAGTGTTTCAAGGTAATCAGTGCGATCTGTTTCATGATGGATGGATCAGCACAGCATTGCCTGATCTTGTCCTACTCTGACATCCACTTTTTCAGCAATCAGAAGTAGCAACCATGGTTAGCTTAAGGTTAGTGAAACCAATTCTAACAGCAACCCCACTGCCTCTGTTGGTCCCAAATAACTCAGCACAGATTATGTAATCTGTATAGCTTCAGTTACAGAGCAGTGACTGCATTCATTAAATGAGTTACAACAGCATTTAAGACTCCTCTAGAAACATCCAGAAAGTTATATGTGTAGCTGTGGTAACTTGTAAGCAGAAGCTACAAACATACAATTTTTCTTTCTTAATCCTTCATGAGCCCACAGCTTGTCACAAGTTGTGTCCATTTCACCAGGAGAACTATCGAATGGGAGGAAGTTTCAACTGGCCCAGCTTGTCGGAGAGTGTTGAGTATCGAAGGAAGGTGAGGGCCATAGTGCGTAAAGTCATCCAGGAGACCCCATTAGAACTCCCAATAACAATGGATAGTCCTTGGGTAAGTGACAAAATGTTCTTCTATATCACAGATTCAGATGAAGATCTGAGGCACATTTATAACAAACAGCAGGTGCATGTGGGCTAACATGAAGAATGGAAATATCAGGAGGATCCTCAGATATGTGCAGACCACAGAAAACAGAAGAAAATCCTAAAATCAAATTTGGGATAAATTGGGAAATTCCTCTCTGAGATAACAAAGCAAATTCCAGCTGACCCAATTGTTGTGATGCAGCAACCTCACGCGACATGTGGTTGTGTAGAGGTGAGGGTGCTTCATGGGAGGGTGTTGGGGCAGTTTTAGCATTGCAAATAACCTGTACAGTTCTTAACCTGGGAGTGCTGGATAATTAGGTGTAATAGGTGCCGTGCACTCTATCTTATCCATGCAGTATATGTCTTAGAAACTTGACATCTTGGTGAAGAGGCAGTTTTGCTCTGCACCACCACAGTGGCACAGTTGTTAGTACTGTTGCCTCACAATGCCAGGGACCCGGGTCCAATTCCGGCCTCAGCTGGAGCTTGCATGTGTCTTTGTGGGTTTCTCCCGGGTGCCCCAGTTTCCTCCCACAGTCCAAAGATGTATGGGTTAAGCTGATTGGCCATGCTAAATTGTCCCTTAGTGTCAGGGGGATTAGTGGGGTAAATACGTGGAGTTACATTGTCGGTGCAGGCTCAATGGGCTGAATGACCTCCTTCTGCACTGTTGGGATCCTATCATTTGATGAATTGGCTGTACTGTGCCTGATCTGTTCGATAGTGGTACTAGATAAATGAAATTGAAACCCGTTCCATCTCCAAGCAGTAGTGCCCTCACATTAACACACTCAAATGATAACAGCAATGCCAGTAGGGGCTGTTAAATGAAAAATTTAGGAAAAAATGATCATTTTGCTGAAGCAGACATTGTTTAAAACTTGGGAAATAAATTGGGCCTACAGCATGTATTTGCCTATTAACAGGACCTTTTTCTGCTATCTTTTGTCCTGTGTCATTGTTTGTCCCTGCAGTACATTTAGAACAGTTTCTATTAATGTTTTCATTGTGGAGCTGTTTTTATACGAAGGAGCTTCTTTTAGAATAATACTGTTAGCCACAGCCAAATCTCTGATTTGGTGAGTTTGGAAAGCTTTAAGGGACTGGAAGGACTGTTCTTGTTATTAGATATCTATGTTCCAGTCTGCTGTGTTGGGACAATGAAATATTCCACATTGTCCTTTTTGGAACTAGCTTCTACTGATGGCACACAGATTGATTCCCAGCCTCTGCTGGTGGAACAGGAATAATTCCCAGACTCTTCTGATTGGACAGGTGGAATTTATCATCCTCTCCTGATGGGATTGGGCCAATTCCCAAGCTCTCCTGGTAGGATGGGATCTTTCTGTTCTTGTCCCCCTACTCGGGCTACTCCAGGCTCTCCCAGCAGTAACTCTGGCCTTTCCCAGAACTCCACTCCCATCCCTGATAATAGCTGGTAAAGATGCCGAGACTCTGGGCACAGTAGGGGCCTCGGACTCCAGACCCGGCATTCACTCATCTTTCTGCATCCATGCTGCTGCCAGAAAGTAGCTTGTTCCCGGGACTGAGGTAGATGCCAAAACCCAATAACCTCTCCACCAATTCCTGCTGTCCAACAGCAAGTGAGCCTGTGTCCAACAGGAAGAACAATGGGACTCAGTTCACAATGGGAGTCAGTCAGCTCACAGCTTAGTTTAAAAATTACAGGGCAGGAACCGAACGCACCCTCAGTAATTTTCTTACGGGAAAATTATTTTTGTTTAGCACATTTTGATTGAGCACACTGGGAGAAATTCGGCATGCTAAATGAGAGGTAGCTGTGGATTTTCCCCCCTTTCTAATTGTCAGCTCTGAGGCCAACAACAATGGCAGATTTTCTGCCTCCCCACAGCTTGCTCTTTTGGTGGTGGATGTGGATCCCGGTTGGCTGCTGACAGGATCTTCTCGTCCCGGTAATATCTACAACATCTCAGGTAGCTCACTCATCCTGCCGCAGCAGGCTGGCTTTGGCAGGACTGGAAGATCACATCGTTGGTAAGGGCAGAAAAGTCCTACCTAATATCTTAACAATCATCCCATCTACAGTCCACAAACTCATTCTGTATCATGGATGAAAATTGGGGTCTTCTTGGTTTATTTGACACAGTTAGGCCAAACGATTGGGAGAATCTGGAGTTTTTTTCCTGAGAAGCCTATTCAATATACTGACTTTTCATTTATTCATTCCTGGAACATGGGCGTCACTGATGGGACCAGCATTTATTGCCTATCCCTAATTGCCTCTTGAACTGGGTGTCTTATTAGGCCATTTCAGAGGGCGTTTAAAAGTCAACTACATTGCTGCAGATATGGAGTCACATGTAGGCCTGACCACGTAAGGATGGCAGATTCACCTCCCAAAAGGATGTTCATGAACCAGATGGGTTTTTACGATGATTTAACGGTTATCATTTGACTTTTAATTTCACTGAATTCAAATTTTGCCATCAAGCTGTGGTTGGATTTGAACCTAGAACCCCAGAGAATGGCACTGGGTCTTTAAACCACTAGTTGTGTGAAAACACCACTGTGCTACAGTCTCCCCCACTTGATCCTTTCCTAATTAATATGGTGCATTGCAACAGAGCCTTTTTCTTGTAAGGTTGGCAATAGTGAAATAAAAGTTCATTCTAGTTCATATTTTTATTTCCAGTGGGCTATTTTCATGGGATTGGAACACGAGCGAATCCATTTGGAAACTTCATCTGTGTTAATTCGTCAGATGCCAGTTCACTTGGTTCAAAGGCCACCAGGTTGGAAATATGCCTCATCAAACAGTGGTCAGTACAGCAGTCACATTTAGACTCCCTAACATTTCTAAATGATACATTACTTTTCTATGTTGGCATACTGTTCTCAGAGTGATTGATTGTGGGAGCCCATAGGATTCTCTTCTTAGAACACTTCTGACACCATGTACATATTGTACCATGGGGCAGCACAGTGGTCCAGTGGTTAGCTTTGCTCAATCACAATACCAGGGACCCAGCTTCAGTTCTGGCTTTGGCCACTACTAGTGTGGAGTTTGCACATCCTCTCTGTGTCTGTGTGGGTTTCCTCTGGGTGCTCTGGTTTCCTTCCACAGTCCAAAGATGTGCAGGTTAGGTTGATTGGCCATGTTAAAATTGCCCAGTGTGTCAAGGGACTAGTAGGGTAAATACGCAGGGTTACAGAGAACAGTGCCTGAACGGGATTGTGGTCTGTGCACTTCTGCATTGTGGGGATTCAATGAATTTTACTTCTATGTGCAGCAATTCTGACAAATTTGGTGGAGTGGAAAAGAGTTAATGGTTTAGATGGCATGGTGGCACAGTGGTTAGCACTGCTGCCTCACAGCACCAGGGACCCGGTTCCATTCCAGCCTTGGATGACTGCATGGGAGTTTTCACAGTGAGCCACTGCTGTGGAGGCTCTTCTACTTTACCACAGGTAATAAAGGAAAAGTGGATGTCGGGTCATCCCTCCATCAGTGTGATTCCTGTCCCAGTGGCTGTTTCAGGCAACACTGGCAGAGGCCCAACTGCAGGTTAACTGTCGTTTCATTTGTGGTTTCAACTGGTTTGGGATATGGGATAATCAGACGAAAAAGAGTTCAAATAGAAAATTAAATAATGGATGTCGCAGTGGCACAGTGGCACAATGGTTAGCATTGCTGCCTCACAGCGCTAGGGATCTGGGTTAATTCCAGCCGCAGGTCACTGCCTGCGTGAAGTTTGCACATTCTCCCCGTGTTTGCGTGGGTTTCCTCTGGGTGCTCTGGTTTCCTCCCACACTCCAAAGATGTGTGGGTTAGGTTGATTGGCCATGCTCAATTGTCCCTTACGTCAGGGGGATTATGAGGGTAAATATGTGGGCTTATGGAGATAGGACCTATGTGGGATTGTTGTCAGTGCAGGCTCGATGGGCCAAATGGCCCCCTTCTGTATTGTAGAGACTTTATGATTCTACGAAATAACCTGGTCAAATTGTGGGATTTTGTATTCTGTAGTTGTTACCATTTTTATACAGGGATAGCACAACGTACGCTCCAAGTAGAAAACCATGAAATAATTAACAAAATGATTGATTTACTCATCTTTTACCTTTAGGGCTAACAGCATTCAACAACCCTCTGATCAAAGTCCCAGCTTCTGAAGTTACTTATGGTAAACCAAGGAATTTCCCATCTTACGGTTGGGACAATGAATATGGACAGATGATAACAGTGTATGTACAGAGGGTGAAAGAGAATAGATTGTTTTTATACGTTAAAATTTCAGCAAATAGAATGTTCACGCTTAGCCAAGAATTGGATTTTACAGAAGGAAGGAAATTAGGGAATAATTTGGGAGATGTGGTGGAAAGTCAGCTATTGACCTAGGAGTACAGGACTGAAGAACACCAGTTTAAAATTAATTAGATACCGGAGATTAAAAAATCTTTCACATGGAGTACAAACTCCAGCAACAAAAGGTGAAGAATAAATTGTTGAAAGGATAACTGTGTGATTTTATTGCTCTATTTATTCTTGAACACGGACATCACTGCATTTATTGCCCATCTCTAGTTGCCCTGAGGAGATGATGATGGTGGTGGACTGCCTCTTTGATTCAGTGAGTGGCTTGAGACATATAAGATGATGAATGGGATGGATAGGATAGAGGTGGAGAGACTCTTCCCACTCAGAAAGGACAGTAGGACTAGAGGGCACAGCCTCAAGATAAAGGGGGGGCGGTTTAGAACGGAGTTGAGGAGGAACTTCTTCACTCAAAGGGTGGTGAATCTCTGGAATTCTCTGCCTGTTGAAGCGGTGGAGGCTGCCTCGCTAAATATTTTTAAGACGCGGGTTGATGGGTTTTTGATAAGAGAGGGGATTAAGGGTTATGGGGAGAGGGCGGGAATGTGGAACTGAGCCACGACAGATCAGCCATGATCTTATTGAATGGCGGGGCAGGCTCGAAGGGCCAGATGGCCTACTCCTGCTCCTATTTCTTATGTTCTTATGTTCATACAACGGAATGGTTTGTTAGGCCAGTTCAAAGGGCAGCTAAGAGCCAGTCACTACGAGGTGATTACATATTGGTCAGACAAGGAGATTGGACAGACTTCATTCCCTAAAAGGACACGAGTGAATTATCCAACAACATCATGGTCACTTTGACTGATACCAGCTTTCTGGTTTCAGTCAAGGACACCAGATCACCAGTATAGTAATGTATCAACTACACTGCCAAGCCCCATAGTCTGTTTAAGAATAGGATACATGTTTGAAAAGAAAATTATGAATAAAACTAATCAAAACTTCATGGAGCACGATGATTTCAGTATTCCTGGGGACACCATAATGTCTGTGGAAGCTAACCACCGGCTTTGAATGTGAAGAAGTAGGGATGGATGATGTCGTGGAATTTTGCTCAATTATTTCGGACTCGGAATATTTATATAAAACATTCTCTCTTGAGCTTAAATGAGTGGAGTAGATTCCATAGCAGGTACATTTTACATGAACTATTGATACTATGTATATATTCCAAATCACTTATGCTCCTATTATGGATTTTACCCTTTTCTGATTCTGTACTTTCTTAAGATCTCTCCATATTTTAACTGGAGTCACCCCTGCTCAGCAGTAACAGTCTTCCCCTAATGCAGAAGATTGTGGACCCAAGTCCCATTCTAGAGATTTAAGGACATAACCTATACTCACACCATTGCAGCACTGAGAGAGTGCTGCATTGTCAGAGGTGCCCAACTTTCAGATAAAACACAAAACTAAGATCCTATTTTCTCTCTCAAATTGATGTAAATCATTCCACGTTACTCTTTGGAAAGGAACAAATGAGTTTTCCTGGCATTGTGGTTAATATTTTTGTCTCAATCAGCTTGGCCAAAATAGATAATTTGATCATTTGTCTATTTGCTGTTTATGGGACCTTGCTGCGCATTTTACAAGAATGATTACACTTCAAAACTACTTCACTGTCTGGGAAGCTCTTTGGGAAAGAAACTGAGGTTTTAAAGATGCTAAATAAATGCAAGTTGCTTCATTAACGGTGGGACATTAAATTATATTCAAGGTGCTGTACAGATGTAAATTGTTGTAACTGATCTCTCATGCAATCCTACAGTGTGCCAGAGTTTGAAGCCAGCAAATACCTCATAACAAATGAGGAATACCTGAAGTTTGTGCAGGCTGGAGGATATAGAAGGAGGACCTACTGGACCAAGGAAGGCTGGGAGTGGATGACATTCCGTCAAGCTCAGCACCCGACATTCTGGGTCTGTACAAAAGGTAGAAGTCCCTGGTTTTCCTCAGCAGCCATTTCACACAATAAGGTAACACATTCTCTCGCACTCCGGGAGGTCATATGAAAGCCGTCAAGGGGCAGATCACAAGGCGAGGAATCGTATTGGTACAGACCCTCAACAAAAATAAAAAATACTCCTAATAGCAGAAAGTTCGATCAGCATCTGAAGGAGAAAATAATATTATTTTGGGAGAAGCCAACATCTCCCCAAAATCAATAAATAATCTTGTTGAAATGAATACATCCAAGCACTTGTGGTGTAAGATGCAAATTTATTGTCTACAAATCTTACTTCCTCTTGTCACAATTTGCAGCCACACTTCTGTGACATATTTCTCATACTAAATTACTGTGGCAACAAGTCCCATTCCATTTCGCTATGTCAGCTTCACAATGTCTATGCAGGATCTAGCTATTGAATCAATGTTATCTTGGAACAAATTTCTGAAATCTGTCCCAAATCTACTTCCAATTTCTTTATTTAGAAACAAATTATAAAGGATCAAATCTGGCTTTTTAACAGTGCATTTACCAATGATGCCATATTTAAATAATTAGATCAAACCTACTTGTAACTTGGTCAGATGTGTGTTATGAGAACAGGTTAAATTATCAGAGTTAATTCTGTGATTCCACACTTGGTGTGAGGAGTGCAGACTTTGAGGGAGCGTGGTACTGGTTAGGTCAGGCTTTCCACCACCAATTAATTTGCAAAATCGTTAATGGAAAATCTACATGAACAAGCACAACGAGTTTGAATAAGAGAAATATATGCTTATTTATATTCATTCTTTGATGCATTTGAGTGATAGGTAATGGGTCATGTTTTACTCACATATCTGAAACAAGTTTGTTGTTAAAAATAAGAATTTCTAATTAGGGTGACCAGTCTTCCTTGAGTAAGCTGATTTAAAATCACAGAAGTTAATTATACTGAAACATTTAATAATTTCATTGGTGCACTCCAGTACATTTCTATTAAAGTAATTAATTCCCATGTGATAACTTATAAAACATGCCCATATCCACTATATACTTTAACATGGCATTGCAGGATATTACAGAATGGCAAAACGTCCCTTGTTCAGAGCAAGAAGTTGTAAAAGTCAAGAGAACAAGGAGGGGATCTAATCGGTGTGGTGAGGTAAAGTGAGAGGTGAAAAATTGGGTTCACCCTGTCTGGTGTCCAGTGACAGATCTCCCAGTACATTGTGTATACTGTGTGCACAGTATACTGGGAGCTCAGAGTTCCTGTGCAATGGCGCCCCTAGAGCTCAATTGCCAGCCTCACAGACAGGCTGAGACTCCACTCCCACTACTGGCGAGATTCACATTACGGCCTTCATTTGCACAGAGTGCCATAAATTACTATGACATACTTTGCTGAAAAAAACGGGTGAGGAAACCTCCAGTTAGAATTTTTTTGAAAAAAATTCCATCCAATATATTTTTACAGCTGCCCACCATGCTTACTGTTCCTTCTCAAACTGCTTCTCACAAAAAGCTCCTTTTCTCACCTTCAATGCACCATTTGTATGTGGGCATTTAAACTAAAATTCAGATCAGGCCCGTGCAAATGTTCTCCGATTCTGCTGGTCCACACAACGGCCCCTGTTGGATTTCAGTACAGCTGCAGTGACAAACACACTGAGGTAGTTGTGTACATTAGAAAATGGGGTGACAGCACACATACTCCGCTTCATCTTGTCATTATAACTTGGTGCCATTCCCCTGCCTTTTCCCCGTATGTGCTGAGGTTCTACCTTTTCCTAATATTGTGACGGGCGTGTCTGGTCGTATTACCATGGAACGCACCAAGTTGAACTGTGCTGTACCACCTGCCCTTGTAGAAAAGAGAAGCAGAGATTGAGCTTTTCCAGCTGTTTCCTCCAGCAGGTTCCCCATCGCTGGAGAGTGTAAACAATGGAAAAACCTGTGACAGCCACGGGACTGGAAGATCCCACCACTGGCTAATGACGGGCCATCTCTGCTACTGTAAAGCATGTGGTTGGGGTGCTGGTTGGGGTGGGGGATGGTGGAGAGCAAGTGGGAGGTTTGGAAAATTTTGCCATGTTCACATTTCGGCTGAATTACCTCTCTGAGAGCTGTTCATTGAGCTGGAACTTGTGCCCCTGTCCAGCTGAGTATTTCCAGCACTTTCTGTTTATCTTTGTTTCTGATACGAAGCTTTATTTTGTTTCATCAGATGTCATTAGCTCACAAGTATGTCTACCTTTCCAGCTGCCTGTTCTCAGAGCTCTAGTTTCATTCCCTTCCCTAGCACCGCTTTCCTAAGCCGAGATCACCTCTCAGCCCCCTAGACCCGAGGAGATAGATCACGCTACTCAATCTCTTCATTCTTCTCAGGAATAAACCTTTGGAAACATAGTTGCCCCCTCCTGCTCCTTGAGGTCTTTTACCTGCTCCAGGGACAGGACCGACTGCCCTGAATTCACTGACAGATCCTTTCCCCTTGGCTCCAGAACAAGTTTTGAGGTTGCTGTGTCAGCCAATAACTCACAGAGAACATCAGCATGTAGTAAACTGTACTCTCATTGTGCGCAATCACCTCAGACTCCAGCCCAGCAGAGCAATTTAATTTAACAAATCCAATTTTGGAATTCTCCAATCAGGATCCCAATACCCAACCCTGAGGAACTACACTGCAAACCTGCCTCAAGCCCGAGAAACATCTACTGACCATTACTTCGCCTCCTGCCCCTCAATCAATCTTGAATCCATTAGGCAACTGTCCCTTTTCATTCTATAAGCTTTCTCACCATTCAGTTTTGGGACACTGTATCAAATGCCTTTTGAAAGTCCGTGTGTACCACATCAACAGCATTGCCCAAGTTGACCCTCTCCCTGTTATCACTTTGAGAAACTCCAACATGTCAGGTAAGCACAATTTTCCCTTAAGAAATCCATCTGGTTCTCCTTAATTAAGATGTGGATATGCTGGCGTTGGACTTAAATCTGGTGTTGTCAGACTTTTTACTCTCCTTAATTAACCCACAGTTGTCTACGTGACTATCAATTCTGTCCCGAATTACAGTTTCAGGAAGTTTTCTGGCCATCAAAGTTAAAATGACCGGTTGCTGGACTTATCCTGGCACCCTTTTTGACCAAAGGAGTAACGTTTGCAATTCTCCAGTCCTCTGACATCACACCTACCCAAGTCAAAGGAAGATTGAAAAATTATGGCCTCTCCAATTTCCCCTCTCACTTCCCTCAGTACCCATGGACATATCTTGCCTAGTTCCAGGCTTGTCCTCTTTAAGTACAGACTTTCTAACATCCCCTCATTACCAATTTTAAACCCCTCTAATGATTGAATTTTGTCCTGTTCACCATAGGTGGCATCTTTTCCCTTAGTAACAGCAGGTGCAAAGCGTTCACTTAATACCTTAGCTATGCCTTCTGATTCCAATATGTAAGACTCCATTTTAGTCCCTAATCAGCCCTTCTCCTCATTTTACCACTCTTTTTGTATTCATATGTCTGGAGAAGTATTCTTTTTATGCTTTATGCTTCTCTAGCTTTTTTCAACTGCCCTCCGACTTCCTATTTTCAGCCTGGTTCTCAATTGCATTTTCTACCTGTCTTCTTTATCTTAATTTCTACCTTCTTTGTCATCCAAGGAGCTCTGCATTCGTTTGCCCTTTCGAAGAAAGAACATGTTGACTGCCAAAACCATCTTTTCATTGAAGGCAGCCCAATGTTCTGCTCCCATTTTTCCTGCCAGCCTTTGGCTTCAGTTTATTAGGCCCATTGAAGTTGGCTTTCCCCAAGTCATTGATCTCACTCTGGATTGTTCATTGTCCTTTTCCATTATAATCCTAAACCTTACCACACAATGATCATTGTCTCCGTATGCTCTCCCATCTACTTGACTCCTGCCTCATTCCCAAGAACCAGGTCCATTTCCCATTGGACTGGACAAGTGCTGTTGTAACAAATTTCCCAATACACAATCCTGGCCCACTCTGTCCTTTACAATACTACTATCCAATCCAATGTGTGGATCATTGAAGTCTCCCTTGTATATTATTATGTATACATAACTCTATAATATTCGCAGCTCTCTGTCATTTCCTAGCAGGTTTGTTCCTCAACATCCTTCCCATTAGTTTCTGGCCGATTGAGCACATTGAGCAATGTTATTGCATCTATTTTATTCCTTAGCTCTAACCAAATCGATTCTGTCCTTGCCCTCTCTGGGACATTGTAATTCCACTTGGCAACCTGCGCCTGATATTCACCACCAACTTTATGGAACAGTACAGCACAGGAAATAGGCCCTTCGGCCCTCCAACACACACTCCATGCATTCTCAGACATGCACTTTGACCCTGCTTGACACTGTATTACTTTTTCCCTCGCTCTGACCATAACTATTAACTTACTCTATTCTCTTGCTACCCGTCTCCCCAGTATTCTGTACAGTTTGATATTGCCCTCTGATAATTTCACCTGGTTTCCAAAACCCAGCCAAGTTGTCTAAATCCTCCTCAATGCCATTAGTGAAATGCTCAGCATGGAACTCTGTCCTGGCTCTGTTTGTGAGCCACCCCTTCAGCTCATACTGGTCCCATCTACCCCGGAGCCAGAGCAGGGAAGTCATGTTGGAGTTGTATAGAACTTTGGTGAGGCCACAGCTAGAGTACTGTGTGCAGTTCTGGTCACCACATTATTGGAAGGATGTGATTTTGGTCCTTTAGGTAGGACAAACTTGAATGCAGATTACAGAGTCAATGGCAGGGTTCTAAGGAATGTGGGGGAACAGAGAGATCTTGAGGCTTATATCCACAGATCTCTGAAGGTTGCCACTCAAGTGGATAGAGCTGTGAAGAGGGCTTATAGTGTGTTAGCATTTATTAACAGGGGCTTTGAGTTTAAGAACTGTGAGGTTATGCTGCAACTATACTGGACGTTGGTGAGACCACATTTGGCATATTGTGTTCAGTTCTGGTGACCTCATTATAAGAAGGATGTGGAAGCATTGAGAAAGTGCAGGGGAGATTTACCAGGATGCTGCCTGGTTGGAGAGTAGGCCTTATGTTGAGGGAGCTGGGGCTTTTCTCTTTGGAGTGGAGGAGGATGAGAGATGACTTAATAGAGGTCTATAAGATGATGAGGGGGATAAATAGAGTGGATGTGCAGAGATTATTTCCTCGGGTGGATGTAGCTGTTACTAGGGGGCATAACTATAAGGTTCACGGTGGGAGATATAGGAGGGATGTCTGAGGTAGATTCTTCACTCAGAGAGTGGTTGGGGTGTGGAATACACCGCCTGCTGTGATAGTGGAGTCGGACACTTTTGGAACTTTCAAGCGGTTATTGGATAGGCACATGGAGCACACCAGAATGATAGGTAGGGGATAGCTTGATCTTGGGATTGGACATAGCTTGGCACAACATTGGGGGTCGAAGGGCCTGTACTGTGCTGTACTGTTCTATGTTCAATGATTGCATGGGGTCGGGTGCAGAGGAGATTCACCAAGATTCTGCCTGGAATGGAACATTTAAATTATGAAGACAAATTGGGTATGGTTGTATTTATTGGGTAGGAGCAGAGAAAACTGAGGGGCAACCTGATTGAGGTGTACAAGATTATGAGAGCGTGGACAGAATGGATAAGGAGCAGCTGTACCCTCAGTTGAAGGGGACTTAGGTAGGTCAGGGGTTTCTAATGTGTTGGTGCAGACTTGATGGACCAAAGGCCCTCTTCTACACTGTGTGATTCTGTGATGGATTGGGGATAGAAGCTACAATTTTGCAGCTTTACATGCTGCACATTCTCTGCACATGTGCCTTCTTGTTGGGATTGTTAAATTGCAGAATTAGCTCTGTTTTTTAAATTAGGTAACAAATTAACACTCACATGTTTTTATCTTCTAAGAGGCAGGAGGATTATTCAAATTAAAGTTAGGGTTGTAAAAACAGGGAAATGAAATTACTTTAAATCTGCATCCCCTGTAAAACTGATTTGACCAGTTATGTCATAAACCTTTTCAGGAGAGTGATGTGAATGTGTAACCTTGCACCCATGTTACAAGGGTACAGGATAGACAGGCTTCACTTCAAAAACATTTCATAAGAACATAAGAACATAAGAAATAGGAGCAGGAGTAGGCCATCCAGCCCTTCGAGCCTGCCCCGCCATTCAATAAGATCATGGCTGATCTGTCGCTGCTCAGTTCCACTTTCCCGCCCTCTCCCCATAACCCTTAATCCCCTCTCCTATCAAAAACCCATCAACCCGCGTCTTAAAAATATTTAGCGAGGCAGCCTCCACCACTTCAACGGGCAGAGAATTCCAGAGATTCATCACCCTTTGAGTGAAGAAGTTCCTCCTCAACTCCGTTCTAAACCACCCCCTTTTTATCTTGAGGTTGTGCCCCCTAGTCCTATTGTCTTTTTTGAGCGGGAAGAGTCTTTCCACCTCTATCCTATCCATCCCATTCATCATCTTATACGTCTCACTGAGATCTCCTCTCATTCTTCTAAACTCTAACGAGTACAAGCCCAGTTTATTCAGCCTATCCTCATAGCTCAACCCCCTCAACTCCGGTATCAGCCTAGTAAACCTCCTCTGCACTCCCTCCAAGGCCAAAATATCTTTGCGCAGGTGCGGCGCCCAAAAATGCGCACAGTACTCCAGTTGCGGCCTCACCAATGCCCTATACAGCTGCAGCAAGACCTCCCTACTTTTATATTTTATATTTTATATTTATCCCTCTGCACCGTCGCCTGCTGCAGTTTTTCGCCTCGTAAGTAATAGTCCTTCCTACCATTTTTCCTACCAAAGTGGACCACCTCACACTTGCCAACATTAAATTCCATTTGCCATTTCCTGGCCCATTCGCCCAGCCTATCTAGATCCTTCTGCAGACTCTCCACACCCTCCGCACAATTTGCCGTTCCCCCAATCTTGGTGTCATCAGCAAATTTCGACACTCTACACTCGGTTCCCTCCTCCAGATCATCTATATAAATGGTAAAAAGTACCTTTCAACCAGAAACACTGACAGTACCACAATTAAATGTTTCTTTAAGGTTTGGAGTTTCTGTGGAATCAGTAAATGATGATCCGCAACACTGATATCTATTTCAGACACTCAAGGCTAAGCAATTCCAGATTGCCCATCTTGGTTCAGTAAGTTGCAATATAATCAGCATTCCAGAGATAGGGAATGCATCATGCCAGTCTTTATCTACCAAATGGACCAGAGGGTGCCGACTTCAATCCTTGAGTTTTGTTGTATGAGCTGAGCTCAGGTGCTAGGAGGATGATGGGCATTTGTCTCCGTCTCTTGCCACTCAAAAGAGTCAAAACGGCCAGGGTTCGCATTGATTCCTGTCCATTAGTTCACTGCTGGAACGCATGCCTATGTGAACATTGGAGCAAGCCAGCATTGGTCTCAGCTGCAATGATCCTCATATCAGAATAACCTGGCAGCTCTCACTGGCTAAACTCACAAAAAATGGGGATGGCCACTTGACTAAGGCAACAGGGAATTTCCTGTGTTAATCACTCAATAAATTCGCAACGTCAAGGCAGGATAGGTTTGAAACATTGTTTTGATGCCATAAACTCTTAAGAACCATGAAGCTAAGAGGTTTTAACCTTCCACTTTCAATAGGATGCAAGTCTGGCTGTGGAACTACCCTTGCGGGTTATTCCCATTGTCAACCAGGTAAAATCCGTAAAACCAGTGAAGAAGCACAAGAACCTCCCAGCTGCAAGCAGAATGGATTTCTGAATGATGTTGAAGAGGTCATGTCTGTTGAGGAAGAAATGCCGGTGTACAGGTAACTCCAAGCTTCCTGGTTTATCTAAAGCTCTAGATAGAATCTGTGTAGCATGACCAGAGGTAAATAAATATCATGTTTTTTTTAGTGAAAAAGTCATTCTGCTGCATTTTATTCATGACAGTGACTTGATTATTGTTATATCGTGTCCACTGTAAGAGTGATTTGCATGTGGTTTATAGACCACCTGTAGACATGCTCCCAGTCAGAGGCATTCCTGACGCCTACAGAAAATACAACATGACATTACTTTGAACATTGGACAGGAGGCTCAACTTCCTGCTCAACTTCTGGTTGAATTCACATCTGGTTCTAAAAGTTACACTGATGCATTTGAGTCGAGGAGTAAAAAGGGGAAAAATGCACTAAATAATTAATTAAGTTGTTCAATCTCTCATCTATGCCAAGTGATGGTGATGGGGTTTGAGCTTGCAGTGCTCCCCAAAACTTCACCCACTGTGGCTCCATTTTGAAGCTTCAAAAATAACTGTGACCCTGGAGCGAGAGCTGGGGTGGGGGTGGGGGTGGGGTGGGGGGTTGCAGTGCTTAGTGGTGGTGGACAGAGTTATGACAGTGGGCTTTGCCTAAGGAATTGATCAGTCTTTTGATTTGACCCACTGGACCAGGGCAAGACACAATACATGCATGACAAGATTCCTTGGCATCAGTCCCATGACTGCTACTATTGAGGCTGCGCTCCCTACTTGCTATTGCTGTCACAGAGGAGAGGGAGCTTGCAACCCCAATTGTTGTCCGACTCACAGTTTGGGAACTCCTGCCCTGTTACTCTGGGGGTCAGAAAGAAGAGAATCAGCCAGTGTTTTCACTACTAATTGTGATCACAAGAATAGTCACTCTGATGAAGTACAGAGAACTCCCCAGTGAAGGAATGCTTTCAGGGGGAAAAGGGGAACAAATAGGAAACAAATGCTAAGCTGGGAAATTCCATTTGCATTCATTTCTACAGGTACAGAGCGATGTTTGATATTCTTCCAATGCCATGGGATTGGCCAGTGGAAATCAACTATCATGAAGCCAAAGCATATTGTACGTGGAAAGGCAATGGATATCGCCTCCTAACAGAAGCTGAACATCATCTAATGCGTTCTGGAAGTCAGGTATTCAACTAAATCCATTTCAGATGTTGAGCAGGGTTTGCATTAGAAATGCATTTACATTCATGAACTCACATCACTGGAACTCCAAAATTGGATCTAAAGAAACCTTCATTTCAAACCAGCTACCCTTTGTAACATCAGCACATTTGATTCTGCAAGTCGCCATAGAATCTGCAGAATCACTACAGTATAGGAGGTGGCCATTCGGCCCATTGAGCATGCACCGACTCTCCAAAAGAGTACCATATTCAGGCCCATCATCCTGTCCTATCCCCTTAACTCTGCATTTACCATGGCTAATCTACCTAATCTGCACATTTTTGGATTGTTGGAGGAAATTAGAGCACCCGGAGGAAACCCACACAGACACAGGGAGAATGTGCCAACTCCATACAGACAGTGACCCAAGGTTGGAATTGAACCTGGGTCCCTGGTGCTGTGAGGCAGCAGTGCTAACCACTGAGGTTTTTTTTGTAATTAAGGGAAAATGAGTGATGTCATGTTTGGTTTGGAAAAAGAGGCAAAATAATTGTGCACTAGATTCACTGTAATTCTTCAAGCAATACAATGCTGCCGTGTTTCATTCTGACATATCGTTGTATCACATTTTTGTAAGAATAACGATGTTTTCCATCCTCTATTGCATAGTTTCTCTCTGTTGGCACAGTAGGTGCTGTCTTGGCAGCTGAGATAGATTTCAGGTTCAATCTCTGTTTTAATCTAAGTTGATCTAAGGGTAGCAAGAGGCACCACAATTGGTGGTGGGAGGGGAATAATCTGGCAGGGTTCCTGCTCCTCGGCTGCTTTCAAAGATGTAATAACTGGATGATGGCATAAAACATCCTTTAGGAATCTCCCATCAGAGCACTGGGACAGACCGAGGAATGGTGCTTTATTCAGTATATGATCTGGTAATCTGGACAGTCCAGGAATTGGTACATGAATCCTGCAGAACTATTCATTAAAACGGACAACTTGTGTTGAACTTGTGAGCCTTGCTTTGTGGAATATTTTGTACTTAGTGAAGTGTTGCAGCAATAAGCTGACAGTTGGTTAATCAAATATGGTAACATTATATACTGGCATTTGGGTACTGAGTGTACTAAGAGTAACAATTTGTGAACTGATAGTTAGGATACAAAACCCTCTGTTTACAATCAGCACATGACTGTTCTAATCTCGGAAATGAAAGTGTAACCAGGATTTCTTCTGTATCCGTTTCTTTGCTGCTCCTGATCTGAGCCCATTAGATTAGTCTCGCTTTCTTTCAGTGCCCTCAGTTCTTTCCTTTGTGCCTTCCCATTCCTGCCACCCAATCTTGCCGTCTCTTTCTACCTACCTACTACCTCACTTCACCTCTCCCCACACCTCTACCTCTTCCTTACTTCTCTCCCCCACCTCTCTCTACCTCTCCTCCACCGATCTCTACCTCTCCCCCACCTCTCTCAACCTCCCCCCATCTCTATCCACCACCTCTACCTCTCCCCTACCTCTCTCTACCTCTCCCCTACCTCTCTCTACCTCTCCCCTACCTCTCTCTACCTCTCCCCGCCCCTCTCTACCTCTCCCCCGCCTATCTCTACCTCTCCCCTACCTCTCTCTACCTCTTCCCTACCTCTCTATACCTCTCCCCCACCTCTCTCTACCTCTCCTCCACCTTTCTGTTGTCTGATTGTTTGTTTGACCTCCAGCCTTGAGTGTGTTGCAATTTCTTCACTAAACACCATAAGAGTGTAGCCCCTATCAGTCCACCACATTCTCCCTGAGCACACTCCCACTCCCCTTTCTAACCTACAGTTCCAGGCAGTGCCCTGGAAGCATTTCCCTGAACCCCTATGCCTTTCCGTGCCCCTCTCCTTAGAACCCGTCTTTTAGCTTGGTCATTCCTTCTATCCTAACCATTTTTGCCTCCGTCTCCATTTTTCCCTTCAAACCTGTGAAGCAGATTGTTATAGTATTGACAGGGTGAAGCTCAGCTATGTGGCATTCTATAATTAAACAGGCTGTCACCATTCATTCTTTAACCTTACACCAGCTGAAGCACCTAGCTGAGATGTGCTAGGGAAGCTTGTACCTTTAGAGTCATAAGGCATCTTCAGCAGAAAACCAGAGGTGGGAGAAAGAGGAATTAGTTACTCAAACTGGAATAGTTTGTTCCACTGAGCTGTGCCATTTTCCATTCTTAGTTACAACAGTAGCTAGTGTAATACATATGTCAATATAAGGGGGGGATGTGGGATCAGTCAACTAGAATGTGAATTCTCTGCTGTATCTCTCCATTTTTGATGAATATTAAGGTAGCCTGGAAATAGGAAGTCTTATCAAATTGCAGTGAACTGTGTGCTGAATGTGGCTGGATGGTTTTTTCTACTCAGGGTTGATGAACAGAAAACCTAGTCAAATATGTGGAACTGATGTCCGACCAACCGTGATCATTGGTTTAAATCTCGTTAGGCCAAGAAACGTTCTCCAAAGTCAGATCATAAAATCCTTACAGAGCAGAAGGTGGCCATTTGACCCACCGAGTCTGCACCGACAACAATCCCACTCAGGCCGTGTCCCCATAACCCCATGCACAATTCCCATAACCCTAACTAATCCCTCTGACACTAAGATGCAATTTAGCATGAACAATCCACCTAACCCACACATCTTTGGACTGTGGGAGGAAACCAGAGCACCCAGAGGAAACCCACACAGACACAGGGAGAATGTGTAAACCCCATACAGCCAGTGATCCAAGGCAGGAATCGAACCGGGTCCCTTGCACTGTGAGGCAGCAGCAGTGCTAACCACTGTGCCACCTTGCCATCCCAATCTCCCAAAAGCATTTTCCAATCACTAGAATAACAGGAATCTCGCACCCTGTTCTCTCCCTGCTTCATACCAGCCAGAATAACTTTGAAATTTCAGCTATGGCTTTAGTTATGGTTGCAGTCATGAACAGTATCATCGAGAGGCCTCATAGACAAACCTATACTTTCACTCAATGGCCAAAGGTATCTTTTCTAGTAGGAGTTACTCAATCCTTCAGGAGTGAAAACTAATCTGATTTCTCTCCCCACCTCCCAGTGCACTGAGCACATTTGTGCCCCTATTTGTGACCTAGCTAAGATCAGCTAACAATCCAGGGTTTGAACCTGGATCTTTCCCAGTGTATATGCTCTGTATCCTGTTGGACAGCATCTTAATAATTAAGGGTGGGATTTTCCAGCCCCACCTGCTGCTAGAGTCTTCCGGCCCTGCTGAAGACAAGCCCCACCCACTCCGCCCTTCTGTGGTGGGCTCCCCAGCGGCAGATGATGGTGAACCATTTCCAACTCCGGAAGACATACTATGGGAGGCCCGGAAAATTCCATTCTGTTTTTATAGTTAGCCTAAATCATAGAATAGAAACCATAGAATCTCTATGGTCCAGAGGGAGCCTATTCAGCCCATCGAGACTGCACCGACAACAATCCCATCCAGGCCCTATCCCCGTAACTCTATGTATTTACTCTGTTAATCCCCTGAACACTAGGTTCAATTTAACATGGCCAATCCACCTAATCTGCACATCTTTGGACTGTGAGAGGAAACTGGAGCATGCGGAGGAACCGACAAGGGCACGGGGAGAACATGCAAACTCCACACAGACAGTGACCTGAGGTCGGAATTGAACTCGGTCCCTGACACTTTGAAACCGTGTTACTGTGCCACCCAAATGTAGTCCATAGATTTCCTTGAACCATAGGCCTTGTCTTTGCACGTTAATTAACATCAGTTTTTGGGTAGTACACGTGATTGTCTGAATTACACAGAATTGGGCACACTGGGGTGATTGTGATTTTGTGTGATGGTGACAGATGATCCACAACAGAATCCACAACTGATCTGCTGTCAGCCAAAGTTAAAATAATTCCAGCCATCCTTTCCTCTGTGCATTCCATTTACAGCATAGACTGAATAGTGACTCAGTAAAGGTCATTGTCATCCTGACCCCTTTCCAATGTATTCTTTATCGCAGCCTCTGACAGATAACATCACTTCTGATCCAATATTTTGTGACGATTTAAAGGAGAAAAGCAATATCAACCTGACTTTCGGATCGCCAACGGTAAGTGACGTGTTTTCCATCCAAGCTTGTGCTATATTTCTTCAGGCAGGATCTTACCACCCGGTCACAGTGGGGAAGGAGCCATAAAACACACGAGCCACTCCAAACTCCATTGGCTTCAGCAGGAATTGAAGATCCTGCCAGCGGTAGGGGCCGCAAACTTCCGGCCTTCAGGATGCTGAATTGTGGGTTATTTCCGTTCATATTTTTCTAGCTAAATGCTAACTGTCCACAGGATGAAGTTTATGACATCATAGAATTTTACAGTGCAAAAGGAGGCCATTCGGCCCATCATGTCTGTACCGATAACAATCCCACCCAGGCCCTATCCCCACAACCCCACACATTTATCCCACCAATTCCTCTAACCCGCACATCCTGGGACACTAGGGGGCAATTTAGCATGGCCGATCAACCTAACCTGCACATCTTTGGACTATGGGAGGAAATCAGAGCTCCCGGAGGAAACCCATGCAGACACAGGGAGAAACCCATGCGCTCCACATAGGGATTGACCCAAGCCGGGAATTGAATCTGAGTCCCTGGAACTTTGAGGCAGCAGAGCTAACCACTGTGCTGCCCCAACCACTGTGCCACCCCATTTGAGATTAGTCCAAAGTGGCACAATGCTGGAGATTCTATATTATCCTGTTGGATGTATTTGATTCTCCGCTGAGGAAAAGTGGAGCTCACTGACACGCGGGTTAAAAATTAAAGCTGATGGATATTTGGTTTCCTGCAAATCCTCCAAAGGTTCAAACTGTAACACCCCCAAGTCGAGATAGGAGATTAAAAATAGGCATTAAAAAGTTGCCAGGCCTTGTACAGGGTCATTGTATCTTCTGGGATTTAGTGTCTGCGGCTGAGGATCTGGGTAACTTGCTTTCCTGCTGCCACACACACTGTGCTGGCTTTTCATCCATTAGCATCTATCAACAGCTCAGGTTTCTCTGCTATGCTATGACCTATACCCTCGGTCAGTCCGGATTCCAGTCTGTTCATTTTCCTTTCCTAGTTTCAATTAGTGGCATTTTTCCAGCTTACATGTTGTTCATCACTCATCAACTAACACTTTGCTCACAACTTGACACTAAAGTCATGCTTCATTCACAAGCCCCTTGTTAGCAAATAATGTACTGTTAGTTTCTTTTTCAATTTATTCCAAAAGATAGCAGCAAGGGTGAGACCAATTTCATTTTGCTTCTTTTTAAGTGTGGACTTTATCCAGCCGTCATGCTCTGTTTGTCTCTATCATCTCAGTCTATCCAGGGTTTACCATGTCTGCAATTTCTATTTTGTTCCAGTGTGTTCTCTGTTCACCACTCTTCCTCATCAGAAACTCCCTGAGGAGACAGTCCATGGTCCCCACTGTGAACACAAATAAGAATTCTTTTCATTCCGTTCTTGAATATCATTTCACATTTGAGACCTTTCAATGGCCCACCCATTGCATTTTTGTAATGCTACTTGTGCCCGGGATGAAGGGGTTGACATATGAGGAGAGATTAAACAGTTTGGGCTTGTACTCGCTGGAGTTCAGAAGGATGAAAGGGGGTCTGATCGAGGTATATAACATTTTAAAAGGGATTGACAAAATAAATGTGGAGCAAATGTTTCCTCTTGTGCGGCAACCTAGAACAAAAGGTCACAGGGATAGGTTGAGAGGCGGCAGCTTTAAAACTGAGATGAGAAGAAAATACTCGCAGAGGGTGGTGAATTTGTGGAACTCGCTGCCCCATAGCGCAATGGAGTCTGAATCATTGAATAGTTTCAAGAAGGAGATAGGGCAACACAATGGCATAGTGGTTAGCACTGCTGCTTCACAGCACCAGGGACCGGGGTTCAATTCTGGCCTTGGATGACTGTCTGTGTGGAATTTGCAAATTCTCCTTCTATCTGTAGTCCAAAGATGTGCCAGTTAGGCGGATTGGCCATGGTAAATTGTCCTTTAGTATCCCAAGAAGTGTAGGTTCAATGGATTGGCCATGGTAAATATGTGGGGTTACGGGGATAGGGTGGGAGAGAGGACCTGGGTAATCTGTCAGAGAGTTGGTACGGACACAATAGGCCAAATGGTGTCTTCTGCTCTGTAGGGAGATGTAATTCTAATTAAAAAAAAGGGATAAGGAATGTGGGGAACAGATGGAGAGGTGGATTTGAGACCAGGGAGAGATCAGCCATGATCTGATTGAATGGTGGAGCAGGCTCGAAGGGCTGAATTTGCCTACTTCTGCTCCCAGTTCCAATGTGTATTTTGTAATGGAGATATTTCTTGCAGTATGCCTATGCCCTTTCTGCTAATCAGCTCATTTCCTATTTCACCCCCCTGGACAGTTTCTTACATTCTTTTGCTTTATTTTTATTCATGCCAAATTGTTACAATGCCCAAAGCTTTATATTATGGGATTTTATTTTTGCAATTTTCCCTGAATTACATCTGCTATCCACAATATTGATTTCCCGCCATTGCCTTCAATCCACAGTTCTGCATTTATTCTGTATTCTAAACACCAGCTACTTTGCTGCAGTGCATTTTCCCTCTAACTGATCAGTCCAGTCCAATTTCACCAACACCAACCCTTCTGATTGTTTCTAATGTATTAATTCTCTTTTCCATTATGAGACTAACATTATATATAATCAGCCCCTACCCACTTCAGAAATGAACCTTTAATTCATTTCAACTTCTTTCTTGATTTCAGTCCTTTACTATTGAGATCTTTCACCACAGTCAACAATGTGCCCTGGGCAGCACGGTGGCAGTGGTTAGCATCGCTTGCACTCACAGCGCCAGAGACCTGGATTCAATTTCGGACTTGGGTAGTTGTCTGTGTGGAGTTTGCAGGTTCTCCTCATGTCTGCTGTGGATTTCCTCTGGGTGCTCCGGTTTCCTCCCAAAGTTGTACAAGTTAGGTTGATTGGCCATGATAAATTATCTCTTAATGTGTGAAATAGCAGGATAAATTCGTGAGGTTACAGGGGATAAGGCCTAGGCGAGATTGTTTTTGGTGCAAGCTTGATGGGCCAAATGGCCTCTTTCTGCGGCGTAAGGAATCACTGATCAACATATTTCCTTCACTTTCATCAGTGTCACCTTTATCAATGCAGCATTCAATTTTCCCAAAGAGAACAAACCAAACTAATTGAGTTGAGTTCAGACTTCAGACTGTGAACTTTCCTCTCTATCTTGAACTCTTTTATGGTTTGTTTTCTTGGTTTTTTTCCAAAACAAAAGTAATCCCCCATTCCCCCACTGGGACATCTGTCACTTGTTCTTTAGTTCTGCTTTCACCGAGGACTGCCCTTTATTCTCCTATTATCTCATTCTGCTGTCCTATCTTTAGTAAAAAGCCTGACAACACCAGGTTTTAGTCCAACCGATTTATTTGATAGTAAATTCACTAGCTTTATGCCACTGTTAGCACCTTCATTAATCCTTAATTCTACCATTAACACTCCCTTCGTCTTGTGTCTATGACATCTTTGTCAATCTCTCCTTAGCACCCATCTATCCTTGACCTTCTATTCTACTCCACCTTCTCCACTGCATCCCCCCCCAGCCACCACCACCACCACTTCAGCTATATAACCACATTTCTATCCCTCTTCAACTCTGAAGAACAATGATACGGACTCAAAACGTTAACTGTTCTTTTCTCCACAGATACTGTGCCGGGCTTGCTGAGTTCATCCAACATTTTCTGTTTTTATCTCAGATTTCCAGTGTGTGCAGTATTTTGTTTTTTAAATCTTAATTTATTGATGTTTTGTGGATAATTTATGTTCCTGCTAGCTCATTGGCTGCTACCCCTGTACTTCCTTGAGAGTAATAATATTGTTTTTATGACTAGGTGACTATAAGGTGTATAGATGGAATTAAGATAATCAAAAAGGGAAGGGTTTATTATCAAGTAACATTTTCTGGTTCCTAATTTTGTTTAAGTTTTTATTTCATTAAAGAAGCAACAAAATAATATCTTAGGAATGAATTGATGGCAAAATCCTTCTGCCCATGTTACTTATAATTGATGCCTAGTCTCCCTCTGAAGTGATGTATCAAACCATGACAGCTTACCACTGCCTTCTCATGGAAACTAACCATGGGTAATAAATGATAACATTGCCAGAAACTCCCATATCCTGAGGATGAATTATATAAAAAAATACACTGGGGCCATAGAACAACAAAATGACATCAAGATTATTCAATTTTCTAAGAATGATTCTAAATGCCCAGCCAGCAAGAAAATGGAAGAGATCCTGATCCATTTTTTGGGTGAGTTTTCATTCCCAATTTTGCAGACCTGGACATTGAAAATATGGGCTGGACCATTTCTAGCTGCTGCAGGCAGGCGAGCCTAATTCGCCAGCCAGCCTGCAGAGGGAGCTATTGCACATTCGCAGGCCTGTGATTCTGCACATGAGCTACTCCAACAGCAGGGGTCTAACAGACAGAGAGAGAGAGCTGTCAGGCTCCTGCTGCTGCAAACAGCCTGAACAAACCTCCCTCCTCTGTAAGATTGCAGGGGGCCGTGACCAACCATGAGCCCCACACCACCAGGAAATGCAGCTCCTGCCACCCCTGCACCTCCCACACCAATCGTGCCCCCCTCCCCATGCTGATCCAATCGCATGCAGAGTGCAAGTGGCCCGCTCCCTCCCCCAACTGATCCAATCACATGTAGAGCAACAGTTGCCTGCCCCCTTCCCCCACCGGTCCATTCACATGCAGAGCAGTAGTAGCCTGCCCCCTCCCTTCCCAATCGGGCTGTCCCTTCAGGCCCCACCCTATGATCCTTGCCTCCTGTACGCCCTGCTCCGGATGTGTTCCACTCCCTGCGGGCCCCACTAGTAACATGGTAATACAGATTAGAATACATTACCATAATTTATTCAGCCTTCCGGTGAGAGGCTGACCTTGTCGGAAATCCGGCTCTCGAGTGATGTTACCAGACCACTCCACCCATCAATGGGCATGGTGAACCAGTAAAATTCCACCTTATATTTGAAGCATATGATCATCAGCAGCATAGGAAGTTCAGAGCTGCTGTCCAACCGGCCAAACCAAAAATTACTGCCTCATTAATGAGATACTGCCTTAAATATCTGGCCAAATTTCCCTTAAATTGCTTCACACCACATGTATCCCTTGGACAGGGCTGTAGCTCATATTTAATACCCTCAGTGCAGAACTTAATCTGTCTGTGCACCTTCCCTCTTTGAGCCAAAGCCATTAATCCCATTTGTGGCAAACACGAACATAATATCTGAGGTCAACTATCTAACCTTTTAGAAATCTTGGCTATTTGAATAATATTCCCACTGAACCTTCTCTTGTCCAGAGTAAACAACCCTCAGTTTATCATCTCCACTCACATGTTCAGATGCTAGGACCAGTGTGGTTATCCTTTTTCACACCATTTCCAAAGCCGGGATAACTTTCTGATGAGGATTGCACACAGCAGTTTAGCGTTCAGTGTACATTGTTCTCCTTCTCTCTGCCCTCTGCAGCCTGTGACAATGTATCCAGCCACTGAGGCAGGCTTTCATGATGTGTCTGGCAATGTCTGGGTGTGGACAGAAGATCATTTTAATGGGCTTCCAGGCTTTGACACCACATACCTGTACGATGACTTCTCCAGCCCCTGTTTTGATGGAGGACATACAGTAATTCTGGTGCGTTATATGCAATTCTTTTTCTGTAATTGTGGGGTTCATTTTACTTCAACTTGTTCTGCAGAAACAGTGTAGATGGGTGATAAAAAACAGTTGGGTTACTTCAGTGCTCCAATCCTGATCATTCTGGATATTAACCTGTAGGTTATGCAGGTGGATGAGACTTCAGGCAGTTTCTCATAAATTGATCCCAGTTGGGTTCTGATTATGTCAGTAGGGAGCTGTTGCAGTTTTAACCAGGGCTTGACTATTCCGACTTTCCTGGCAGACAGAATTAGCTCTGCATCTGCTTCCCAGACACAAGAGTTTTGTTCATCTGTGTGAAAAGTTTATGAGCTCCACCCGCCCTGGATTCACCTCCAATGATCCCCACTCGATTCTTAAGTTTAAGTTTATTTATTAGGATCACAATTAGGCTTACATTAACACTGCAATGAATTTACTGTGAAAAATCCCCTAGTCTTCACACTCCGGTGTCTGTTTGGGTACACTGAGGGAGAATTTAGCATAGCCAATGCATCTAACCCCCTGTATGTCTTTCGGACTGTGAGAGGAAACCGGAGCAGCTGGAGGAAACCCACGCAGACACGGGGAGAACATGCAGACTCCACACAGACAGTGTTCCAAGCTGGGAGTCAAACCCAGGTTCCTGTTCTCCTTCTCTCATGATTACTAACCCTGACCTCCTCTTCTTGAAGCCATTGCCAATGCTGTTATCAAGGCAGTTATTTAAAGGGGTGAACTTCATGGGAGTTTCCAGGTCAGTTTGTCATAATTTTGGGTGAAAAATTGTGGAAACCATGGCCACGATTGACCCATCGCGACCCACAACTTTGCTGGTGGGTCGGGGTGGGAGATGCACATCACTGGCCTTGTACCAGGATTTGTGTACGCACCGGGAACTCATGCACATCTCCCAGAGCCGCAGAACAGTCACCAGTCAGACCACGCTGGAAACCGGTGGGAAAGTAGATAAATAATTTAAATCTTTTTAAAATGTATTTTAAATATGTTTAACAGTTCATTATCGGGAACTTTCAGGTCCCGATTGAATCTCCCATCCCCCCAGAAGTACTTCATTCCGGTGGGGTTTACACTAGCTCCCCACATTTAGGCAACTGGGAGACCCTGCCAGAATGAAGGGGGGACAATCTGGGCCCACTGGTGAGGGTCGGGCAGTGGGGGTGTGATGTCCCCTGGGCATGAGCAACCTGGCAGTGCCAGCCTGTACCTCCAGCACCGCCCAAGGGTCAAAGTGCCCATGTCCAAGAGGCACCTTGGCACTGCCCACTGGGCATCAGGCAGTGCCAAGGGGCGGGGCCTACTGTGGGTGGGGCCCAGGGACAATCGGTGGGGTTGGAGGGGGGTCCTGCTTCCACTCTGCATGGCCTGGTGTGGTATGGAGGGAGGACAGCGATTGAGGGGGGCCTGCCTCCCAGCAGGGTGGGGGGGTCTCACTCGGGTTGAGTCAGCAGGGCAGGGGTCTGCTGGGAGAGGGATGTGGGGTGATCACCACTGCTGGAGGGGATGGACTGTGCATGGGGGCCCTCCGGGAGACACTCCAGGGCTGGCCCAGGAACTGCTGTGGGGGCCATGGGGTGCCTGGAGGAGCAGTATTGCGGGCGTTCCAGGCTGGCCAGCAAACAGTAGACTGGGGCCACTGCGTATGCGCAGAATTCCAGAACAGTCAGACTCTGGCATGAATAGCTCCCCCGCACCCCAGGTTTTAATGATGTTCATGTCTGGGATCTCTGCAGCGCACAGAATGAGGAGATTGGGGTGAGAAGCTGAACTGGCGAAACAGTCAGGATTTAGAACTGCTTTCCTGCCAATTCAACACTTTTGGGAGAATCACAGCCCGTGTGTGCAAATATCATTTTCCCTGGGATTTCTTTGGCTCTCCCACCAATGTTATGGCAGCGAGCAAAGTCATGTCTGGAAATTCACCATGTTTTTTGAGTAGTCTATTTGTCTCTTGCCTTTGAAGAATAGACCCTCACACTTGTTGCATGAACACCCTCTAGGTGACAACAGATTTCAAACATAATCCTAGTTGAAGAAATGTGGAAAGTTTCTCCAAGAGGAAACATTGAAGATAGTCACAGTCTTCTTTGTGAGAAATCATTTGAGGTTGAGTCAATCCATCTCCTTCATCAGATTTGGAGATTTCAGGAAGGGGGAAGGAACTGAAGTGATCATATACTCTTCATGTTATGTTGGCCATATGGTGTGCGTAATAAATTGAGGGCATTGCCAATAATAAATAATTATATGTACAAAAGACCAGACTGAATTAACCATGTGACTGAACAACGATCTTCTCAGGTCCCAACTGCAGGACCCTCTTGACCCTGGGTGCACACTCTTGCTCCTGATTGGCTCAGCCTCCTGCTTTGCCAATCCATGTGTAATGCTGTTTTAAAGGGCCAGCGTTACCATAGGGTGGGAGAAAGGTTTTCTGCCCTTAAAGAATCTCTCTCTCTTCACTCTCTTAATGACAACCCTTCATCACCGGTTCTACAATCAAAGATGCTCAACAAGTGGCAATGTGAAGACTGATAAATATCTTTTCACTCGATGATTTTGGAAGACTGAGAAGGATTTACAAAGGCTTTCCCTGAGGTGATAATTAGATGCAACAGAGTGCACGGGGTGGGATTTTACAGCCTCGCTCATCCTGAAACTATAAAATCCCACCCAACGTCAACGGACCTTTCCACGATCCATCCCTCATCTGCTCCGATTCCCGTGGCGGGTGGGGCAGTAAAATTCCAGCCCATATGTCGGCGACATTTAACCATGAATTGAAAGTAAAGACTCTTTTAATCTTGATGCAGAAGCCTAATGAGCAAAGAACAATAATGTTATCATCAGTCCAGAGGTAGCATTCTTGCTTCTTAGTTGGAGATTTTGGCACACTATTTAATTGACACTTTAATGCAGTACCGTGGGAGATTTGCACTGCTGATTAGTGGTCTTTTGGATGACCCCTTTTGTTCATGTGGATTTTAAAAGTCCCCTGGCATTAATCAAAGAACCACAAGAGGGTTCTCCTGTCAAGCTGATCAGTGTTTATCCTGCAACTAACATTTCTAAACGTGATTATCCGGTTTTTATCTCATTGCTGCTTGTGGGATCTTGCTGTGCACAATTTGGCTGCCATATTCACTAACATTACAATAGCGATTATACTTCAAAAGTGCTTCATTGTCTGTGAAGAGCTTTGGGATGTATTGAAGTAGCTTTAAGAAAAATATAGCATTCATGGTGGAGTGTTGACTTTGATTTTATTTCTGTGTTCACAGGGTGGTTCTTGGATCTCGACGGGTGATGAGGCATCAAGGTTTGCAAGGTTTGCTTTCAGGAGGCACTTCTTTCAACATTTGGGTTTCCGCTTGGCCAGAACGTGCAACCTGTTGAAGACTCCGGTTACAGTGCTGAATATCGAAACATTTGTTCCAGGTATGGGAGGAACCATCACACTGGTCAAATATGGAGCGATTGGAATAGTTGGGATGAAAATGCCAGCCAAACTGGAACAGTACCTAGACCAATTATTGTCTCCACCTGGGGACTAAGAAAAGCAATAATCGGGGATCCAGAATTCAATCATTTATATTTGGAATAATGAATTTGGGAGCTGATCTAGTTTTCTTTGGAAAAGAAGAAAGATTAATTTAATTGAAATTTTAAGGATTGTGAAGGTGATTTGTTAGTTTGGAACAAAAGCAAATATAGTTAAAGCACTCAACATATCAATCAGCATCAATGCAGAGAATAAATGAGTTAATGTTTCAGGTTTGAACTCTCCTTTTCAGATTAGGCAAAATCTTTCCCGTGCAACTGGAATGAGGGTGACACGTGTCAATTACTGCCTATTATTTGTGTGGTTTAACAAGGAATTTAATATTAGTGCAGTCTTTTAACTTAGTTCATAGCACAGAAGAAGCCAGCTTAATCCACCACATCTTTGATGATGCAACTTTATTCTCGCTCTCTCCCCATATCTGGAATACCCCTCTGTCAGCAGGTGTGTGGATCTCCCCTTTAATGAAAGAATTCATTCTGCCACCACTCTCAGTCTCTCGATGGCAAACCCTCATCACTGGTTCCACCATTTGTGAAATCTCTCCCAATGCACGTATCAAAAACCATCATCATTTGACAAAATTCTTAATCTCTATTTATGTTCAAGTAGTGATTGTTGCAATATCTCAAGCCTCTTACCATAACCTATAGCATCCCATTCCTAGTAGTCTCCTAATGAATCACACTTGTATAAAACAATTTTGGGAAGCCTACTATTGTGAGAACATTGAATTACATGTCCCACTTATAAACCCAAAAGGCTGTTTGCCTTTTCCCCACACTATCTTCACTTGTATCAGGGAATTATGTATTTGAACCTTTGGGCACCGTATGATCAACCTTCAGTGTCTTTCCATTGTGCACAGCTTCAAGGACACTACCTACTAACTTGTCTTTCCTTAAGTCTTTTGAAGTTCATCTCATTATTATTTGACATCAGCAGATTTAGTTATTTTGTTCCCTATGGCTCAAAGTCAAGTCATCTTTATACGTTGAGAACTGATATGGCTCTAGCATTAACACTTGGAAGTACCACTTACAGTTTGCAATCAATTCCACAACACCCATATATCTTAACCCTTTTTTGTTTCTTATATTGTAAGCAATTCTTGATGCTTTAGATTAGCCAGAACATTGAAAACTATTTAATCTTATTTAGTATCGATATAAATCCATTCACTGGCACAGTGGTTAGCACTGCTGCCTCACAGCGCCAGGTTCGATTTTGGCCTTTGGCCACTGTCTGTGCAGAGTTTGCACATTCTCCCTGTGTCTGCTTGGGTTTCGTCCGGGTGCTTGAGTTTCTTCTCAGTCCAAATATATGCAGGTGAGGTGCATTGGCTATACTAAATTGCCCCTTAGTATTCAAAGATGTGGGGATAAGATTAATTGGCTATGCTAAGTTGCCCCTTAGTGTCAGGGTAAATTAGTAGGATAAATACGTGCAGTTATAGGGTTTGGGCGTAAGTGAGGTTCTTGTTGGTGCAGGCTTGATGGGCCGAATGGCCTCCTTCTGCACTGTAGGGTTTCTATGATTCTAAAGCATTGCGGTCAGCTTCAACACCAGTTAGTATTCCCTAGATTTTAAAAGGGATCCAATCTCACCTCATGCTTTTGTAAGATCTCACTTGGTTAGTTACTAGGGAAAGGAACAACATCTCGCTGATGTAATGTTCCATCATCACCATTGTAAACAGATCAATATCCTATCAGCACATCACATTCACCACCATCTTGTGACAAGCCAGAGGAAATGCTTCTTTAACACTATGAACAATCTTGAGGTTTTGGATTTCTGGTGACTTAAATATGGGTTGCTTTTATTGAGATGGATCTGCCACATCAATGTAAATAATGGCATATAGCATCACTATAAGCACAGCTTGCCTGCAATTGTGAAGGGAATTTAATATTCTGAGGATTTAAAGCAGTGTCACTGTTGTATTGATGTATTTTATTGGGGGGGTGGTTTAGAAGTTGCATTTGACAATTGAACACATAAACACATGATTGCAAAATGCTCGCAATCTGAGATCCCTTAGCACCTAAGATAGTCAGCAATGCAGGGAGACTGTTAGTGTGACTTAAGTGCCCCTTTAATTGCAGCAGAATGTTTGTGTAGCATTCAATATTGGATGAAGTTCAACAGTTTGTAAGACAAGCAGGGGACAGAAATTAAAAGCAACTTTAAGCTATGCATTGCATTCTTTTGGCACTTCCCGCAGTAAAGCGATTTCCACTAAAGCGACATGTGTTTTCACCAGATAACCCAATCACTGTCCCCAAGGAGACTGTGCAACTGATGACAGTTCCCAGCGCCAACACTCAGCTGTACTATGAATCGGATATTGCCGTGCAGGTGGGTAGGTGCTACATGCCTCTCAGGCCAGTACAATGCCAGCATGGTTACTTAACGGATTGACAGGACTGGATTCTCTGAAAGATACATTTTTCATAAGCTTTCTGTGTGAGATGAATGAAGTGCGTCAGTTCAAACACATCCTGAACAGTATTGGTTGAATGGAGGAACATCAAGAGTAGCATGCAGTACTCCATATGCATAACTGTATTGTTAAATCCCAAATGTTTCACATTCAGTCCACATGCCTGGAATTGCTGCTTTCTTTTCTGTTTTCTTTAATGAGCACCCCAGGCAAGGCTCAGAATAATCATGTTGCAGAACCAGTAAATAATATTATGCAAATATTCTACTTTTCCCTATTTCAGTATTTCTCTCTAAATGTTTCTTTTTCACTCCTCACAGATGTGAATCAGATCAGCGTCAAAACACATATAGCCAGACTCCCCCATTCTAGTGGCAGTTTACCACAGCTGAGTTCAGTGTTCACAGACTATTCAACAATGAGGCAAGGGAATGGAGGTCATACCAGAGACAAGTTGGATCATCATTCAATAAACATAAAAAAATCTGCAATTAAAAGTTTAATGATGACTACAAAATCATCGATTGTTGTAAAAACCCATCTGTTTCTCTAATGTCCTATAGGGAAGGCAGTCTGCCATCCTTACCTGGCCTGGCCTACATGTGACTCCAAACCCACAGCAATGTGGTTGACTCTAAACTGCCCTCAGAGATAGGCAATAAATGCTGGCCCAGCCAGTGATGCTCACATCCCATGAATGAATAAAAGAAAATATGTTCTGTACAATTTTTCTGACTCCCAGCTTAACTGTTTTTAACTTTGGTCTCTCGTATTTAAACCCTTTCCCAGAGTCAACTTTATCCCCAGATCAATATTGTCAATTTCCATCAAAATTTTGAATATGCCACCGAGATCAGTTAAATGTTCCTTAGTTTTAAAAATAAACAAAAATTCAGCTTTTTAAACCTTTTTTGTTAATAACTTCAAGACTTGATCTGATGAAAGCTCATCCAACGGTGACAGAATGATATGTGTTCCTGTCATGTGAGCTAATCAGTACCTCAATATTGGGTAATCGGAGAACATACCCACTCATCAGAAATGGTCATCAGTAATGATGGTAAAGACTAACCACCTTACTATCTGCTTCCACTTACAACAGTCTACTCTTCTTTAATATCAGATAACGGGTTTCACAACTCAAAACCATTTGCCTAATTTGGTGCAAATTACAGTTAATATGAAGTCTCAGTCATGACACATTAGAAATTCAGATTAAGAATTTAGATCAAGCAGAAAGCAGATATAACTCCGTGTTGTGAAACTCAGACATCATTATCTGTATTTCAGATATAGGAAGGAGATTGTCGCTCATCCTAACGGTCTTCATCTGTTTCCATAAATTTTTTGTTTTCTATTTCTTGTACGTTGTGGTAATATTCTTGTGCTACACTATGGTTGACTCAGGAGCAGCTGGAGTTGGAATATGGAGACCTGAATCAAACTGGTTACTGCATCCAACTGTTTGGAATCTGCAAGCAGGCGATGGAGAAGGAGCAGCTGACCAGGAGAACAGGGCTCGTTCTGGGCAGTGGAACTGGCCTCATGTCCTTCATGTTAAGCCAGTTATTTTACAAGGTGATATTTGAACTGATCTTACATATTGATATTTATTTCAAATTATTTTGTTTTCCTTTCCCGCCCCTGCTGAAGTTACAGAATCCTGCATTTCACAGCATCCCAGGAGTCAGGATCACACTTCACCTCATTGCCAAACAGTTTCAGGCAGCACTGGGAGTGTTTATTGGCTTTTCTCATAATTTCTCAGTGCTAGAGCAATTGTTTTAGTGCTATCCCACTCTCTCATTGACATTCTGGTCCAGTGTCTATGCTGGCAGCTAATCTTGGTTATCTCCTCCCCATCCAACTCAAGCCTCCCGGTCCTGACCCAATAGTGTTGGCCAGTGGATCAGCTCCCACTTTCCCTCCTCGTATCTCCCTCCATGGTGTCCGTTCACTTGTGAACAAAGCCTGTGCTGTCTACACTTTGCCAACATCATAGTTTGGATGGGGATGGCACCTTCCCCGAAAGAAGCATTCCCAGCTGGCGATACCTTTCACCACTCACCTTGCCAAGCCTGCGCTGTGCTGGTAAAGATCTTCTATCCGGGTCACACCTTAGCCTGGTACCCCGCTCACCTGCCACTTTCTACTACATTGAACACTATCCTTTCACCTCCCATTTAAAATCTTCATTCCCTACCACCCATAATAAGAGTGCTGTCACATGGATATCCTCAGCTTTTCTCTGTCAACCTCTGCACTCAGTGATTTCTACCTCAACTCATCATCTTCTGTCTTCTCTGAGTTTACTGCCCACTTCTCCTCACTTAATCTCTTTACTGCCTTGTTCCGTGCAAACTGCTAATTTATATTCATGATTGCCCCTTGACCTTGCCATTGTAATCACTGCTCTAATCATGTCAATCACAGATTAGGCCATATCTAATCATTTTCTGTGCCATTCTCCATCTATACCCCTTTTTCACATTTCAATCTCTTTTTGCATCCAGCCTTGGATAAAACTACCTCCGATTTACTTCCAGCTGCATTTTCAAAAGCTCAACTGCCAAGCCTTGAATCCTCAGTTTGCCTTGATGTTTCTGTAACTAATGATTTTCACGACCACCTCCTCACCCCTAGTTTTGAAACCCTAGTCCTGAAAAGTTCCTATTCCTCTCTCTCCCCCAGCCTGTCCTATCTCACTGGTACAGTCGAGTGCTTCCTTAAGGCAAGGGATGCAGATTTGAAAGGATATGGCAGCCAGCTAGTTTAACCATTCATCACCATGGTGATGGTTTTCTATGGTTCAACCAGATCTGGTTGAACCATAGGAAGTGCTCTCAGGCCTGTCTCTCCCCTGTTAAGCCTGCTTACTATTGCAGATCACCATGGGATGCACAGATAAACTCCCGTTACTTTTCTCCACAGTAAACCATCTTCATACAGCCCTTTATCTGTTTCCTCCAACCTCACCAACAATAAGAACGGGGAGGTCTTAGACTTCTTTGTCGCTAAGATTGAGAATATTCAATCAACTAGTTCTGCTCATTCCCTTTCCTTCCCTAGCCCACATGGTCAAAATTCCTTCAAAGGTTCCCCCATGCCTCTGCTCAGAACTGGTCCAGTTTCTCCATTGTATCCTCTCATGCCCACTTTGCTTTCATTCTGTCCATGAGACCCACTTTCTGCTTGCTCAACCCCGGTCCCACTGAATTGTTGACCATGTAGCTTCCTTTCCCAGTCTCCATGCTAACTGACACTGTTAACAGTCCTGTCTCATCAGCTTCTCCTTCTCCTTTAAATTTGATATCACCACCCCACTCATCAAAAAACCCACACATGACGCCACCATCTGTGCAAATTACCCATCTTCAACACACATCCATTTTCATCTCAAAGATCCTTGCGTACGTTGGCACCTCCCTAATCCATGCCCAACTTCTGAAGTCCCATGTTTGAATCACTTTGATCAGATTTCTGCCCCAGCCATACCACTGAAGCATCTCTTATCAAAATGACATGCCAAGTGACTGTGACAAAGGTCCTTCCTTACCCTTCTTGACCTGTCCACAGCCTTTGTCACCACACCATCTGCCTGCAAAGCCTCTTCACTGTCATCCAGCTGGGTGGGACTGTTCTCACCCGATTCCATTCATTTAATCAGAGCAGAGTATCGCTATTTGTGACTTCTCTTCCCACTCACACACTGTTATACCTGGTATCTCCCAAGGATCTATCCTCTTATTTCTTATCTATGTGCTGCTCCTTGGTGATATCATCTGAAAATATAGAGTTAGTTTTCACATGTTCACTGATGACAATCATCTCTCACCACCACCTCTCTCTATTCCACCATTGTTGCTAAATTATCAAATTGCTTAGTTAGTTAATATCCAGCACTACACCAGCAGAAATCTCCTCCAATAAATTACTTCTACATGTTTTCGGGTCTCACCACAGGTACTATTCCCTAACTAATGACTCTATCCTTAAGTCTTGCTGTTTTGTTTGACCCCAAGATGAACTTGCAACCACAAAGTTGTCCAATCACCGAGGTTGCCTATTTCTATCTCCATAACATCACGTACCCACATCCCTACCTCAGTTTGTCTGCTACTGATAGGCTCATCCACATTTTTGCTATTTTTAAACTTGAACTGTTTGCTGATTCTGGGCCAGGCACTCATGTTCTACTTTCTGATATTTTGAGGTAACCTAAAACTCTCTTTCCTCGCTCCATGTCTTGTTCCACTCTCACCATGAGTACATTGGTTTACATTCCCTCCTGGTCAAGCAAGCAGCTTTACGATTCTCCTCTCTGTTTTCGAATTCCTCCGCAGTCTTGTTCCTCTCTATCTTGGTAATTTCCTTCATGCCACAGCTTTCTGAGGCATCAGAAATCATCTCATTCTGGTTGCTTCAGCATCCCAGATTTTAATTATTACACCATTGGTGATTGTGCCTTCAGAGACCTAGTGGTGAATTTTTCCCTACCAGGGGAATCGTAATGCGTGAGAGGCGTACCATGGAAATGTCTGTTGACCTCAGGCAGGGTTTTCCGGTTCTGGGGTGAGACCGGCTGGAAAATCCAGCCCTGGAATTCTCTCCCTAAAACTTTCCACTTCTCCGCTTCTTTTTCCTCCACAAGGAAGCTGCATAAAATCTACCTCTTTGACCAAGCATTTAACCATCTGCCTAATATCTCTATACGTGGCTTGGTGTTAATTTCTGCTTTGTAACAGTCCTGTGAAGCAGGTTTGGATATTTTATCATGTTAAATATGCTATGTAAATACAAGATGTTGTTGTCAATTCAAGATAACGAGCCCAATTGTATTGATACAAAATGCAACTATTGCACAACCCTGTAAGGAACAGCTAGCTAATCACAAGTCAGGGACTGAACCAAAGACTGAAGTAAGGCTGAATGGCCAATCCATCTGTGGGAGGAAACTGGATCAAACAGAGGAAACCCACGCAGACGCAGGGAAAATGTGCAAACTCCACACAGTGATCCAAGCCCGGAATTGAACCCGGATCCCTGGCACTATGAGGCAGCAGTACCACCTGCATGAGGCTGAGCAATTCCCCTTGAGACTTCACTTGAGTTCTACTGCTGTGATTAGTAAAGTATAATGGGAAAAGTTTCCTCCATTTAATAGAATTGGAAATGTGTTTATAAAGGACATGCTTGCAATGTTGTTGAACAGGAGAAAGCCTTTCATCCTCCCTCCCCTCCCCGATATGAATGAAGATCCCACCCCAGTATCTGACCAATATCTACAGTGGTACTGAGCGTCCTCAACGTGATATAGTGTTCAGAGTGGAGTATCAGATATCCAGTCACATCATGCATTAACTCGACTGCTGTTCATTTGCTTTCACTAGGTGATCGGGATAGACTACTGTGGAAGGTTCATTGAGACTGCACAGCAGCTAAAGCTTTCAGGATACCAAAACTCTGAGATTAAAGTTCCAGATTATTTGGACAGAGAAAGGGTTGTGTTCAAACAGGTAAATGTTTTGAATGCTGCAAAAACAATTGTTTAGTTTTTCTTCTTGATATAAACATGGCATTCACTGAACTTTTATAATAAAGCCTTTTAAGAATATGTAAAGACCCAATCTATTCTCACCCCCACCTTCTATCTTCCCACATCCCATGAATTCACTCCCTCCTCAAAAATGCATCTCATTGTTTTATAACCATTTGTGTGGATATCTCTTACAGGTTATTTCACAATCCTATTATAGATTATTGTATATTAAATAGCGCTGCATAAGAGTATTTTATAGATTATAAGTATTATGTATATTTTGTAGAGTTTTATAACATTCCACTTGATTTCTTACTCCAAGTCACTTATATTCTTTGCCATGGAGCACACTTTATCTTCATCCTGTCACCCTGACTGAGAGCACACAGCAAGGAGTTCAGTGTTTAATCTATGAATCTGGGGAGACAATAGAAGCAGTCTGCATTGATCCAATCAAATGCAAATTAAATAGTATCCCTTCGGAAAACAAATTGTGATATTGTACAATAATAAACTGAAACGTGACATATGGGAGAGTAATATGCTAGAATCGAAACTGGCAACTGTGACCCTAGGATTCCCAAAGTTTTCCAACGACTGGAGGTTTTCCTCACATCATGTCTATGTCAGCTGTAGACTAATTGATAGAGATTGGCTGCCATGATTAGTCAGTAATTCCACTGTAGTTATATCAGGCAGCAACTCAGATCACAGGAGGCAAACTAAATGTATTTTGGTCTTTTCCATCTGGCAATTCCTATGTCCCAAGTTGGTGGCATGGTGGCACAGTGGTTAGCACTGCTGGTTCACAATGCCAGGGACCCGGGTTTGACTCCTGGCTTGGGCCTCTGTCTGTGTGGAGTTTGCACATTCTCCCCGTATCTGCATGGGTTTCTTCCAGCGCTCTGATTTCCTCCCACAGTCCAGAGATGTGCGGGTTAGGTTGATTGGCCATGCTAAATTGCTCCTTAGTGTCAGGGGATTAGCTAAGGTAAATGAATGGGGTTATGTGGATTGGACCTGGGTGGGATTGTGGTTGGTGCAGACTCAATGGGCTGAATGGCCTCCTTTGACACTGTGGGATTCTATGCTTAGCGTTAAGCCTTTCTGGTTTGTGTACAACATATACCCACTAAGCCAAATGGATGTTATTAGAAACCTATTTCTTATCAGTACTTTTGTGTAGGCACACAAAGCAAATGAGGACATGTTGCTACCTTATTAAAATATCTACAGGAAACAATGGGACAGACTGTAGAAATGTGCAGGTTTTCTCACCGAAACTCCTTCAGATTCTTGAAAAGTATTTTCCAAACCATTTGAACTAATTGTATGCATGTTTGACTTTACAGCTAACGTGGATTCCTAATGAAGTTGGACATCATAGTTTTATACTTCTCGATTTCTTGGATAGAACCTTTAATCCCTCAGGTACAAATGTTGCATTTTAATAGATGCCTTGAAGAAAGTAAAGGCTTGAGTGCTATTCTACTGAAATTTGCTATTTGCTTTTGTTTTCATTGTTTTAAGAATTTTTTTTGTCTGGTAGAAAATAGCTGTCAAATTAAAAGTGACCTCTGAAAAAAATGTTTTAATACACTGTTCACTCCTTTAAGTGTGGAAAGATCTTTTGCAGAATGGAATCCTGCCATTCCTGTGGAAAGTGGGGAATGTATTATGACTTTGTAGAGATGCTGTGTGTAGAATTCAGCTGCATTAAGTTATGGTGGGGCACGTTTCAATTACCTATGACTTGTATCTCAGTAATCCGTTCTGTAAATACACATGTGACTTCTAATCTCAGGATTCTTAATCTTTAAAGTAAATGACTTCAGGCTGTCTCCTCCTGCCCTGAGAATGCCGACTGGGATCCTGCTAGGGTATAGTTCCCATAAGATGAGGAAAACATGTACCACACTGTTAGCTCTCTTCATTAGCTCTATATTAGTAAATCTATGAAAATCAAAAAATAAGCCATAATTTTTCGTGCATATGGTGCTCAACAATTTGGAACAAAATCAATGCACAGCATTGTTGTTCAGCTTGTAGCAGTGAGGTGATACACTGCATAATGTTGCACATATGTTTACTGTGGTGCACTGAATAACAAATTTATATTAGAAGGACATTCAATGGCATTACCATCGCTATCAACATCCTCCGGGGCGTTACCATTGACTAGAAACAGAACCGGACCAGCCATATAAACACTGTGGCTACAAGGGCAGGTCAAAGGTTAGGAATGCTGTGGCGAGTAACTCATCTCCCAGCATCCCAAAAGCTTGTCCACCATCTACAAGGCACAAATCAGGAGTGAAATGGAATACTCTTGCCAGAACGAGTGCAGTTCCAACAACACTCGAAGTTCAACATCATCCAGGGTAAAGCAGCCCACTTGACTGCTACCCCTTGCACAGCCATTCAATCTCCCCACCACTACAAACAGTGGCAGCAGTGTGTATACCATCTATAAGGTGCACTGTAGGAGCTCACTAAAGTTCCTTAGGCAGCACATTCCAAATCCATGAATGCTACCATCTAAAAGGACAAGGACATAATGTACCTGAAAACACCATCACCTGGAGGTTCTCCTCCAAATCATTCACCATTCTGACTCAGAAATGTATTGCCATTCATTCAGTTTTGCTGGCTCAAAATCCTGGCACTCCCTCCCTAACAGCACTGTGGGTGTACCTACACCTCAGGGACTGCAATGGTTCAAGAAGGCAGCTCACCACCACATTCTGAAGGGCAACTAAGAATGGCAATGAATGTTGGCCCATACCCCATAAATGAATTTTCAAAAAGGCCATCTTATAAATATATTGTTTTCACAATCATAGGGATGTTGCTTTGTACCTCTCCCCAACTGCCCCAAAAGGATAAGGCAATGCCCTGGTATATAAGAATCAAACCCAAACTCAACTAGATGTTTTAAGCACCAGATATCTTGCTAGAGGTCTGTTTTATAGATTCTCTATGTTGTGTGTAGCATGTGACACTGGGGAAAGGTGTAGTTACAACCATCTTCCAGTTAATGGCTACGTGCATTTGTAAACATCCTTTGCCAAGAGTTGGCATTAGTTTCCCAATGACACTTATCAGCCTTATGACCCCAGGACCAGGGAAACACCAATAGTACTGAAAATTGGCCTCTAGTTCACAGAGCTTTCATCGTTAAGAAAATACATGAACTGTGGCTTTAAACCGGCACTGTTAATGGATCCATCTCTTAAAATATCTTATTGTTTTGTGTTTTAATTAAAATCTTGTGAAATTATGAAACATTAAGCACTTACCATGTGGCCAATATTTGGCCCATCATACTTTCTTATACTATTGCATTTTTCAATTCCATGACAGACTAATGATATGGGAATAAAAATGCCTCATAATGTAACAGAACGTTTGCACTCTAAACTCTGCACAAGCAAAGTGGCCAGTGAGTTGAGCTACTAAGGAGGTTGCTATATGGTGTCTAGTCACAGTGTAACTCACTGTCTTCAGAATAGGAGGAACAAGGAAGAGAGCAGCAGATTTGGGAAAAGAACCTCACACACGTCTGTAGCTGTAAGACTATGGGTGGAATTTTCCAGCTGTGCTCACCCCAAGGCCAGAAAATCCTGCCCGAGGTCAATGGACCTTTGCATGGTCCATGTCCCATCCATGACGATTCCCACAGCGGGCAGGTTGGGAAAGTTCCACCCTGTATTGCAATCATTTAAATTTAAATTTGGGTATTGAACATGTAATAAACTCTGCTATAGGTAATTTGGGTCCATAATTTTATTACCTTTTTTCCATTGCCCAGAAGAATAGCATTCTACGACCAGTGTCAACTTTAACTTGACTTTAAGAGCTTCCACAATGTGGCCTCATGCTGGATTTTCCTGGTGTCAGGAGCAGTCCAGCTCCAGTTTTGTATTGCACCATTCAGAGAAGTGTGTATGTGTGAGCATTAGGGCGATTACAGGGCAATGCTCAGTTGTACTGATAAAACATTGTGCCAGTGCTCAGTCTGGGAAGGCGGCTAAATGTGAAATTTAATGAAGAGTCATCTTGAAAGAAAATTGGTTAGAAATGTAGAAGAAAATTTATGAATCATAATGGACGGCGCCATCTTTGGACTTTACACTACTGAGACACGAGAATTAAATTTAGAAGCATTTTGATTTTCTATTGGTTCCTTGTTGGAAAGTATGATTTCGAACAGCATTGACATTGCTTCCTATGGAATTCCAGCATTGTCTTCACATACCTTTTTCAAATTTTCTTTACTTTTCACAGAACTAATCAATCATCCCTTCAACTGTCTCATAAACCAGTAATGCCATTTTGAGTTAGGCATTTCTTCCCTGCAACTCCCAACAGAGATTATTCTTCCCTGCAAGTCCCAGCAGAGGTTATTCTTCCCTGCAAGTCCCAACAGAGCTATTCTTCCCTGCAAGTCCCAACAGAGATTTATCTTCCCTGCAAGTCCCAGCAGAGTTATTCTTCCCTGCAAGTCCCAGCAGAGTTATTCTTCCCTGCAAGTCCCAACAGAGTTATTCTTCCCTGCAAGTCCCAACAGAGATTTATCTTCCCTGCAAGTCCCAGCAGAGTTATTCTTCCCTGCAAGTCCCAGCAGAGTTATTCTTCCCTGCAAATCCCAGCAGAGATTTATCTTCCCTGCAAGTCAATATTTGTTAAAGATTTGCTGTACTGTTTAAATGAATATTCAGAATGTCACCTATTTTACTGGGAAAGTAAGTCTTTTAACCTATGATTTATTTATTGACCTATTTATTTATTCATTAATATATAATATTCAATATAAATGTAAGTAATACATTGTTTAAAGGTCTGGCTAGTATAGGAAATATAAATTTACTACCCAAAATGTCTCTAAGGTTTTGGTTCTGTAGGTAAATGCTTACATCACAAATATTCATTCTTTTTTGGTCTCTGCCTCTATTTTAATGTGGTGATTGCCTTGGTAATTATTGGGTAAACAACTATGAAATTTTTGCTGAAAACAGTGTGATTGCTCTACAACTGACAGCTAAAAGGCTGTAAAAAATAGCCAATGTCTGTCTGCTGGAGAAGAAATCGTCACACCTGTTTCCTCATATTGGACACCATATCACCTTCATGCCATGGATTGGCAATATCTAAGTCAGGCACCAACAAATCTCAGAGACATTAAAAGTAATAATAAGAGCACATTTGCTCAGACAATTGTTCATTTCCTACGTTTATCTTCTCCTTTAAACTATTACACATAATGAGTATTTGTGCTGTGTTGATATGCCTTTTTGTGCAGAGTGCTTTCAGTTAAAACTTTGTGGGTCTGATGGGCTACTGCCTTCATGAAAAGATGTTTGGCAAAGAAGGGAAAGAAAGGAAACAATCGAATAAACATGGGCACCATTTTTGCTACTTTTTTTCTAATAATGCCATGTTCCATTCTGTGGCATTTTATGTCATCTCATGGTTTTAAACAAATGAGAATATATTCATCACATGTTTTTTTATGAAAGTGGCATCCCTTTAATCGGAAAAATTAAAATGCTTTATGTATTGAACTTCTCCGCTTTTAAATATGAAAAGAGAATTGCAGTCACCATCCACCATCGCTGATCATGACAGTACAGAATGGCTCAATGTCACAGGGGAACTCCATGATGTCGCAGGAGAATTCCATGATGTCATTGGGAAACTCCATGATGTCACAGGAGAGCCAGTTGTAATGACAAATTTTAATTGAGATGGAGACCTGACAAGTACACAGTTTTCCTTCCCTCGGGCACTGGCCACTGAAGTGCTTCACTAGTACATTACAGCAGGCTTTCCCCAGGATTAAGAAACCCGGGAGCACTCCTCCCTTCCCAAGTACTGTTGGCCAATCAGAAGCTGGCATCTCTCCATTGCAGGCAGTGCCACCTGGGGAGCAGCAGTAGCTGCTGATAATGCAGCCATCAGAGGACCCAGACCACAGATGACCAAAGGTGGGATAGAGGTCATAGGGGCTCGAGGGAAGAAAGGTAAGGGCAAAGGGGTGACTCTCAACAGACCCATTCTTCCCAATGCTGGATACCTTGATTGGAGAGGTATTCCTGATAATGAAGGGCTGATAATGAATGCCTGATAATGAAGGACTGCCCCCTCCTGGGTGCCCACAGCGGCTTTGCTATTTGGGTGCTCCATATATCAATTGCCTCACCCACTCTAGTTGAATACCAGTAATGATGGGATGAGGACCTTAAATGGATTTTTAATTACTTGCTTAAGGCCTCAATTGGCAGTGGGCAGGCAGTTAATTGGGGCAGAGGCTGGAAAACAGTAGGGTCCCATCTGGCACCTCGCATCTCCAAATGTCTCATAAAGAGCATTAAATCATCCAATGTCTACACTCATACACTGCTCCTGGCCTGAAACGTTACGGCATTAGACCGAGCAGCCGGGGACTGGTGTAGACACCAGTAAGTATGTCAATGCTTTCATTTTTAGTGAGGGTGATGGGACAATTCAAAAAAATATTTCCCCCTTTAAGAATGTGCACTGATTATAAATGAATTAATATGGATTATATTTTCAGCTTGTTTCTCAAGTTTAACATTTATGACTGAAGTTTTTTTCTAATGAGATTTCCAGCTTTTTGTACCTTTCTATGTGTGTGATTGAATCCATTTCCTGTTTTTATTTTCTAGGCTCATCTAAAAGAACCAAAAAGATCACAGTACTTCTCTAGCAAAGAGGAAGCTGAGGGTTGACCTAATAATGATGTTTAGAATTATTAAAATAAGACAGACAGTGAGAGGTTATTTCCATTCATAAAAAAACCTAAAACAAGCATCAAAAACCCAAGATAACCATTAACAAATCAGATAAAGAATGGAGGAGAATCTTCTTTACCCCAAGTGGTAAAAATGTAAAACTACCACATGGAGTAGTTGACACAAATACATATATTTAAGGGTAATCTAGGTAAGAATATGAGGGAGATAGAAATAAAAGGATATGCTGATGGATGAGATTGAGGATAGAGGGAGCATAAATACACGCCAGTTGGACCAAGTGACCAGTCTCTATGGTTGAATTTCAGTGGCATTTCCAAGAGGCTAAGATAAGATTCTTGCTCTTTTTCTCTTTTGTGAAAAAAATAGCTGCCCAGCTTTTTATTTGAGGGAGAAAAGGCATCAGAGTAACAATAGCTCATCCTTTTCTATAATGCTGACGTGCACACCTAGCACTTTAGTGCATTCTGATAGGCTTCGTGACTTCATTAAAAACAAATGAAGCAACGCTTGCCAAAAGCTTTTTCACAAAGATGACTTATTTTACGTTTTGAATGTGCCAAGTTTCCTTTTTATTTGGCTTTGACAAGTATAGATGGAGAACTAAGTGTCACTTAGATTATAAATATCAGAGGCAAGAGAGAAGGTGAGTCAAGTGGCAGTGGATAAAACCAGTCTTGCGTTTTATAAGCCTGATGGTTGCAAGAACTGGGAGGGTGAAGGAGGGGGCTGAACAGTCTGAAGTCGTGGTAAAGAGTGAGCGACGGTAGGATGTCTTGTTATCCGCAGTGAGGAGTGGGACATTGTATTTGAACTTCAGGTGGAACAGTATTGATTGGGATGATATTTATAAATGGAATATGAAAAGAAGGCTTTAACTGAGAGTTTGGAAGATAGAGATGGGAAAAGTATTACCCATGAATCTTGAAACAATTGCATTGAGCTTTAAAATGTCCTACTTCTGTAGTGCATTTTCTCCAATACTTTAAAATCAGAACTGATCCTTTTGTTTTTCTTGATAATTAAATATAAATCTTGTTTCATTCACCATATAATTAATTACCTAACTGCTGTTATACAGATCAAACAGAAGGCCTTGCTACAGTGCATGGAGCTGTTGAATGCTGCTTATATTTTATTTAAAAGCCACTTTCTTTATCTGCCAGCTTGGCTAGTGCGGCTGTCACAAGTTGTACAAGCAAAAGGTTTGGTTGTCATCGCTTCAGAAAAGTGGAGTAGGAACAATCTTCATCAAAGATTTCAAGAACTCAGAAAGCAGTAAGTGAACAGGTCATGTCATGAAGAAGTGTAAAGGCATTAACCAAACTGTACCCAAGTGAACATCAACACTGAGAAATGAGCAGCCTGCAAAGGGACAGCAGAATTTTCTTTGTCACCTCCTCCCTTCCAGAGCTGACTCAGTATGTGGTCTCACAAGATTAACTGGCTAGTGAAAAGGAATGGGAATGTTGCCTTGCCTTCCTCAGTTAGAGGCAATGTAACCAATTTTGTCACCCAGCTTTATTCAGCTGACTGCAGAACCATATGAAATCTGGGTGTGTCCTAATCCGTACAAGAGAGCTAGGTGGAGTGGGAATACTGGTTACTTCTTCCCTCTGCAGGCCAAGTGTAGCATTCCTACCGGCTGAAATAAACTGAGATCCTGCCAGAATTTTACCAGCACGCCCAATCCAAGGCTCGCAGAACGGCATTCTCCGTTGGCCAACGGAGATCTCCGTTGTCGGACCCTCACCTGCGCTGATTCTGTGGCGGGCAAAATGGTGGAGTTCCAACCATCTGAGTTAATTAGCAGTCATAAAATTTCATGTATGGATAAACTAACCATTAACAGCTCTAATATATCAGTTAGTGTCACCATCAAATGAAAAACAAAGGAGTTCATGGATTTGCTCAAATATTCATTCAAATATAATTTTAAGTATAACATCATAACTCTGCATCAATGCATCAGTTAGGTGTTATTAAATACATTTCACTGTCTAGTATCATGTGAGACAGCTGGATCATTTGATGGCTACATTTCCTTGTATAGCTGACAAACTAATAGCTTTGAACAAATCCATTCAGCTATGTTTGAGGCCTATTTAAGTGGCTGGCTAATGAGCTATTGACATTGACATTAATACTCCTGGAATAACCATGTTAGTCATAGTAGAATCGGGTGGATCTGACTCCTCTGCATTTGCTGTCTGCTGTCATTATCTCTTCCTGGCAAATCTAACCTGGCAGCTTACAATACATGTGCACACACACTAACTGCTGTTCTTCAGTTCGTGGGAGTGTTAAATGCAAATAATGCATTTTAATTGTTTCCAGTTCTGATTAAAACATTTTGGACTCATTATTACCTTGGCAGAATGTTCAGCATTATCCCTGTTACTCAGCTCAAACTTGTCTCAACTCTCTCCAGATTTTCTTCCTTTTAAACTTTTTATTTTCAGTGACAGACTGACAATCTTTTTTCAACATAATTTCATAAGGGAAAATCCAATTTCCCAGCTATTTTCATGTTTAACCCATTAAATTTACTCTCATTTTATTGCAAAGTATCACTGCAGAATGGTAATCAAGCTGAACAATGTTAAGGATTTAGAGGGAATATATTGTTTTATTGTTCAACAAAAGACATCGATTCTTCTTAGCCACAAATCTTTTATACTTTGCCAGTTCAAATACAGAAATTGAACGAGCCCCCCCGGTCTCACATCTGGTCTAACTCATTGTTCTTGGTTCAGCGGTAGCACTCCCATCTCAGAGTCAAAAGACTATTAATTCAAAGCTGACTCCCAAAATTTGACACATAAACTAGGGTGACTCTTTAGCGCTGGACAGTCAGAAATACCCTCATTTGTATGCGATATTATTACCTGTCCCCTCAGATACAACTAATAGATTTCAGGGGACTGTTTGAAGAGGATCAGGGGAGTTCTCCCAACATCACTAAAACAGATTGTATGGTCATTTATCTCACAGCTATCTGTAGAAGCTTGCATACAGATTAGCTGTGATCCATTACAGAATGGGAATGGTGCTATTTAATGTCTTATATTTATATAAATAATGGCAGAAGGACGCTCTGTGGATAATCTTATCTTCAATAATGACATGAGGATGCAAAAAAGACAAGGTTTTATCATTGGCAACCATCTTCAACCAGAAGTGCCGAATGGATGTTCCATCTCGGACTCGCCCTGAGGTCCCACCATCACAGAAGCCAGTGTTTAGCTACTTTGATACAGTCCATGTAATATCAAGAAGTGGCTAAGCACACTGGACGCAGCAAAGACTGCAGTCTCTGATAACTCCCGGCTGTAATGCTGAAGACTTGTGTTTCAGAAATAGCCATGCTGCAAACCAGGCTGTTCCAGTACAGCTGCAATTCCCCAGCAAAATGAAAAAGTGTCCACGTTTGCCCTGTCCACAAGAATTGGGACAAATTCTTTCTGGCCAGTTACCACTCCATCAGTCTCCTTTCGGTCATCAAATTGTTGGAAAGTGCCATTGACAGTGTTTAGGTAATTATGAAGTAATTACCTAATCACCAATGCTCAGTTTAGGTCCTGATGGCTTCACTCAACTCCAAACTTCAATACAGTACAGCCTTGGCCCAAACATGAATAAAAGAGCTGAATTTCAAGGGGAAGGTGAGAGTGATGTCCCTGATGTCAAGGTAGCATTTGGTTAATGTGGCATCAAGGACCCCTCAAAAAAATTAAGACACAGGAAAATCAAAGGGAAAAAATCTCCACTGGATGGAATCATCTTGAGCACAAAACAAAATTTGTGCTTGTTGGAGGTCAATCATCTCAGTCCCAGAGCTGCAGGAATTCCTCATGGGAGTATCCTCAGCCCATCCATCTCCAGCTGCTTCATCAATGGCCTTCCCTCCAACAGGAGGTCAGAACTGGGAAATGTGTAACCAATAAGCACCATATGTTCAATTCTAATCATAATTCCTCAGATACTGAAACAGCCATGTCCACATACAGCAAGACCTGGCTTGAGCTGGTAAGTAACATTCATGCTACAGAAGTGCCAAGTAATGTCTGTCTCCTAACAAGAATTTAACAATTTACTCTTGACTTTTAATGGTATTACCATCATTGAATATCCTACGATCCACATCCTGAAAGTCATCATTCATTAGAATTATAACTGGACCAGGTACATAAATACTGTGGTTACAAGAGGTTGGAAATTTGGAAATTCTGCAGGGAGTAACTCATCCTGTTGGTCTCCAAAGCCTTTCCACCATCTACAAAGCACAAGGTGGAGTGTGATGAAATACTCCCCACTTGCCCGGATGAATGCAGCTCTTGCGTTACTGAAGAAGCTCAATATTATCCAGGATAAAGAAGCTCACTTGATTGGCAGCCCATCCACTCTGTTAAACATTCACTCCCTCCTCCATTGGTGTACAGTTGCAACAGCGTATATCATCTACATGATGCACTGCAGGAACTCACCAAGGCTCCTTGAGCATCAGATATAAAAGAACAAGGCCACCAGGTTCTTAGAAACACCACTACCTGCAAGATCCCACACCACTCTGACTTGCAACTACATAAAGTTTATTTCTTAGTCACAAGTAAGCTTACATTAACACTGCAATGAAGTTACTGTGAAATTCCCGAGTTCCCACAGTCCGGCATCTGCCGGGTCAATGCACCTAATCAACATATCTTTTCAGAATGTGAGAGAAAACCAGAGCATCTGAAAGAAACCCATACAGAAAAGGGGAGAATGTGCAAACTCCACACAGACAGTGACCCAATCCGGGAATTGAACCCAGGTCCTGGGCGCTGTGAAATAGTAGTGCTAACCACTGTGCTACCATGCTGTCCCTATAATCACTGTTACTTCACTGTCATGAGGTCAAAGTCCTGGAACTCCCCTCCTATCAGCACTGTGGGTGCTTCCACATTAAATGAACATACAAACAGGTGAACCAGGAGCCCCTCAAGCCTGCTCCACCATTCAGTAAGATAATGGGTGATCTGATTGTAACCTCCACAGGGACTACACTGGGGGCTCACTGCTACCTTCTCCAGGGCAATTTGGGATGGGAACTGCTGGCCAAACCAAAGATACCCACTTCTCCTGAATTAATATAAAAAGTCCTACATTATCCCTAACCTGTAAACCTTGACAACCTAGACTTGCTGATCTGTCATTAACCGGGGCTCAGTTGTAAGAAGTTTAAACTAAGAACTTCCCAGAATGCATAGCATTAGCTCTGAGTTAACACAGTTCAGCAATATTTAAAAACACAATTTTAAGGGTGTTTTTCCTACACGAGGGCCAACTGTATGACTGTTGCAAATTGCAATGTTCTTTACTGCACAAATAAGCAAGGGTCATGTGAAAACAAAATTTAAAAAAAGATCAAAATTGGAATAGGTCTTCTCTAAAATGTGAATTTCTCATATAGGTTGTCTTTCGTGGAACAAAAGGAAATTGAAGGCAGAGGAAAAGAAGGCAAAAGAGTTACTTTTGTGACCACCTGGAAACCATGGCAACCCAGTTCAGAATTCAATGATGATGACTACAAAGATTAGGCAGCGTGTCTTCCTAGCAACCAGAGAAAAAAAGTTGTGTCCACTTCTAAATATTTAATATTACAAAATAAGTCAATGAGAAGCGTTTATTGTAATTCCATTCAATTGCTGCAAGTGTGCTGATAGCTTTTATTGGCTGATCTATTTGTGATTAAATGTACTCCCTGACCTTGCTGAAGATGTTCTTGTTTTATTGACAATCATTAGATCTCTCTTGGTGGGAGTATAAATTCTTTAATTGTTTCCAATTCCCCTGAGCTACCCAACAACTCCAGCCAGTGATGTTTTCAAGGTAGCTACCAGAAGACGTCAAAATGGAGATGATCCTGTCCCCTATTTTCAGTGACAAGTGAAAGTAACAGATTCCTGACAGTCAATAGTCATTGGGGTGAGTTGTCTTTGAAAATAAAATAAATCTTTTGAGTTCAATCAATACATTTGCATCACTGACAGTTCCTGCATGAATTTTCCACACCAGTTATTTTCAACATTCATGCACAGTGAAGATACATGTGTTTTCATCGATGAAATCAAACCTATTAAACCTAAGCAATACCAATGTCATTTCTATCATCATCAATGCTCATCAGCAGTGGCATTTCAGCAATAAATGTGACATTGGTTTTTCATCATACAATAGCTTTACTTTGAAATGTTTTACTCAATAGTTATTTACAATTCCGGGTTTAAGCTTTGCAGGTGCATTGCAAATCTGAAAGAAAATCACAGCAAATGATCTCGTAAAAAATGTGCAGAAAGACCCTTTTTAATAAAGTTTTGAAGGAATCATTAATGAAAAGAAAGACTTGTATTTATGGGGTGTTTTGCATGATCATCAGACATCTCAAAGTGCTTTACAGCAGTACTTTTGAAGTGTTGTCAGAAATTGATCGAATGCCAATCACATTAGCTGTGAAAATAAATCAGAAAATGTTGAAGAAAAGAAGCAGACAGAAAAAAATTGCCAGTATTGCGGGTGGTAACCTTTCAGTACCACCCGAAAGGGAAGAAAAATATATGCGCTTGTACAGAATCATAGAATCCTGCAGTGCAGAAAGAGGCCATTTGGCCCATCAATTCTGCACCAACTGCAATCCCACCAGGCCCGACCCACATAACGCCATGCATTTACCCTAGCTAGTCCCCCTGACACTAAGGGGTAATTTTGCATGGCCAATCCATCTAATCCACACATCATTGGACTGTGGGAGGAAACCACTGCACCCAAAGGAAACCCACACAGACACAGGGAGAACATGCAAACGCCACACAAACTGTGACCCAAGCTGGGAATTGAACCACACAGCTGCGAGGCAGTAGTTAGCTGTGCTAACTACTGTGCCACCCATATAAAGCATCTTTCACAACCTCAGGAATCCCAAAATGTGCTACAGCCACACTTCATTGAAGTGAAGAGTCTTTGGCAGGAAATGTAAATCTTCAACTGAAGCATTAAGATGATTATGTATATCAGACAATAACTTGAACCAGCAGGCACTTGTCATCTTGACTTGAGGATAATATTTATGGATCTTAAAGTGTGAAAGGAACTTACAGCTCAATGTAAAATTCTCAGTTCTTGCTGTTGGACTTAAAGCCAGCTAAAAACAAGTGGATATGTATTAATCTGGTGTGAACAGCCTTGAACATGTTGTTATCTTAAATAATTGCAGTAAATGCGCTGAAGTGAGAGGCTCTTTGGTCAGGTTCAAGCAGTGATGCTACTGCACATTCAAACTCAGCAAAGGACAACTAAAATCTGTTCCAACCAGGTGAGAGAGAGTGAACTAACTCCTCTCTATTCAACCTGGGTTAGTTACAACAAAAGTTTATGCGTCTTTTTTCACTAACTCTTTTCCAAGTTAGAATGGATTTAACAATTTAAGCTAACTAGCAACAAGGAGCTAATCAAACAAAGTTTCCTTGGTTCGAGATAAGAGCAAACTTATGAGCCACTAAATGCAAGAAAAATAATAAAAATGTGATGGCAACTTTCACCCTGCTTGCAGTCACTTCAACAAACCTCCTACACACACATGCACAAATACACACATATACCAGAAATGAGGGGAGTTAGAGTGTTATAAACAAATTTCCAGGTTAATGTCCTTTGATGCCGATTTGGGTTAGCTGATTTCTTGGATGCAGTCAGATGGAGAAGGTGTTGCAATTGTTACGAGACCTTGGTTTGTTGGTACGTTTCTGGTAGTGTTGGCTTCTGGAACTGAATAACAGTAAAGAGAGAGAGTAGTCTTCAGCCTGCTTCCTCACTGAAGACTTTCCCGACACTTACTGTGTCACTTACAATCTCAAGTGGCTAGACAGCCTTGCCTTGAAATACTTCACATTGTGTAGTTGCAAGGGGTAATAATGTGCATCTGAGTGTGGCAGCCACTGTTTTAACGTCGAATACTTTGCATTTTTGATGTGTCCTCCTGAGACAGTTAAGAGTTTTGATGGGTCTCTCGATTATAGGAAATGCCTCTCTTCAAATTCCCCTTAAGGCAATTTATTTGTTTCTCCCCCTTCACTTTGGAATATGGCCTTGCTTTTTTAATCAGTTTGCTCTGTCTCAGTTCAAGTTGCAAAATTACCTTTACAAAAATGTAGGAGCGTAGCCATGTAACAAATGGCATCCAGTCTGGATCATAAGCAAAGACAAGGTGTATCAGGGAATCAGACATAATGGAGGGGAGGGGAGGGGGTAGAAAGATGTCCTCTCCCACCCAGCTTGTCTGTTTATCTCAGCATCCAGGTCTCCACATCCCCTAATTCCAGCTCCTCATGGTTGATGTTTAGGGACTGGATGTAGTCCCAGCAATGTCCACTGTTCCTGGAGAGGGGGAAATACCCTCTTTAAACCAATTAACAGCCTAATGATTGTTAGAAAAATGCAGACAATCCACTAGAGTACGGGAGTGAATTTTTTTGCCGGGGTGGGACGAGTGGAGGAAGGGCAGGAACTCCGCACACCAAAGGCATCCAGCCCATTGCTGATAAATAATTGTTACATTACAATGCCAAGGAATCTCACCACTTGCCTGTGCACCTTTGGCGTGGTCATTTCAACATTTTCATTTTAAAAAACCTGTAGTGATTTGTGTCTCTGATTGGGAAGTTACAACAAGGGTGGACATAGCAGTGTCATGCCTGTTAATGTAATGTTAATATATGCAAATCAGACTGTCAACTTTCCTGGTTGTGAACTGATTATTTTAAAGTTTATTTATTAGTCACAAGTAGGCTTACATTAACACTGCAATTAATTTAAACCTCTAGTCGCTACACTCTGGCACCTGTTCGGGTGCACTGAGGGGGAATTTGGCATGGCCAATGCATCTAACCAACACATCTTTCAGACAGAGGGATGAAAGTGGAGCATCTAGAGGAAACCATGCGGACATGGGGAGAATGTGCAAACTCCACACAAATAGTGAGCCAAGCTGGGAATTGAACCCAGGTTCCTGTCGCTGTGAGGCAGCAGTGCTAACCATTGTGCCACCATGCCACCCCATTCTGTCACTGGCAGTGGGCAGAGAAGATCTCACTCAGATTGTGCCAGTACACATCTCATTTTCGGTCTCTCGTGAGATTTAGCAGTCATTACACAACTTGTGTCTACGGCTAACAGCTGATAAAATCGCTCCCATTAATTCTGTTTCTCTCTCCAAAGATGTTGCCAGATCTGTTGAAACAAATTTTTGCACTACTTTCCAGATGAACTACTGCCACAAAAAAATACACCTTGTTTCCAAGTTACTGCTTTAATTTTTTGAAACATTATTTGTTAATTGCAAATTTTATACAAATACAAGCCATAGAAATATGGTTTACAGTATACCCCGAGAAAAATAAAACAAACACAAGCAAACTGCCCCAATCATTTACACACAAAGAAATTACAAATAGCCAAATATACAAGGCAACTAATTATCAAATTTGAGAAATGTCTAGTTTATCTCCCAGTAAAATCAGGTTTAAAAATGAAAAAAAAATTGAACATTTTTCTAACATATCTTATTTCATTATAAAACCTTTGGCTAATTTTAAGGAAATCAGTCTTTCAGTTGCTCAAAAGGCAGAGTTTTTTTTCCATTTGATCAGCATTGCAGATCCAAAATGTGTGTTTTACACCACACTGTCTCTCAGCAGGTTCTTCCAAAATTTCCCCCTTTCTGGCAAGGTGCCCACCTCTGAGAAATGGTACCACTGGTACCAAGAACCTTCTGCATCCACCATTCTTCACAGCAGCCTAAATGCAGAGGTTATGACAGCTGGCACAGATTCTGCCCTCACATCACATCCTCAGTTGCAGTTTCCATTAGATGTGACTTTAGTTGCAATCAAGTTGAATTCTGGTTGGTTTGCTTCCTCCCACAAAGAGGCAAATCTTATTGCTCACAAGTCATTCGTGGGGCCTTCCAGTCTCAGTGGGCTTATTACAGCAGGTCATTCCATTCCTCAATCAGCCTTCGGTACCACTACTTTCATTTAAAAAAAAAATCACATTTGCAAAATTACACCACACATATCTATAAGAAGAAAAAAAAATCAATGTAGAACTTTGAAAAGGAACAACTTAAGTAGAGGCCAGATGCTATAGCAAACACAGGGAGGGAGTTTGAACCCAATTAAAAATTGCTCAAGTCGTCACTGTATGGAAAATGCAAGAGGGAGTGAGCATCCAGTTAAAACATATTCCCAATTTTATAAATACATTCTCCTCTCATATAAATGTCTCTGCAAATAAGATTTCACTGTACAGAAAATGCAAAATGCATGAAAATATTTCCTACTTCCATTTCATATATACATAACCCAAGTTTATTCAGGAAATAAATTTTTATCTTTTTAATCCCCTGTAATTTTTCATTTGGAGAGTTTCACCTAATTAAGCTTTCTGTAAAATACTAATCTGTGGCACACTCAGGTAAGTTTATTTACAAACTATATAAATATAGCTTAAAAGACGCTGTGCTGACAAGTGCGACGTCGCAATTATATACAAATGTAAAGAATTGATGGAGTTTAGCTCTTTCAGTCATTTTTTCTGAGAATAAGTACTGTGTACCATCAGTGCAAAAAACATCCTTTTTTTTGTTTTGTATAAAGTGTAAAACATTTGGCTAATATAAAAATACAGATCTTTTGGATGTTAGAAATCTTCCTTCAGGTGAATGTATATCCAGTTCTGACCATCAAAACCAATTGCAGTGGGGAACCTGCAGGTCAAGTGGATGTGAGCAGCACAGCATGCCTCAGGGTAATCCATCATCCTCCATACTGAGTGCAACACGCTGTCAAGGAAAGAAAATTGTCATTTCTTTTTAAATGCAATTAAGGAGGAAGTTTAAAAGCATGCATAAAAAGGAAGGGGCCCAAACCTGCTCTGAGAATAGACCAGCAACATAATGGAGATACAAACATTTCAGCAAAGAGCTCCTGCAGTCCATTCCACCATTCAATAAGATCATGACTGATCTGATAGTAACCTCAAACCTGCATCCTGCCTACACCTGATAATGTATCACATAAGAAATAGGAGCAGGAGTAGGCCATCTAGCCCCTTGAGCTTGTTCTGCCATTCAATAAGATCATGGCTGATCTGAAAGTGGTTTAGTTCCACTTACCCACCTGCTTCCCATAACCCTTAATTCCATTATTGATCAGAAATCTGTCTGTCTGTGACTTAAACATATTCAAAGAGGTAGCCTTCACTGCTTCAATGGGCAGAGAATTCCAGAGATTCACTACTCTCTGACAGAAGTTCCTCTTCAACTCTGTTCTAAACTGACTCCCCCTTATTTTGAGGCTGTGCGCTCTAGTTCTTGTTGCCTTTCCAAATAGAAAGAATCTCTCTACTTCCACCCTATCGAGCCCCTTCATATCTTATATGTCTTTATAAGATCACCCCTCAGCCTTCTAAACTCCAACGAGTACAGGCCCAGTCTATTCAATTTCTCCTCATAAGCTAACCCCCTCATCTCTGGGATTAGCCTGGTGAACCTTCTCTATACTCCCTCCAAGGCCAATATATCCTTTCGCAAATAAGGGGACCAAAATTGCACACAGTACTCCAGTTGTGGCCTCACCAGTGCCCTGTATTGTTGCAGCAAGGCCTCCCTACGTTTATATTCTATCCCCCTCGCTATAAAGGCCAATATTCCATTCGCCTTCTTGATCACCTGCTGCTCCTGCAAACTGAGTTTTTGTGATTCATGCACAAGGCTCCCCAGGTCCCTCTGCACAGTAGCATGCTGTAATTTATCACCATTTAAATAACAGTCCATTTTACTATTATTCCTTCCAAAGTGAATAACCTCACGCTTGCCAACATTATACTCCATCTGCCAGATCCTTGCCCACTCACTCAGCTTGCTTCTCACAAATCTATCCAGCTCTGCTTCAAACTATTCAGAGATTCTGTTCCATCACATTTTCAGGAAGAGAGTTCCAAGAACTCAACCTCAGAAAACAATTCACTTTATTTTCATTTTAAATAGGTGACTCCTTATCTTTAAGCAGGATAGTTTGGCCTCAATTCAAACAATCTTAAGAGCAAAGTTTTATTTTTATATATTATGTAATGTAAATATTGCAAAAAAGTACGTGAAGAGCTTCTTCACATGTGGACCTTTCGTGATCCACTCCAAATGGCGTACAGACATAAAAGAGCAAACTTAGTCAACACAAAATTGCGTTTGGTGATTTCTTAATACCCTTCCATCAGACCTGGGACCTTAAGGCTACCACAACGTCAGTACAAGTACATTTCTTCACTTTCTCCACAACTGTGGCAGCCATGCATACCATCTACAAGACGCACTGCAGGAATTCACCAATGTTCCTTATGCAACACCTTCCAAACCCATGACCACCATCATTTATAAGGACAAGAGCAGCAGATATCTAAGAACACTACCACCTGGAGGATCCACTTCAAGTCACTCTCCATCCTGACTAGGAAATATATCACCGTTCCTTCACTGTCCTAGAACCCCCTCTCTAACAGCATTGTGGGTGTACCTACTTATCAGGGATTGCAACAGTTCAAGAAGGCAGCTCACACCACCTTTCGAAGTGTAACCAGGAATGGTAATAAATGCTAGCCTAGCCAGCAACATCCACATCCCATAAATGAATTTTTAAAAAATGCAAACAATGCTAAAAGATATTGAAGCAGAGCAAGTGTTCCCTCCTTTCCAGCTGTGCACTGGTCCCTATTGAATTGGTCTTCTGGTTATGAACAATATGGAACACACCTTACCTTGCAGCTAAAAATTATGAGGAGACTAATTTGGCAAGTTGCTTCATAGGATAAGTTTTACATGCACTTACAAATGTCAGAAATTATAAGTGGAAGATGTGTGATGCATCGCAATTATAGATCTTGACAGATTGTTTTGCAAGTACACCCAATTATGCAAGCCAGCTGGTAAAGCCAGAAGAATTAAGAAATAGGAGCAGAATGACCATTCAGCCCCTCAAACCTGATCCAACAATCAATACAAGCCTGACTTCAACCTCACTTTCCCTCCTGCTCCCTATAACCCTTGACTTATTTATTTCAATAAGATTAACTCTCCTTCCTCTGAACTACAGTGAAGATAGACCCAACCTTTCCTCCTAAGAAAGCCCTTCATCCCAGGCAGAGTGTAGGATTCCAATCTATGACTTTGTGCCTCATGCACTCAAGTTCTTGCTTTCATTCACTTTCTCTGTTGGTTGAATGTTTGCACAGCATTGGTCACTAGTACTAGAAAACAACTCAGAGATGGCAGAGCTTCCTATTGTGTGTTTCTCCCGAAAAAGGAAGTTAACAACTAACTTAATGGACAGGTGGCAAATCTGGCCAACATATAAAATTTAAGAGACCAATGTCATTTGACAGAAGCTGGAGGAGGAAGGAAACTATCATTTTGGTCTTTATAAAGGTTCAAAGTTGATTAGAACTGCTGTTCAGCATTTATTAAAAAAGTGTTCGAGGTCAAGGGAAGGGAAACACAAGTGAACCAACTGCACTGAACAATGGTTTGTATTTGTGCAAATCCTATCACAAGGAAAAGTTTAGCTCATGATCACAGAATAGTGTAACACAAGAGGCCACTGAGTCAGCACCAGCCCTTCTGAAGAGCAATCCACTTAGTTCTATACACAGCAATGTTTTTAGAGTTAAAGTATTTTATCCAATTCCTTCCTGAAGGCTGTGATTGAATCCCTCCAATAAAGACAACACATTTCAAACACTAATCACTTGTTGTCTGAAAAACTTTGCCCTCATGTTACCTTAAGTCCCTGCCTAATGGCCATCAACAATTGGAAACCATCTTTCTCTATTTATACCATTTAAATCTTTCATGACTTTGAATATCTCAATCAAATTTCATCTTAGCCATCTCTGCTCAAAAGGAAAAAGTCCACCTTTGCCAGTTGATACATGTACGAGTAATCATTTGTCAATGGAACTATTCTAATTACTTGCTCACTGTCACCCAGACTGCACCATCAAAACCCCCCTTAACCTCACCCAGACACTGCACCATCAAACCCCCCTCAATCTCACCCAGACGCCCCACCATCAAAACCCTCCTCACACTCGCCCAGACCACGCATGATAAAAAAACTCAACTTTGGACTTCATGTACAGATATTATGCTCAGTTTTTATACGACAATGGCCAGAATACACTTCAAATATTCTCCTTAGCTCCACTCAAGAAGCTCCACAACATATACTTGTCTGAGAAAAGAGCAATAGTCCGAACTTTAAATAAAGGGGATATGTTTGGAAGGAAGAACAGACAAGGTACATCCCCACAATCTGGAAAGAAGTCAATTAAGGGGCATCTTAGCAAAGAACATTCAATAGTAAGTGTCTCCAAGCAACTCCAGCTCACTACTTCCAAATTAAAAAGAGCCATACACATGCCACTCACTGATACTTCAAGAACATTTCAACTTCAAACCAGATTCTAAAAATTTGAAATGCCATTGAACAATCTGGTGTGTTAACACATTTGTAACTTGCATTGGAAACTCTCTCATTAGATCCAACACACCAATAGAAAAACAAGACCATTGTCTAAAGGCAGAAATCAGTGATGTGGCAAATCTGTTTAGTGCAGTTCCTGTCTGATGTTCAGCAGGAGAAGAAACACTTACAGCAGGGTACACATGGCCAATCTGCCCATTTCTCCCAATGTGAGTCTCCTCCACTTCCTCTTCTTCTGTAGTTTTCCTATAGACAGGATTATCAAAGTTCATACTCTTTGTATTCTTCTTTCTCCAGTTCCTCCAGATCAGGAAGCCTCCCAGGCCTACCAAACCAATGATCACTTGAAAAAGAGTTGCAAAAAATATCACTTTAGTGAATGAAGAGAAACCAGTTTGACAACAATAATCTAAAAAGCAGCAATGAGAGACTGACCCTTCCTCCTATGCACTTTGCTCTGAACATTTCAGAGATGAGTATAGTATTGATCAGCCAATGGTAATGAGCAACATGGAAAGAACAAATAAACAAATCTTGGGCATAAAACAGTGATCAATATAAATGGTTCGCTCAGTCTAACAACTTTGACTAACTGAAGGTTAAACCAATAATTTTAATGTCAGTATGAGACACTATCCTTTCTCTTCGATGGCCTTAGTTTGACTAAAGGTTAGGGTCTAATTGCAATCAGGGATTGGGGGAGAGAATCCAGACACAATTGGATTGGAGGTTAAGGGAAGGAACAAGAACTGGGGACAAGGCTAGTCCACCAGGAATTTTCACAGATATAATTGGAAAAAATTTCCTGTGGTCTCTTCCAGCTAGTCCAAATAAATGCTTCCCACACAAACAAAAAAAAAGAAAACACTGGAAAATCTGTCAGTATTTCTGCTCTCTCCACAGTCTGACAGTGTCTCGAAAGAGAATACAGTCAACAGGTGGGATTTTCCAGCTGCGTTCACCCCAAAGCCAGGAAATCCCGTCTTTCACATGGTCTGACCATGCCCCCCATCCCCTGTCCACTACGATTCCTGGGACGGACAGGATGGGAAAGCTGCCCCCCACCTTTCGAGTCAGGGTGAGCCTGCTGAGAGTTTCCAACATTTTCTTTAATTTCAGATACCAACATCTGTAGTATTGTGCCTTTAGCTAAATGCGTCCCGCCTTTAATTGTCAAATTTCAGAGCAGTTACAATGCCCTGATCCCATATTGAAGTCCAAGTGTATCACCTATAAGATCATCAGGCTGCAACTTTAGAACTTAATGTAGACCCATCTACCTGTGGCAGGCTCAAAACCTGAGATGAAAGGCAACAAAGATCAAATGGTATCGGGCAGTAAGGGTGAAATGGTGTCAAACGGTAATTCAGTGACCTCAGACCATTCAATCGATTCAGTCTAATCTGAACTTTTCATTTGCACCACTCCCACCGAGCGAGTGGTCATATCTATGCCATAGGTTCCACAGTTCAATGTTTGAGGTACAGTTTTAACCTTATTAGCTATGCATGGATATCTGTTTGATACATATGTAAGTTTGACATATCTAATTTTCTGAATAACTGTAGATGTTTGAACATTATTCAATGTTGCCTTGACAATCCCAGAACATTTGTCATGCCGCAAATAACTATATCCAGAAATGTGGCACTGTCTCCGCAACAAAAGTGTCAGTTCACTACAGGAGGGCACTCAGCTTCATCAAGTGTCATTTCAGCTATCGTGTCACCATGCACTATGAAGTGGGACAAGGGTCTGTGCCCACAATCCCCAAACAACCTTACTTTCTGATAGCCTTGTTTGTTGTTCAACAGCAAAATATTAAAAGAAATACAACACATGGACATGCATTGAATTCACAGAGATAGAGTTTTACAGGACAAAATGAGGTCCTTCAGCCCATCATGTCTGCATTGGCTATCAAACACCTATGAATTCTAAACCCATTTTCCAGCACCTGGCCTATGGCCTCGTTTGCTATGGCATTTTATGTGCTTATCTAAATGCTTCTTAAATGTTGTGAGGGTTCTTGCCTCTATCACCCTTTCAGGCAGTGAATTAATTCATAGTACAGGAATAGCCTTTTAGCCCTACTGGTGGATCCTCCTGAGCCTCCTCTCACCTTACTTCATCTAATTCTATTGAAATAACTTTCTATTCCTTTCTCCCCCATATATATATCTAACTTGCCCATTAATGCATCAATGCAATTTGACTGTGTTATGAAGCGAAGATGGATCCCACCCCCCCCACCCTCTGAGAACCACTCAAAGAGGAGCACCTCGCCTCAATTTGTAAGAGTGTGTGTGAAGTGGTACGATCTGTTCTTCAGCAATTTTTAGTGGTTAAATCAAAATAATTCCCTGACACTCTCTAACAATCTGTTCACCTATGATGTACCATGTGGACTGGGATGGGCACCGTAAAAAGTCTCACAAACCAGGTTAAAGTCCAACAGGTTTATTTGGTATCACGAGCTTTCAGAGCACTGCTCCTTCGCTCACCTGATGAAGGAGCAGGGCTCCGAAAGCTCGTGATACCAAATAAACCCGTTGGACTTTAACCTGGTGTTGTGTAATTTATCCAATAGTGAACAAGTTAACAAAACTATTAACAAGCCGAATAAAACACGATACTAGTGGAATGCTGTTTAGATAAATATAATTCCCACTTAGTAACAAAAAAAAAATAGAATTTTAGTCACTCTAAATTACAACCAGGTTTGGTATTTTCTGGAATATTCTGGGCTTTCTCTGTTGATTCTTCTGTCTAGAACTTCTGTCTTTTTTGAGATGTGGCTTTGTTTTATGACATGGATGAGGCTGTTACTCTGGCAAATGGTAGTTGCTTTCTCTGCTTATTTTCCACTGCCCTCTTCTTTTATACTTGTGATGAGATCTCAACATCCCCTACAATATGATTGGTCCCAGATTGCCAAAAACATCAATTTTACAGCTAATAGGTTGCTGGTATCTAAGTGCCTGATTTAAACTGATTGGCTGAATTCAAAAAAATTCAGAGGCCTATTTGTTGTCTTGGCAGCACTGCTGCCTAGCCCTTCAATACAAATGTTTCACTTTGGGACACTTTATGCTCCTGTTTTTTTTCAGAGAAAAAAACACCACCTTTTAACAAACAATTTTATAAACACCAACTTCGCAAGAAGTGAACCACTCCATATGGCAGCAAGTTTCTTGATCAATAAGGGGATCAAGGGTCAGGGGGAGAAGGCAAGAGAATCATATTGGTCGTGATTGAATGGTGGAGGAGACTTGATGGCCAAATTTTGCTCCAATATCTTATGGTCCACAATATAAGCTGTCTCTAGGCAGACTCTACCCCTTAATTTCTAATAGGACTTATCTGTGATTACCTAATATTTATGGCTCCCAGTTTTGGGTTCACCTGCACTATTGAGTCACTTCATAATGGCAAATGGCCTTGATCTGTCTACTCATTTTCAAAACCAATACCCTACACCCAATCATGAGGCAGAAAATCTGCCATAGATCACAAGCAAGGGAAGACAGGTTGCTGATGATCCTTGGGCAGTTATAGGAGGATTATTAAACTGGCAGAAGCCATGGGTCGAATAATCCCTTTATGAAATCTCCCTGAAATACAATGTATAGGACTTCACTCTCATGTCCAATGCTATATTGAATAGTTGATATGAGTATTCAGAAGTTCAAAATTGAAGGTGTTTCATTTGCCTGCACTAACACAAGATACACAGCTATATTTAACATGGGAGGTGACTGTTACCTACCTATTGGAATGCCAATTCCCACAATGGCATGAGTCGAACTCAAATTCTTGCTGTCACCTTGGCTGTTTACTGTAAAAAATAAGAAACCACAATTATGTTATTCACTGTTGCTTGAATGCCAGAGCATTCAGCTGTGGAAAAGCAGTACAGTTTGATGAGCAACAGAGACCAGATCCAATATGGGAGCTGAAGAGTAGCTAACATTTCATTTCACCAATATTGATGGGCACCTCATCTCAAATGAAAAACCTAGGTGAAGGCTCATTCTGTGCAGATGTTTGAGCCTTTTATAAGGAATTCTAATAAAAAGTCACAGACCTGAAATATTAACTCTTTCTCTCTCCTCAAATGCTGTCAAAGTTGTTGGGTACTTCCAGCATTTTCTGGTTTGTTTCAGATTTCCAGCATCCATAGCATTTTGTTTTTGGATTTTAATAGTTCAGACTGTACATTGTAGGAAGATTGAGGGATGTAAAGTGCTCAGGTTTTGTAGGGGAAATACTGAGGAATACTTAAGTACAGGAGGGATGGTAGTGGAGTGCGCAAAGATGGGAAAGGATGTAAATATGAAGACTATGGAAAGTGACCATTGGAGAGAGAGAGAGAGAGAGAGAGAGAGAGAGAGAGAGAGAGAGTAGGGAGAACACTACCATCCCAAGACACTGCAGCATCTATGAAAGGTAGTGATGTTTCTACTCCAAATCATGTTGAAATATGGTGAGTTTAGGCCATGAGAAAAGGAATGGAATGGCATTCATAGCCAGCTCCAACTTGACCACATCCTATTTGCTCATTCTGGGTTGCATGATGAAACCTGGGAATGGGTCATTTAACGTTTTAGGTCATGAAGCAAATAATGCATGAAAACATTAGGAGGAGACTTACATAATGGCAAGGAAATGTTACTTTGGATAGAATTGTCTGTATCGGTGTTGCCAGGGAAGAGATGTTGTGGATCTTCTGTGGTGATGCCAGTGAGAACCGTTGTACCAATTTTGTTGGGTATATTGGCAGAAATCCGTGTACTGAAGAAGGCTGGGTTAGGCATTGGAGTTGGGCTGTCACTGGTTACTGAGGGAACATTCGGAAGCTTTCCAGCTGTTTTATAAAAGACACAGAGAATAGAGACTATAACTGCAGCCTGAACATTAAAGAGTTTGCACAGACCAAGCTCTGGAAGGCAGCAATTTTGCAAATCCACCACAGATAGAAGTGGTGGATGAGAATTATATAGGAGATTTAGCACAGAAAGAAGCTATTTGACCAACTGGCCCATTTCTATATTGATGGTCCATATGATCTCCTTCTACCTCTCTTAATCTAACCTTATCAACATATTCTTCCATTCCTTTAAATGTATCTTTGCTATTCTCCTAAAAACATTCTTCCTAACTCCTTAATAAGATTTATTAATGACTTACGGTCATTAGTTTTGGTCACCCCCAGAAGTGGAAATATCTTGTCTACATCTATCCTATTAAGCTCTTTCAAGATCTTAGCGGGTCAACTCTCAGTCTTTTCTTTCCTAGCAAAAAGTAGCCCAAGTCCGTGAAGAAATTATACCCTTGAAAATCTGGATACAAATCCCTGAATCCATTTTTAAAAATCATAATTGAAAAGCCACACTTACTTCTGTAACATTTTCTCATGTTTTGACCTAGTTTCATGTCATCAGGACAGGCACATGTGTATTTTGGAGAACGGAGGTTGACTTGTGGAGCTGGCAAGCATAGATACTGGCACCCTCCATTTGGTATAGTCCGGTGTGCACAAAAATTTACAACTATTTAAAGAAAGAAAGTTTCATTTTCTGGACAAACATAAACAAAATGCTCAATAATTGAGTATAAATTGTAGGTTTAGATCTCAAGGAGGTCTTGACAGGAATTACCTTTGGGCTGTTTTAGTTCATGGAGAATGACAATATCATGTAGATTGTACAGATTATTTGCAAGAGACGTCACTTCTCCTCCATTCAGTCTGTTTGCACAGTAAATAGCGCCATGCTCAATGTCAGTCCAGTAAATCTTGTCCTGTAGTAGCAAAGTAAAACAATATATATTGTAACAGTTAAAGCAAATGGCTGTCTGGGATGACCAAGGATGTATGAATACTGATTTTTATATTATATATACATATAACTATACTTGCAATCTGTGATTGTATTGGCTCACCCTCACTGCTCATTTATTGAACTGAAAACACCAGTGTTATGGTGACAAATTGCTTCAATTGTTACTTTCTCTTTAAGATTGGAAGTTCTGTACTTCACGGACTTGACAGTCACAACCAAAGTTCTGCTTTGAATCCTTGCAACATCTTTGTGATGTGTGGCCAGTAATCATGCCGTGTTAGCTTTCACTCACTCAGTTTCAAGTGCATTTCAAGTACTGTAATTGGGCACAATATCAGAAGTTTAAATTATAATCTGGCCTGTGTCTGTCATATGTGAAATGTTGCCATTTCATATTCAAGAAAGAACAGGGAAAGAAGCATTGTTGTTATGTCAAAAGCCAGTGGTATGACGCCAAACTTGATTTAAATTTCATCAGTAAATAGTGCGTAGGAGTTGATCACTTGCATAAGTTTGTGATTTAGAATTAATGCATCTAAATCTACTCTCTCACAGAAGCCTGCAAGGCGAGAACATACAAAGGAAAAATGATGCATCGGTGCACGCACAACTCCTCAGATACTAAAGTAGTCCATGTCCAAATGCAGCAAGATCTGGACAATGACTAGGTTTGGGCAGACAAGTGGCAAATAACATTTGTGCCCCATAAACGCCAGACAATGACCATCTCCAACAACAGAGTATCTAACCATCATCCCTTGGTAAATCTAACCATCACCCCATTATATACAGTGGCATTACCATCACTGAATCCCCACTATCAACATCTTGGAGGTTACCATTGATTAAAAACTGAACTAGACTAGCCATATAAATACTGTGGCAACAAGAGCTGGTTAGAGGCGAAAAATCCTGAGGCAAATAACTTGACTCCTGACTCCCCAAAGACTGTCTATCTCCACTTGTTAGCTACACCAACAAATCAAGAAATTTGACACCATCCAGGACAAAGCAGCCTGCTTGTTTGGCACCCCATCCATACACATCAACTCCCTCCACCACCAACATAGTGGCAGCAGTGTGTACTATTTACAGGATGTACTCCTGGAACTCACCCACACCCTCACAGCACCTTCCAAACCTTCGATCATTATCATCTAGCCAGCCAAGAGCAATAGATAACTGGGAACACCACCATCTGAGCTCCCTTTCACACCACACACCACCATTATTTAGAAATATATCATTGTTTCTTCACTTATGCTGGGTCAAAATCCTGTAAATCCCTCCCTAACAGCACTGAGGGTGTACATATACCTCACGGAGTGCAGCTGGCCAGCCAGCAAGGCCCATATCCCATGTATAAATAATAAAAACTCAAAAATGCCCTTAAGTTAATGATGAGACGGAGTGCAAGGAAGGAAAGTGTGAAAACCAAGATTTCTCTTTCACATTGATGTTCAAGTGGATCCATATTGACATTGAGGGCTAGACCATGATCTCTACAGTCAAATATCTTGCAGGAGAATCGGCAAAAATGATTGCATTCAGGGAAGGAACAATGAGAAGTAAAGATAAAGTGCTCTACATCTTATTCCAAGTGGAATAAAATCTTGTGTAACCATTTGCATAAGAAGTGCTTAATCTGTGTTTGTACTCTAATTCATTGTGGCTTCGTAAACATGATAACAGAAAGAAATGTTCACCCAAATACACAAACTTTGGGATTGAATAAGTCTAAAAATGATGACTTTTGCAAATAGTGTGGCACCAATGACAACACCCCCAGATTCTAGCCTTACCTCAAAAACTGTGAGTGCAGAAGGGTGTACCAGGAATTCTTCTGAGAATAGTATTGTTTTCCTGTTCCCACCATTCAGGTCGATGCTGGACAGTTCATTCAGTTTGGAGTCAACCCAGTACAAGCGCTGGTTCAGTAAATCTATAATCAGTACAATCCTGGGTCATTGCTGGCTCCGCAACTCTTTCCACCACGAAAACATGCAACGTAGTCCTATCAAAACTGATCTAAATCCAGAACTCATACTGAGAGAGATGTTAACTGCTAGTATTAGAGTAAAACGGGGAAAATGCAATCAATTGCCCATTATACACCCTTCCTGACTTTCATTTCCACTGAGTATATTAACATGTCTCAAGGATAGTCAGACCAATGCCAATTTATCTTAACTTAGACAAGTATTAAGGGCCATTGCAAAATATTCAAAATATCAGGGAACCAAATAACAAATTAGGGAATTAGGAATAAGAGGAGATCGGATGGATTTTTTCCAAACATTCATTTGATGGGGAATCATGCTTCTGCATTTCTGAACTGCACTCTGTGGCTCATTAAAGTGAATGGGAGCTACACCCATTCCTGCAGATAGCAGAGATTAAGGGACATGGTTAGAGGTTAGATCCGTGAAATAAATGATTGGCATGTTCACCGTAATGACCTTTTTTCAGCTCTTCAAAATACTTTTAATCTTATGAAAACCAGTTATCCTATATTCTACATTTCAAAGTCACCTTAACTAATGGAGGTCATTACCTGTGCATTAATTCTTTGTACATAAGAACATAAGAAATAGGAGCAGGAGTAGGCCATCTAGCCCTTCGAGCCTGCCCTGCCATTCAATAAGATCATGGCTGATCTGTCGTGGCTCAGTTCCACTTTCCCGCCTTCTCCCCATAACCCTTAATCCCCTTGCCTATCAAAAACCCATCTACCCGCATCTTAAAAATATTTAGCAAGGCAGCCTCCACCACTTCAACAGGCAGAGAATTCCAGAGATTCACCACCCTTTGAGTGAAGAAGTTCCTCCTCAACTCCATTCTAAACTGCCCCCCCTTTATCTTGAGGCTGTGCCCCCTAGTCCTACTGTCCTTTCTGAGTGGGAAGAGTCTCTCCACCTCTGATTGTACTGACTGTGGAGGATTTGTTTTCCTTATTTTTTCATGAGATGTGGCCATTGCCAGCAATGCCAGTATTTGTTGCCCATTCCAAATTACCCTCAACTGAATGGCTTACTAGGCCCATTTCAGAGGGCAGTTAAGAGTCAAACATATTACTATGGAGCTAGAGTCACGTGTGGGCCAGACCAGGTAAGGACGCAGATTTGAGATTAAGATGGGTTTTTATGATAATCACTGATAGTTTCATGGACCAGCTTTATATTCCAGATTTTATTAATTGAATTTAAATTTCACCAAGGCCTTACCCTGGGCCTGGTGATTACTAGCCCAGTGACATTAGCATTCTGTCACTGTCTCCCCCAAACGCATTACTTAGGTATATTACTTTTACCCTGTTCTACTATACATCTTCCTTATAGTTTGTACATTCACATTAAGAAAAAAATCTGACAGGAAAATCTCCTCTATTCTGTTTTGCTTTTCCAGCCTAATCTGCATCAATTTCACTGAAGTTTAATACATTGCTGTAAGATCATCTACCTAAAGTGATTCCATTTGGCCATTCAATGTTGTCAGTGACTAGTGCCTGACGATCCATTCCGTTCAGTCCAGCTTTCTCAATCTTTGCAGGGTTACCCCAGTCAGACCAATACATGAACCTAATTAAACAGGACCAAAGGTTTGTGAATGACCAGTTAACAAGACATTACCTAAATAGATAATACTGTAAGATGCTTGATCAATACTTACCCATGAATTGGATCAACTGAGATGGCTCTAGGCTTGTCGAGCTCAGTATTGATGAGGGTCTTTCTTTTGGATCCATCTGTGGTTGCCATGGAGATAGATCTGGTGCCAGAGTCTGTCCAGTATATGTTTTTGTGAACCCAATCTATTGCTAGGCCCTCAGGAGTGTGGAGACCAGACTTGATCAGGTGCACATGTTGGCTTGGATCACTGGCTTTGTCCAAAGGGGCACTGCAATGAAGATTATGAATTTAATTCAAAGTAACCCAAGAATAGCAGTTGCATCACATTCGTGAACCATTTCCAAATGGATAACCAACCAAGCTGAGCAATTCAAATACCCTGGATGTTTGGATTTTAAGTTATGAGAAAAGGTTAAGAAAGACATCCTCAGTACCCTGGGAAAGGAAAAATTGAAGTTGCTGCTCTTGACTGTTATCTAGTAATTGATAGGAAACCCCACAGTGTGGGCATTGGGTGAGGAAAGAATTACAACAGTCCCAAAGAATGCACAGGACTGCCAATGGGTTAAAGCAGCCAGATTTAGCAATATATAGAGTAGTTGATTCATACCTACTGAAATCACCGTTCAATTTGGTTACACAATACTTACAGAATGAATGGTCATGGTGAGGTTCTTAGCATTGTTAAGAATAACTTGGGAATCATATGCTTTGGGATCAGTGCAGTTTGGTGATCTCCTTCATTTTTAATATTTATGTGGTCCGGAGGCAAAATGGATGGTCTTGTAGACTGGTCACGTGTGGCAGCATTTGAAAATCTCAACCATGTTAGTGTGGTTGAAATGGAATCATCATGTGTGGTACCTGTCATTTTCATAAGGAGCTGCAACTTGCTAATGCAATAAAAAGTGTTGAACCAGATACACCTTCAGCCCATTACTGCTCTCTCTGGGAAACCAATTAGTTTTAAGATGCTTGTGAATTCCTTAGCTCAACTTACTATTGAGCTACATCTAAATTTTAGGGACCAAGGTGTGATTTTGGGCTTTCTTTTCAAAAAAAAAGATATACTTGGTTCCAAATGCAAAACACATGTGCAAATGCACACATACATGTATAACATGGGGTAAATTTCAACAGGTCATGTTATCCTGTTGCAAGATGGACCAGCACAAATTTACCCTATTTTAGTGCCTATTATCCAGGTTTGACAGTAGGTTTTACACCTTCTCTGACCAGAAGTCTGCCCAACACCTCTGGAAATGCACCATCATACTAGTAAGAAATCCAAATAGGTTCTAGTTGCTCAAGATGGAATACATTCCTAGGGATAAAATCCAAATTGTTCTCCTTTTCCAAATGCCAGCTGTTTACATGCAACATAGGCTGCAGTGCCTTTTCCAGATATACAACATATCAGAAGGGACAAAGTTTCGAAGCAATAATCACAACTGAAGTATCAACAGAATAAGAAGCTGAAAGCTTGAGGCTGGTTGAGCAGGGTTGTCCATCCAATGGCAAGTCTCCCTTGTGTTACACTTAGAAGTGAAAGATTTACCAGCTAGATTTGGGAATGGTATTCAAAAAATTAACAAGTAAACCTCAGAGTTTATGTTAACATTTGGCTTTGGACTGCATTATTGTCCTAAACTATTGCTGAAAAGATAGAAATGTTGCTGAAGAATTTCATCCTGCACTCATCAGGACAAACACAAGAACTCCAAAATTCAAATGGTCACTATTTATAGTACAGGAGAGACTGGTCAGCAAGGTAGGCGGAGGTACTTCCACAGAGAAAGTAATGCGCTCCCCAGGTTCAAAGGCAATTCAAAAAAGGCACAAGACACCAACACACTTCCCATCTGTAAAGAACAGTCTCTGCACTTGTGGTGTGGCTCATTTATACTAGCCAGTGTCAAAGTGCATGCAAGGGGAACCTTTCATTGCAGAAAGTGAATGTGTTCATGCCTTGTGCCTTTTTTCAATTGCCCTAGAGTTCCCTATTGCTTTCTTCATACAATGTCTTAGCCAAGCAGAGTCAGCTTGCCAACCAATCAAATCCCTTTTCGTTCTGTGGCATCAATTGTTGCAATCATATGAAATTTGACATTCCTATACTTGTCCTGATGAGTGAAAGATGAAAAGCTACAGCAATATGTCTCTCTTTTCAGCAATATTCAAGTTCTGATTTACCAAGTGGCTATCCTAAAATATTTCAGAATATATATATATCTCAATGTTCTAATGAACATTGTGTAGAGGGTCACTTACCTGTAGATTTTTTTGTAGTACAGGTCAATCCAATATATCTTATTAGCTTCATCATCTACATCTAGGGCCACCACATTCTTTAATGTAGACACCAGACGTGTATACTCTTTCTTCATCAAATTAATCATCCTGATATCATGGCCATTGGTGAAGAGCACTGAGGGACCTTTACCTGTCAAGAAAACAAGGAAGTTGTTCTAATGAATTAACCATAGAACTGATTAAAATAATAAACAGAACCCACCCAAGATCAACAAAGAGACCTGCCATGTAGGAGCATTGGTGTGGTGAGTTGGGATTTGGAGCTTGTATTTATTTTAGATCTTTTCTTGTGTTGTACTGCTCTCTGCCATGTGCCAGTATAGGAGTTGCAAATATATTACTAAACAGAAAAATATGTTGGGCCCAAAGTTAGTAGACTTAGGAGAGAGCTGTAATACTCAACCAACCCGGAGAGTCTGATTGAGGGATGGGGCAGGATTCAGAATGGCTTCCATCATTTGTTTTCGGCAAATCAGAAGAAGAAACTGAACTAGCTAAAATGTCTGAGAAGCCACTGGAAAAGTTGGAAAGGGCATGGATGCCTGTTCTTTTATACAAATGAGCCCACCATCAGGATTTTGAATGGTTAGGAGGACAGATTGACATGTAGAAAGCAGATTATTAATGGCATGAATGTTTATTTTACTTACTGAAAATAGCTGAGTAAAAGAAAGTCCAATCCAGTTCCTAGCCTGTGTTGACATGTGACACTAAAATGCCCTTTGCACAAATTAGCAACTGAGGAGGCCATAAGGATGTCTGTTTTCTTTGGTCCCTAGTGCTGTGTTTCATATAAACTCCATGCTTAACCTAAATGCCACTACCCATATTTCATCTTGCACTATATCCATCTTGCTTGGCCTTGCTATTCTCTCAGTGCTCATTCCCCGTGCACGAACTCAAAACCCATGATTCCAGATACAAATCCCTTGACAAAACTGTCCCTACTGGCAGACTTCTCCATTTCTAAATTCCAGGATTCACCCTATAACTCCCTGTCTGGTTTCCTCTGCAATAATCCTCTCCATACTAGAACTATTAGCTAACTTTGTTGAACACATCAAATTCCTTTTCTATTCTTCACCTCCTTTAAAAACCTCAGCACAGCTACCTCTTTGACCACATCTTGAGTCAATTTCCTTGAAGTAGCTTGGTACCTTTTTTCATTTCACAAGTGAATGTTTTTGCAAGTTAAAGTTAAAAATGCAAATTACTATGGAAAACTGGGGTGACTGGGGAGACTCAAGGCTGCAGAGTCGTTTAAAAACCATTTTTAGAAGAAGATTAAGAGGGCATTGTTCCTAGAGTAGAACGATAATTAAATGGTCAAAGGCAAGTTATCAGTTTTCATTTCCAGCAGACATACTACATATAAAATCAGTGAAGAGGAAAAGGAAGACTGTGATTTCACACTGTACAATTCTGGAACTGAGAGTGGACTCATTATGATACAAGACAATGTATGATCATCAAAGTGCTTCCAATTTTTGTCTACTCTCATTGCGGTTCTGATTCTTGGGAAGTAAATGCCACCAACTGGTGCAGGATTGAGCTGCATTTCCTGGTTCCATTTCTGGTCTCTGCTGATTTAGCTGATTTCATCCAGGACAATGGGTGGGAAGCTATTTTTGGCCTTAATGACTTTAGGGCCAGGGAGGTTAAAAAAAATCAAATAGCAAAAGATTCATGTTCTTACTATTCAGGAATCACTTTTGGAAAGTGCATTTCTATTAACCTCAAGTTCAGGAACTGTACTAGTATTCAAACTGCTGACCAACAATTGGCCACGAAGTAGCATACATTGTTATTAATAGTGCAATTGTACCACATAGCAGTCACCCGTTAAGCAGCAGACATAAAACATTCTGGGGAGGCTTCTCTGGTTTTGTCCATGATGGAATTTGTTGCAAGTAAGGACAGAAAATTTGGTGTTCCAGCCAAAACTCCATTCACTTTCAACAGCATCGGAAAATCCCACCCACAAATGAGGACAGAACATTTCAGCCATTGACTTACCTACTGCTTTGCAAGTTTCAGTCATTGGATCCATCTCATAACCTTGAAAGCAACTGCACTTGTAGCCTCCTTTAATATTGGTGCAAATCTGGCTGCATCGGTCTAGATCCTCACATTCATTTATATCTGAAAGAAGCATTTGGACGAGTCAATAAATTCACTGAAATCTCTGTCGCTTGTGCAACAGTATTGATTACTGAAACCAGACAGTCAGCCTCTTGTTAAAAAGAATGACTGATGCAAAGAGCTGCCTCGCATTTTAATTACCTCCACATGTCTTTGTGTCCAGCAGTTTGTACCCAGCTGGGCATTCACATTCATATCCAACCTTCAAGTCTCTACATGTATGGGAGCAACCGCCATTGTTGTATAAGCACTCATTTAAACCTGGAATAGACACCGCAACAAGAAACAAAAGAAATACATTTCTGTCAGATCAATGACACCATTGCTCTCATCAAATAACAAAACATTCATTACAGAAGTCTAATGTTCTCAAAAACTATATTATGCTGCAGTCTGAATAAGTCCACGTACACTCCAGTCACATTAGAATGTGGCCAACAGGAGATAAACATTGGATTTTAAAAGGATGAACAGCACAAGTTTTCAAACCACAACTACCAAACCCAAAGGGATTATTAGATAGTTACAGTTAAGCTCCCTTAAATAGTTTTAGGTATCAAAAAAATGCTAAATATTTTCTGGTAGTAGTTTGATTGAATGCTATATTCTCAGACGTATGTATTGAACAAAGACCCTAGTACCTGTCCTGGAGGTTCCTTATGGAATACAGTTCCACCAACAGCAGAAATCCAGTGCATTGTCCAGTAACCATTCACAATATGAACAGTGTAGACAGAGACCAGAAACCACCAGCTTGGCTGATGGGAGGACAGTGTCTGGTATTGCAAGGGCCCGAAGTAAAATGTAATCAGGCAGTTTTGGTACAGTTCAGAGTGGCAATGGGCCCACAAAAACAATTATATCTAATTGGTTTGCTGACTAAGAAAGGTATTAAAAGCTGATATGGACTACTGCAGGGGATGTTCTTGGCGATTAAGGCTTGGCACATGCCATTGGAATAGTGCAGCAGCAACTTTATTCTACATAGCTTGCCTTCCACTGGACCTCGTATTGCACAATGCCGTGCCAGCCTTGGCCCTCTCACCTTCGAATCAAAAGGATGTAATTCAAGTTCCTTTCCGGGACTAGAGTACAAGATCTAGACTGTCACCTCAGTGCAGTACTGAGAGCATGAGGTATTATCAGAAGTGTCATCTACTGGATGAAATGTTAAAGCAAGGTCCCATTTGCTCTCTCAGGTGGGCATAAACCCACTGGCACTACTTTGAAGAACAGCAGTTGAGTCCTCCCCAGTGTTCTGGCTAATATTTATCACTCATACCACAGTTCTCTTATCATTATCAAACTGCTATTTGTAGGAACTTCGCTATGTGCAAATTAGCTGCCACTATTGCTATATTACAATAATGACTAGACTTCTAAAGTATTTCACTGGTTGTAAAGCGCTTTGGGATGTCATGGTGTTGTTAAAAGCTCTATATGTATGGCATTTTTAAAGGGTAGACTTGCAGACCACAAGTTCTTCGTTGGAAAGATGATTACATGCTATTAGGATAGACTGCCCGATTGTCTGCGCAAATGACTAATGACATCATCAAGATGGGAGGTCATACATCTTGGTAGGAGGAATCAAAAGGCAGAATGTTAACTAAATGGAGAGAGACTGCAGGCAAGTACAGAGGAATCTAGGTTCTAGTGCATGAATCACAAAAAGCTAGCAGGCAGATCCAACAAGGAGTCAAAAAGGCAAATGGCATTTTGGCCTTTATTGCAAAGGAGTTAGAGTTTACAAATAGGGATGTTTTGTTGCAGTGTAGGCGAGGCCTCATCTGGAATACTGCATACCAAAAAAAGGATATAATAACATTGGAAGCAGTTCAAAGGAGATTCACCAGGCTATTTCCTGGGATTAAAGGGTTGTTCCATCAAGAGAGACTAAAAAGTGCATGTCTGTATTCCTTGGTGTTTGGAAGAGTGAGGAGTGACCTTATTCAAACATATAAGATCCTGAGGGGACTTGACAGGGTAGATGGTGAGATGTTTTTACCAGTGGAGATTTGAACAAGGGGACATGGCTACAAGATAAAGGGCCAGTTATTTAAAATGGATGTGCATAGAAATTTCTTCTCAGAAATTGGTGAATTTCTGGATTTCTCTGCCCCAAATGGTGGTGGAGATTGGATCATGAGAAGTATTTGAAGTGTAGGTGGATAAATATTTGATAGATTGAGGAATAGGGGGTTATGGGGAAGTGGCACAGAAAAGTAGTTGAGGCCAGCATAGATCAGCCATGGCCATGTTGAATGGTGGGGCAGGCTTGAAGGGCCGAGTGGTCTACTCCTGCTTCCATTTCTTATGTTCTTGTGTATAAGTTGTTAGGATAGACTGCCCATTTGCCCACCCAAACAGCCAATGACATCATCATGACATCGCATTAACAGTCCCTTAAAATGTCCTTGTTCCAACTAGGAACAGCAAGAATGCACAACAATAAGTGCAAGTCATCTTTTTAAAATACTGACAGTGGGTGCTCAATAGTGTTCTGTTTCCCAACACTGACATCCCTTAATCAAAATTCACAATAAAGGACAAAGAGGGGAACAAAAACAGCATCACCTATTGAGGAACACTCATTTCTAGGGCATTAACACAACCTAATCTATCCATCTGAAATTTTCCTCAATCTCATTGTTGTTTCTTTTTACACAAATTATATCAAACAGGATATTTAGCATACACAATAATCATAAAAAGCACTTGTCACGCTAGATCCACCTTACCACATTCTTTGAGTGGTTCATCAGACCAGTCCTTGCAGTCCCTGTGAGAGTCACACACTTTATTCGCATTGATACATTCTCCACTCCTGCACAGGAACTTGTGCAGTCCTTTGCAAGGAGTCACTATTAAGCATCAAAAACAGTAATGTTAGATCAACCCTTCTTCTCAATGGGCACTGACAACTTAATGTCTGACTCACGTCTCAAAATGATCACCACAAACCATTCACGCAGTCTCGCTCATCATTGTGGTCTGGGCAGTCAAAGATTTGGTTACACTGTTTGGATCCATGGATGCAACTCCCATCACCACACTGGAACTGATCAGGCTGGCAAGTTGTCATTGCTTTGAGAAGAAAATAGAAATGCACATTTGTTTTTAAATGTCACAACTTATTATTACGCAGAAGAAAATAATCAGATTTTTGATATTTAAGATTGATTACGAGCAGAAAAAAAATCAATGTATAATACCAAGGTACAGGACCAGGGATCAGAAATAAGTATGTGACTTCCTGAGAGAATGCTAGGTTGGATATTTGTCTGCAAGGCTGTCAAAGAAGTTGGGGCCAGTGACTCATGAAAATCACAGAACTTTACGGCACAGAAGGAGGTAATTCAGACCATTGTGTCTGTACCAGCCAGCAAGCAGCTATTCAATTAATATCACACAGATTAAGAGCTCAAATTTGTGTATCTCTTTCTGCTGCAGGCCTGTACGATCAGCCAGCCATTACAGATGACTACTGTGCATATCTCTCACCACAGCTTGCAAATACCTATCACAATTTCAGGCCAGCCATGATCTCACTGAATGACAAAACAGGTTTAAGGAGATGAGCAGTCTACTCCCAGAAATACAATTTCCCCTCCCCCAAGGGACACAGTTGTTGAGTTTGTGGAGGTAGAACCGTGTAGTCACAGTGTAGAGGTGATGAGGACAAATAGGAGAGCCATTGGAATAGCAAGAAAGTGATGTCTGGGTGACCATGCAATTGCTACTAATATCACTGTATTTTCACAAGATTAGCAGTGAGATGTCTATGGGCAGCCATGTTATGCTCCTTTTGCATGGATAAAAGGGAGTAAATGCTGGCTTTGTACAAGAAAACAATTTGGCTGACAACATAGATGAATCTTATGCTGGGTTGGAAAGAGAGCAAGGCAAAAAATTGAAGAGTAGTGGTTTTGACAGCCTTTTTTTTAAAAACAGCAAATACATACTGAGCCAGGCTAAGTTGATTGACCTCCAACAACCACAACCATCTTCCTTGTGCTGGATATGACTCCAGCCAGGCAAGAGCTTTCCCAAATCCCCATTCACTTGCTTTGCTAGGGCTCCTTGTTGCCACACATGGTAAAATGCTGCCTTGAGGTTAAGGGCAGTCACTCTCTTCTCACCTCTGAAGTTCAGATCATTTGTCCATGTTTGGAATAAGACAGTAAAGAGATCAGGAACGGAGTGATCCAGGTGGAACACAAACTCAGTGTCAGTGAGCGGGTTATTACTAAGTAAGTGCTGCTTGATAGCACTGTCGCTGACATCTTCCGTCACTTACCTGATGGTCCAGCACAGATTGATGGGATCGATGAGATTGGCAGGATTGCATTTGTCCTGTATTTTTTTGGATAAGACATACATTTTTCACTTTGCCAGGTAGATGTCAATGTTGCTACTATACTGGAATAGCTTGGATGGGGCGTGGTTAGTTCTGGAGCACAAGTCTTCAGTACTATTGCAGGAATATTGTCAGGCCCCATAATCTTTGCAGTATCCAGTATCTTCAGCCATTTCTTGATATCACGTGGAGCAAATCAAATTGGCTGAAGACGGCCATCTGTGACATGGGGATCTCTGGAGATAGACCATCCACTTCACACATCTGGCTGAAAATTGTTGCAAAAACTTCAGCCTTGTCTTTTGCACTAGTATTCGAGGCTCCCCACCGCCCCATCAGTGATGACAGGAATACTTGTACAGCTTCCTCCACCAGCATGTTGTTTAAATCGCCCACCATCTTTCAAGATTGGGTGTGGCAGGCCTGTAGAACTTAGGCCTAATCCATTGGCTGTTGAAGCACTTAATTCTGTTTATCATATACTGCTTGGCACATGAGTTGTAGCTTCACTCAGTTGACACCTCATTTTAAGTATGCCTGGTGTCCTGGCATAACCTCCTGCATTCTTCATTCAGCAGGGTTAATCCTCTAGATTTGTGGTCATGGAAGAGTGGGGGTGGGGGATAGGGTATATCAACCTTGAGGTTACAGATTGAGTACACACTCATTTAGCACAGTGGTAGTGCCCCACAGTACAATATGAAGGCAGGACTTCATCTCCACAAGGACTAGTAACAGTGGTTATTTCAGAGAATACTGTTGTAGACATGTGCATCTGCAACAGGAGGTTGGCGAGGATGAGGTCAAGTAGGTTTGCCCACCCCTTCCCCCTTGTAGAATCACTCACCATCTAATACAGATGGAGTCTAGCAGCTATGTATTTTAGGATTCAGCCAGTTTGGTCAGTAGTGGTGGTACAGAACCACTTTTAGTGATGGACAATGAAGTTCCTCTCCTAGAGTACTAGAGTAAACCCACTAGCTTTCAGGGTTTGCCCCTTTGTCAGGCGAGTGGAGAGTGGAGGGGACTCTCCACTCACCTGACGAAGGGGCAAACCCTGAAAGCTAGTGGGTTTACTATCAAGTAAACTAGTTGGACTTTAACCTGGTCTTAAGAGACTTCTTACTGTACTTACTGGGCCAGTGACAGTACTATTATGCTACCACTTCCCCCTCAACTTGCTACATAAATGCAAATCATTGTTTTCCGTTTCATTTCTCTTATCAAATGTTTCCTTCCTGAAAGCCTCAATTCCTTTCTGGGATTGCTTTTCCGGTCACTACCACTGAAAAACTCCTTCAACAGAAAGATGAAATAACATCCATCCACTTCACTTACATAAAAAGCTATCAGATACTTTAAGTTCAGCAAAATATGCCTGCATGAGCTCAAAGCAAAAACTTACGGCAGCCAATTTCATCCGATTTGTCTTTGCAGTCGATGCCTCCATCACATTTCCAGTTCAGGTGGATGCAATCGCCATTGTTGCACTGAAACTCCGTTGCTAAGCAGGCACTTGCTGGCAGTGCCTTGTGGCCACAATTCTTCACACTCTCGTCCGATCCATCAGTGCAATCTGGATCATTGTCACAGGCCCACAGCTTGGGGATGCAGGCTGAGTTGTTACACTGGAACTCATGGGGTCCACAGGTGGGCGGAACGCAGTTCTGCTCCTCGGATCCATCCCCACAGTCGTCATCACCATCGCACACAAACATCATGGCAATGCATTTATCATTACCACACTGGAATTCATTGGTTGGGCATGTCTTTTGATCTGGTGGGCGTGGGGTGGGGAAGAGAGCAGGAGAGAGATGGAAAAGAGAGTAAATACATTTTGCACGCTAGACATAGCCACTTCTGTCCAGAATTATGTCCCTTCCCAACCGTTCACCTGCCTAATTTTCAAATTTCTCTTATATGCATTAACAGGTGGCATGGTGGCACAATGGTTAGCACTGCTGCCTCACAGTACCAGGGACGTGGATTCAATTCCAGCCTTTGGTGACTGTGTGGCGTTTGCATGTTCTCCCTGTGTCTTTGTGGGTTTCCTCCGGGTGCTGTGGTTTCCTCCCACATTCCAAAGCTGTGCAGGTTCAGTGGAATGGCCTTTCTGAATTGCCACTTCCTGTCCCATGATGTTAAGTTTAGAGGGATTAGCAAGGTAAATGCTTGGGGTAATGAGGATAGGGTGGGTAAGATGCTTTGTCAGAGAGTTAGTGCAGGCTTAATGGCTCCCTCCTGCATTGTAGGGATTCTATGATTCTATAACTGATGCAGGAGGAAGGGCCCAGCATTCCCATGCTCTCAGGTATTCCCTCAGGTCTGTGTTCATGTTGAAGCCTGGATTGGGACCACTGGCAAGCTATTGAACCCTTGGATCACTGAAGCTGAACTTAATCATCTCTTCACTTGGGGTCTGCACGTGCAGCTTCCAGCAGGAATCCCTGGATAACGACCAGTCGGGATCACCTTCTAAAATGATCCAATCCAGTTGCTAATAAACTACTGTTGTACTGACACCAGTTGCAAATGAGTAATTACACTTCAATTCTTACAGTTTAAGGATTTCTGACCAATTCTGGACATGCCTGAGAGAGGGCAATAATGTTACAGGGAGAGATTATGTAAGAGTTGTAAAATAGCATTACACATTCATGAGAAAGACAATTAGTCAAAACTGTTCAATTCTACAAATCACTTCCTTACAATGAATGGTTGAAAAACATGTCTGAGAAACAATGCTGCAACAAACTAATCAACCATCTGTCAGATTGAGCAAAGTCAAGTCATTAAAATTTAGCTGTAAAAATGCAGAGACTCAAGATACCATCTATAAAACTTTTCATTAAAAGCAGTGTGTTTTCTCTTGGTGTTCTCAAGAAAAGCACTGAATCTTGCTAGGTCAATATTTATACATGTGCCAGCTGCCATCCTGTACTTTGTTCACCAAAGGACTTCCCTGCCAAAAAACTCATCCTGTCTGCACCAGACAGACATCAACACATGCTCACCCTCCAGCTGGCATCACTGGGAGCAGGAACATCCTCCTTAACACACCAGCCAGCTGAACTGCAATGCTCCCCTCTTTGGTTGCATTACTCAAGATGGAATCTTCTGGTCTGTATGGCCCAGCGCTCCTCGTATAGTCATTAATTTCTTGACTGAACATTGGAGGAAACCAGAGATAAGGGTTTCAGGCTAGAGCCTCAACCAAAATTCACAAGGCGGTATTTCACACACTCACCGGCTGCACAATTCAACTCGTCGGTTCCATTTGCACAGTCCTTCTCACCATCGCACTGCCACGATATTGGGACACATCTGTTCCTGGCACAGCGAAAAGTGTCAGGTGGGCACGTATATCTATCTATACCACATGGGAAAGAAAAGATCCTGAGTGCATTTGCTCTACAAGTGAGCAATTCTGCTGCTTAGCTTTTTCAGCCTGGCTTTTTTTGGGCTTGCGGGACTTAGGAAACACTGTAAGGAAAGGTTTTATAATCAACTTAAGTCACTGTATCCAGTTGCTATGCCACATGTACATTCCTTTAATATATATTTCATTAAATGTGAGATCTTGAATGAAGGTACAATAATAGCACAGACAACATAGGAAGGCAGTGAATAGCACAGTAGGGAAGGGGATAGTGCTGCCAAGCCATAGATTTAAGAACTTTAAGATTGCAAGGGCAAAGGAAAGAATGAGGGGTATAAAGAACTCCTCAGTTTTCAGAACTCAAGTGAGTATGAGCAAGAGTGCTAATCCTTGATTTCAGCACTTTAAAGAGAAGACCATTCTTGGGGGAGTAAGTTTTCTACTGTTCTCACTGCAGATAGTTAAAGAAGCACAACTTATAGCGGCCATTGTATTGTCTTCCATCAATTCTGTACAGAAAGCTTCCTGAACTAGTAAAGAAAGGCACAAGCAAGTCCCTTGATGGGAAAGAGAGAAAGAGAGAGAGATAGTAATGGCTGGGGCTGGGGGGTGGTTTGGAGAGATTAAAGATGCCTCCCAGAGGCAAAAATGAAAGTCACACCACTGCACAGTTCAGTACACTTGGGAACAATTTACACTGCATTCTTTTGTAGCATAATTCAATATCATTTAATTTATACTGTTGAACAATCTTTTTAGATGTGCTCTTCCCCTGCATTTCTCTAAGGGTTATCCTAATCAGTGATTTTATTTTTCAGACAGCAGACAAGAAAGCAAAAATAAAGCCAGGAAGCTGAGCAATGGAATCGCTTTGCTCTTATCACTGAATCCTATCAGGTTATTTTATTCATGAACCCTTTCAATGGAAAAGAAGCAAACAAACTGCCTGATTTATCAGTATGCCAGCTTGCCAGAAGTGTGTCCAACGTATTTATTATTGCATTGCATTATCAAAGAAAACTAAATTGCTCTCAAATATACAAATCCACTTAATCATTCTTTGCCAAGCTCTTAAAACACACAGATTGAAGGAAGATGAGCAGTTAGGCACCGCCGGGCCCGAGGGCAGGATCACAAGATTGAGTGAAGATCTTGATTGATATTTGAGTTGACTGCACTCCACTGGGTGGATTTTCTAGCGCACGACAGGAGCTGTAGATAAACAAGTTAGGTGTAGAGAAACCTAGAAAAAGGCAACTTCCCCATGGCGTTCAAAAATCAACCTGAGAACCATCTGTTTCCAGAGCTATTTCCAAGCTGCTGGTTGGCACACATGAAACAGCAACTTCCTTCAGAGCCAACGTTGTGTGAATGGAATGCATTGCCATTCAGCAGGTCAGTTTGGATTGGAAAGCCACCAATATAAAAGGAACAGCATTCGAATCTGTTTGCAAGCAGAAAAGAAAAAATAAACAAATCTGGTTTAAGCTCATAAGTAGCCTCACCTTAAATGGTCACTCTTGCTGTGTGTGCTCAAGCAGTAAGAAAGCTGTTCAACAACACAACTGAGTCCAATCTGGCAGATTACATTGAGTTCATAAGAACATAAGAAATAGGAGCAGGAGTAGGATATGCAGCCTGTCAAGCACGCTCTATTATTCAATATCATGTTTAATCTATTTTCCAACCTGATCACAAGAGTCAAGGAATTTGGATAAGTCCAAAACTCTTGTCATTCACAGCCTTGAATACACTTATTGACTCAGCGTCCACAGCCTACCAAGGTAGATAACTCCAGATATTCATAGCTCCCTTGAATGAAGATATTACTCTTCACCTATTTCGATAATAGCCAACCTCTTACCCTGAGACTGGAACCTGTAGTTTTAGACTCTCCAACCTGGGAAAAGAGCACCTCAAAATCCACTCTGTCAACCCTCTTAAAGTCTTATAGGTTTCAATAAGATCATCTGTCACTCTTTTAAACTCCAATATCGGCCCATTTTACCCAACCTCTTCTCATAAAACAACCCTCTCATCTCAGGAATCAATCTACTGAACACTCATCACACCCCCTCCAAGCAAGGTATACCTTGCCTCAGACAAGGAAACCAATGCTATACATAATACTCTCCAACCAGGATTTTCTGATCCCATGACAGGACACTAGTAAATCCTGCCCCTTTGCAGGAATGGAAGATCCAGTGATGGGTGTGGGTCTCGACAAAGTCCTGTACATCTGCAGCAAAATTTCCTTCTTCTAGTGCTCTAGAACCTACACAACGAAGGGCTACATACCATTTGCCTTCCTGATTTCTTGCTTACCTACGTTAACTTTGTGTTTTGTCAACAAGCAGACTCATTTCCCTCTAAATGGTGAGAAACTATTAAAATGCTCGGGTGTCCAAAATTTTTCTAAAAGATCTTGGTTTTCTACTCTTCTCAAAAAGTGAATAATCTCACATTTCTAGGAATCATCTTTAAGTGATGAGAAAGAAACTGAAAATGGCATTTATCTTTCCAACACACATTGAACAGTTGGCTGGTGGACCCTACTTGTGTTATTATGATTTAGGTTTGTTTTTTCTGTTCATATGGCCTCAAGACTAGACTTTCATTGTTGTGATTAAGTACATTTAGCACCCAGCACAGATTGAACACTTTATTTAGCTGGATTTGGGTTTGTTTCAGTATCAGGGAGATGGGAATCTCCTTGTGCTAGTCGTTAGCCTATGTTGGGTATTTGTGGTTTAGTAGTTTAATCAGGCACTCTGGTTTTTACATCAGCATTGATGATTCCCATTTATTACTCTATGTGGTGAAGGTGCTCCCATAGTGCCATTAGGGAGGGAGTTCCTGGATTTTAAACAACAATGGTGAAGGAACAGATGATGCAATTCCATATCAGGACAGTACATGTGACTTGGAGCTTGGGAAACTAGAGGCAATGGTGCTTGACTCTGTGAGGGGTCTAGAACTTGTCAGTTTGGGAGGGAGATTATGCTCAAGAACACAGGACTGGGTGTATCTTCCTTGTCCTGTCAACACTCCTCATGTAAGCCCTAATCCCAACAATCTGTTCATTCTTTAAATCAGGAAAGGTCCTTTGTAATAAATCCATCTGTTTACCCCAGCTCTTTAACCATTTTCCCCAATGTTTCCTTCTCTGAATTTCCTCAATGGGATTTTCCTAATTGAGTACGCCTTCTGGAGCTAACCATTGGATTTGACCCTTCAAATCCCAAGCACTTTCCAAGTCATAGGCCAAAAGTTGGCTGGTCAATCAGATGCCTGGCAGCCCCGTCCCTGAGTGATGAGCCTGCCCTTTGGCACCTCCCTCAGTATGTGACTGTGTGACAAGAAGCAGTCAATCCAGTAGCAACTGAGTATTTGCAGCTGTAACATTGACCATGCTGGGCATACCTAGCTACATGTCACTAAGAAACTCAAACAGATTTGTCATACATCATTCCTTTTTCATAAAGCAAAGTTAACTCTTTCGAATCACATCATAGTTTTCTAAATGAGTACTTCCTTAGTAATGGATTCCAGTACTTATACTTTTCTCTTTCCCTCCTTGCTAAAATAGCAGTATTACATTTGCTAATCTTCCAGCCCACTGGGACTGTTCCAGAAAGTAGGGAAATCTGGAAGATCACAATTAGTACATGCACTGCTTCTGCAACCATTTCTTCCAAAATTCTAGGATGTAGACCGTCAGGTCTTGGTGAGTTGCTGGTTTTCAGTCCCATTAATTTCTCTAGTACTTTTGCATAACTAATATTATTTATTTTAAGTTCTTTAACTCCAAAAAGCTGAAGGTGAATTGAATGCAAAAGTAGGGAGGTTATGTTTCAGTTGTACAGGGCATTAGTGAGACCACATTCGGAGTACTATGTACAGTACCGCCCTCCTTATTTAAGGAAGAATGTAATTGCATTGGAAGCAATTCAGAGAAGGTTTACTAACCCAATACTTGGAATGAGTGGGTTGTCTTATAAGAAAAGGTTGGACAGGATAGGTTTGTATCTGCTGGAATTTAGAAGCGTGAGAGATGACTTGATTGAAACATACAAGATCCTGAGGGATCTTGACAGGGTGGAGAGCATGTTTCTTCTTATGGGAGATCTAGAATTAAGGGTCGATGTATAAAAATAAGGGATCGCCCACTTAAGACAGAGATGAGAATTTCTTTCTCTTAGAAAGTTGAGTATCTTTAGAACTTTATGGTCAGCACAGCTTTGTCAAAGGCAGATCATGCCTTATGAGCCTGGATAAGTTCTTTGAAAATGTGACTAAATACATTGTCGAAGGAAGAACTGTAGATGTGATTTATTTGGACTTCAGCAAGGCATTCGATAAGGTCCCCCATGCAAGACTTCGTGAGAAAGTGAGACGGCATGGGATCCAAGGGGCTGTTGCCTTGTGGATCTAGAACTGGCTTGCCTGCAGAAGGCAGAGAGTGGTTGTAGATGGGTCTTTTTCTGCATGGAGGTCAGTCACCAGTGGAGTGCCCCAGGGATCTGTTCTGGGACCCTTGCTGTTTATAATTTTCATAAGTGATCTGGATGAGGAAGTGGAAGGATGGGTTGGTAAATTTGCTGATGACACGAAGGTTGGTGGTGTTGTAGATAGTTTGGAGGGATGTCAGTGGTTGCAGTGTGACATAAATAGGATGCAAGGCTGGGTGGAGAAGTAGCAGATGGATTTCAACCTGGATAAATGTGTAGTGGTCCATTTTGGCAGGTCAGATGGGATGAAGGAATATAATACAAAGATACAAAGAGCAACCCAGCACGGGAAACAGGCCCTTCGGCCCAATGAGCCCGCGCCGCCGCATCTTCCTACACCTACCCTGCCCTGTGTGTATGTGAATGGAACCCCTAATGTAGCCAGATTCAGGGGAGAATAGTGTCAATTTGGTAAACCAATCAGCCTAAGAGCACATCTTTGGGGGTGTGGGAGGAAACCGGAGCACCCGGAGGAAACCCACGCAACCACAGGGAGAATGCGCAAACTCCCACAGACACAGGCCCAAATCCATGTATCTGCACAGCTAGCAGTGCTAGTCACTGAGCTGTTGTGGCGCCCGTCTACCGGTCCAGGATCAAGCACACACAACGACACGAAGTACTAGGCCACTCCCGGAACCTCCAAGAGCAGCCCACGCACGACCCACCGTGTGCATGCCCCTCGTTTGACAACAAGGTGGACCGACCCTGTGGAATAAAAAGACAATACGTTAACATATAAAACTACATTTCCGGTGTCGTCCTGAGGCTCCGACCCTATTTAATACCCTCTACTATAACCCTCCATCCTTGCTTCGCTCATGTGTCTAAGTAAACCTTAAACAAGTCCAACGTGCCTGCCTCCACCACCCTACTCGGTAGCACGTTCCATACCCCCACGACCCTCTGCGTGAAAAACCTTCCTCTCATATCCAAATTATACTTCTCCCCCCTCACCCTTAGATCGTGACCTCTCATAATTGTCCCCAATCTAGGGAAAAGCCTACCACTGTTTACTCTACCTATTCCCTTCAGTATTTTATATACCTCTATCATGTCCCCCCTTAATCTCCGTCTTTCTAAGGAGAAGAGCCCCAGTTTCTCCAACCTTTCCTCATAACTCAGTCCTTCCATGCCAGGCAATATCCTGGTAAACCTCGTCTGCACCCTCTCCAGGGTCTCCACATCCTTCCGGTAGTAAGGTGACCAGAACTGGACGCAGTACTCCAAATGTGGTCTAACCAACGTTCTGTACAACTGAAGCAATAGACGGCAAGACTCTTAGCAGTGTAGAGGATCAGAAGGACCTTGGGGTCCGGGTCCATAGAATTCTTCAATTGGCCTCGCAGGTAGAGGATGTGGTTAAGAAGGCATCTGGTGTACTGGCCTTCATTAATTGAGGGATTGAGTTTAGGAGTCGGGAGATAACGCTGCAGCTTTATAAGACCCTTGTCAGACCTCTCTTGGAATACTGTGCTCAGTTCTGGTCACCTCATTACAGGAAGGATGTGGAAGCTATTGAAAGGGTGCAGAGGAGATTTACGAGGATGTTGCCTGGATTGGGTGGCATGCCTTATGAGGATAGGTTGAGGGAGCTCAGTCTTTTCTCCTTAGAGAGACAAAGGATGAGAGGTGACCTCATTGAAGTGTATAAGATGTTGAGAGGTATAGATCGGGTGGATTTTCAGAGGCTTTTTCCAAGGGCTGGAATGGTTGCTATGAGAGGACACAGGTTTGAGGTGCTGGGGAGTAGGTACAGAGGAGATATCAGGGGTAAGTTTTTCACTCGGAGGGTGATGGATGAGTGGAATCGGCTGCCGTCAGTGCTGGTGGAGGCAAATTCGATAGGGTCTTTAAAGAAACTTCTGGATGAGTACATGGAACTTAATAGAATTGAGGGTTATAAGTAAGCCTAGTAGGTATGGATATCATCGGCGCAACTTGTGGGCCAAAGGGCCTGTTTGTGCTGTAGTTTTTCTATGTTCTTTCTATGTTCTAACTTTCTTCCTCAAAAGGCAGCAGAAGCAGAGTCTACAAATATTTTTAAGACAGAGGTAGATAGACTTTTGATAAGTAGGTGATAGATTATCAGGGCAGGTGTATGGAATCGAGGTTACAATCAGATCAGCCATGATCTTAGACTCAAAGGGCTGAGTGGCCTACTCCTGATGTTCCTTATTGTATACAAAGTGCCTACAATTTGATTTGATATTTCATAATAGTTTACTATTACCATATTTTATTTTCTCCCTATATAAGATTTTGGTCATCCTTTGCTGCTATTTAAAGTGTCCCCAAACCTGAAGCTTACAACTTCTCAGCAATATTATAAGCCTCTTTGTATAACCTGCGCTTAACCTCTTTAGTTAGTTACGATGGACCACTTTTCCTATGGAGTTTGTGTTTCTCACTGGAATATAGTCTTGTTGAGAATTACCAAATATTTCTTTACATGCTCAATACTATTCATCTGCTGTCGTACATTTTAATTGAATTGCCCAATCTACATCAATCAACCCTCATCTCCAATCTTTGCAATTGATTTTGTTTAAGTTCAATGCTCCAATTTCAGACTTCCAAATGTCACTCTCAAACTCTATGTGAAATTCTATCATATGATGATCACTCTTTCCCAAAGGATTGCACAGAGCTTTACAGCACAAAAAGTGGCCTTTCGGTTATGTCTGTGCTGGTCATCAACTGTAAGATTACTGTCTTATTTCACAAAACAAGATCTAACATATTATTCTAGGAAACGTATCTCAAATGTGTTCTTCGAACATTTCCTCCAAACGACCTTTGTCAATTTGATTTATCCAGGGCTATATGAAGATTATGTACCCTACTGCATCATCTTTGTTACAAGGTCTTCTTATTTTTTGATTCATATTCTGTCCGGCAATATAACTACAGTTAGGGGGCATTTGAATTACTCTTGCAAGTGTTTTCTGACCTTTGTAAATTTCTCATCTCACCCATACTAGTTCTACTTTCTACTCTTCCAAGGCAAAATCATTTCATATTACTTTTCTTACACCATCCTTTGTTAACAGGATTATGCCCTTCCTTTTCCATATTTTCTCAAAATATTAAGTATTCTGGAATATTTAGTCCTTGTGTTTTTGTCTCAACACCTTACATAAGCATTAATTATACCAGTAATTAAAGTTGCATATCCTTGAACAATATTATGTGAGAAGTCAAACTACGTTGTTGACTGTGGCATGAGTTAGAGGAGTGGCGGGCAGCAGCAGAGCAGGGTTAACCTGCCACCTCAAATTCTAAGAGAGTTTGTGCGGTGCAGAATTGATTTGTTGAAATACTTGGAGTGCATTGTTCAGATCTCCTCTAATGGGAAGAGGAAAGTGAGGCAGCCCAGTGGAATTGGTAATGACAAGTGATTTACATCCAAGACTGCAGAGATTTTGATTAAAAATAGAAAATCACTTTTTGAAACAGTTTATGGGGCAAAGAGTCAGTTATTTGCAACATAACCAAAATGGGCTAGTGTTCGGTATGAGTAATCAGATAACGCACAGGTTGTCCACCTCTGAATTTGAGAAGTTTGAACAGAACAGTTCATTTCTGGGTAATGCATATTCAAGTGTTGAAAATGCATTCACATTGAACAGCTTCAACAATCTATATCTCAGACCTATTTAGTTAAAACTCTTAACACTACATTTCCTCAATAGCATTGATACATGCATTATTCAAAACAGTACATTGCAATAGTGATTAGGAAAGTGTCAGTTTTCATCCTAAGTTTGTGCCGAGGTGGCTGAACTCAAACAGGACAATAGTGGGCAATATAATTAATTTCAGCATCCTTGTCCTTGGCAGAGATGGTAGGGTGAGGTTACTCATCTGCACCCTAATCAACATCTAATTACCCCTCCAGGAAAGTGCAGGCATGGGTCAGACCTAGATTAATTTGGCTTCGACACTGAATAGCTGAATGGGTGGCATGGTAGCATAGTGGTTAGCACTGCCGCTTCACAGCTCCAGGGTCCTGGGCTCGATTCCCAGTTTGGGTTACTGTCTGTGTGGAGTTTGCACATTCTCCTTGTGTCTGCATGAGTTTCCTCTGGGTGCTCCGGTTTCCTCCCACAGTCCAAAGATGTGCGAGTTAGGTTGATTGGCCATGCTAAAATTGCCCCTTAGTGTCCTAAGTTGCGTAGTTTAGAAGGATTAGCGGGTAAATGTGTAGGGAAAGGGGGAGTGGGGCCTAGGTGGGACTGTGGTCGGTGCAGACTCGATGGGCCAAATGGCCTCTTTCTGCACTGTAGGATTTCTATGATTCTGACTCACACATGGGAAGAATGGGCACTTTGGGTGAGGGTATGAGAGACAGCTGGTGTTCAGGGAAATTTGAATCAATGCCTTCAGGAGACGAAAAAACTGGAAGTTCCAACAACCCAACTGAAGTTACAGAACACAGGCAAAGAATACTGCAGATACAGGAAAACTAAAACAAAAAAATGCTGGAAATATTCAGCAGACCAGGCAATTGTTCTTCTACCCTCTGCTGCTGCTTGATCTGCTGAGCATTTTCTGTTGAAATCTCAGTTAAATATTTCTTGCTTTCAATGTATCCAGACAATATTAGGAAATAAATGTGATGTGGAGATGACAGCATTGGACTGGAGTAGGTACAGCAAAAAATCTCACAACACCAAGTTAAACTCCAACAGGTTTATTTGGAATCACAAGCTTTCGGAGTGCTGCTCCTTACTCACCTGATGAAGGAGCAGCTCTCTGAAAGCTCGTGATGCCAAGGAAATAAATTGTTAATGAAATTCTTTGCAAGTCTTTTGCAAGGAAATAATGGGTGCACAAATCCAAACTACATTTGGTTTATTATTTAAATCACAGAGGCTCCTCATGGCATATCACAGCAAAGACTGGCTTAACATCCACCTGAAGATTCAATAGGAATAATTAGTCATGTTTTTCTTCCTATAAACTATAAAGACACAGCGTGCGCTTGCTGGGACCAATAGCTTTTCCTCACTCAAGTGCTTTGGATCTGGTTGGTATCATGCTGTGGAAGTAGGTCATTACACTGCAGTGTTAGAAATGTGCTTACACATAATTTGTTCCACTTCAACAAGAATAGGAGAGGAAGTTACCCTCACACCAAATCTGTAGAGGTCCTTGGCTCAAACTGCGTTTTCTATTATTTCTATTGTGGGTCACTGGTTTTCTAAGTTTTTTTTTAGATTAGAAAATTGCAAACCTCACTCTACTATTCAAGAAAAGCGAAAGAGCAAAGCTTGGAAATTAAATAACATTAGCCTAACAACTGTTGGTGGGAAATTACTAGAGTGTATAATGAAAGGATACACTGACTGAACACATTGAAAATTTCAGCTGATTAGAAAGAACCAGCACAAATTTGTAAAGAATAGGTCATGCCTGACAAAGTGATTGACTTTTGAGGTAACGAAATGTGGACAAGAGTCTCTGGACGTTATTTATATAGATATCCAGAAGGTCTTGGATAAAATCCCTCATAAAAGACTATTAGATGAATTTGAAGCTGAAAGAATTGACAGCAAATTATTGACCTGATTAGAAAATTGCCGAGTGTCAGGAGACAAAGTTGGGATAATGGGCAGGTGTCATTCGGGATATCCCAAAAGGATCTGTATTGGGGCCTCAACTATTCATCATATTTATTAATAACTTCTATAGAGGTATAGAAAGCCACAGCTCCAATTTTGCCAACAATACAAAGAAGGCTTTATAAGCATGAAATTACAAAATGGTTTCGTAAATTAAGGAAGTGGGAATAGCTGTGGCAAATCAATTTCAAAGCAGACAATGTGAGGATCTAAAAAGGATGGATTATTCTCCAAACGATGAAAAGCTTGAAATAATGGAATTCCAAAGAAACCTGACTGTTCATGTCGTGGATCATTAAAATATTGTGAACAGCTACTGAAATTAATCAAAAAAGGCTAATGGAATGTCATCTTTCTTTCTAGAAGACCTGAATACTAGACAGCGGAAGTTATGCTACAGCTGTACAAAACACTGATTGGACAACATCTGAAGTACCGTGAGCAGTTTTGTCACACTCTCTCTAAATGGCAATTAATGCCAAATAAATTGTTAATTTAAAAATCTGAGATTAACAGATTTTGTTAACCAAACGTGCTTTGGGAAAAGGAGTAAATGAGGGGGGTGTTAGGCTGCAGCTCAGCCATGATCTCAGTGAATGCAGAACAGGCTCAAGAGGCTAAATTGAACCATAGAATCTCTAAAGAACAAAAGGCGGCCAGTCAGTCCATCAAGTTCAGAAGTAGGCCATTCAGCTCATGGGGTGACATGATAGCACAATGGTTAGCATTGCTGCCTCACAGCTCTTGAGACCTGGGTTCAATTCCTGCCTTGGGACATTATCTTGTGGAGTTTGCACATTCTCCACGTTTCTGCGTGGGTTTCCTCCAGGTCGAGTTTGGTGTATTAGCCATGCTAAATTGCTCCTTGGTGTCCTGGGATGCATGGGTTAGTGGGATTAATGGAGTAAATATGTGGGATTATGGGGATAGGGCTTGGGTGGGATTGCTGTTGGAGGAGACTCAAATGGATCGAATGACACTGTGGGGTTTCTATGATTTTAAGAGTCTGCACAGGTTCTCCAACAGAGCATCTTACCAGGCCCACCTCTCACCCTATCCCTGCAACCCTACATATTTATCCTGCTAATCCACCAACATATACATCTTTAACATTAAAGGGGCAATTTAGCATGGCCAATCCTCCTAACTGCACATTTTTGTAGTATGGGAGAAAACCCATGCACACGCAGGGAGAACATGCAAACTCTATACAGGCAATCACCCAATGCTGGAATTGAATCCTGGCACTGTGAGGCAGCGGTGCTAACCACTGTGCCACCCTTATAAATGGCCTACTCCTGCTCTTAGAATCAACAAGCTTGGGCTCTCCTTGATTGCTAGTCAAAATCATGCAGCCTGTTGTAGGGTGGAGTCATAAAGACCAGGAAGCCCCCAGCGTCTGTCCCTGATCTGCATGGAGTTAGCTGACCCTAGGACTTCACGCTTGGTATATGGAGAAAAAATAAACACAGCCAGGGTTTCTACTCCAGTCCAGTAACCACTGTAGGACACTGTATGCATTTCTAAGAGCAGGAATGGCTCCAACTGTAATATGCTCACAGTTGCTATTCACAGTCCCATAAATTAAGTGAAGAATGCCCACCTGGGAGAGTACATTAACAGTGATGGTGACATCCTAGCACAACACTACTCACTTAACATTTAGATTGAACATTTTATTTAGTAAAACATCACAAGGCACATCATTGGGAAATTATCAGACAAAATCTGAGTCACACAGTGACTTAGATACTGACTTGTGCTTCAGCAGATCAATGATGATAATTGGGAAATTGGGAATTGTGGAGAGGAAGAATATTCAGATTGGCCAATCAATGTTTTGATTATTTGCTTAATCTGTATAAACTCCTGACCTAATTGTCAATATAAATGGCTATCCTGCTACAGACACTATTGCTATAAATTATTGTTATTCACTTGAATTAAATGCATGACAGATTAGAATTCTGAGATAAACAAATCTTTAAAAGCATTCAGAACTCCCTTCTTGCAGCATTACCAAGTTACCCGTAAGCTTGTGCTCCCATTCATAACATCAGTATGTGGAATATAAGGATATCACAAGAGGGAATCCTACACAAAATAACTTCCCATAAATTGCCTTTAATCAACGGTTCTAAAGTGTTGGAGGAGGGACACAGATAACTCAATAACATTTAAGATTATGGGGCAAATCAGCAAATTAAGTGCCTCTTTAAAACAGATTTTCTGCCTCCACAAAGCGGTGGTTTGAAGCTACTCATTACTTTGATACAGGTTACCACAATGATCTTTCAGGATGTCCTTTTTGTAATGATGGTTACTCACTGCACACCGCAGCTGCTTCATCTGATCCATCCATACACTCCTCTTCTCCATCACAATGCCAGCTTTCCATGATGCAGTCACCATTGTCACAGGTAAATTCCGTTATTGCACAAGTTTTCTTGGCTGTTTGAAAAACAGAGTTTACAACATTTAATGTGACGTAAAAAAATAATTTGATTGCTGCTTATTTCAAAAATACAAATATTCCATAGTTTTGTACCCACCTCAAGCAGGCCTCCGACATGAAACAGATAATCTGAGATTCAATTGTGGCATAAACTGATTAAAGGGCACAAGCAAGTATACTGCTTGTGGAATATTTTTCTATCTTTCTCATATTAACACCAAGGGTCTCGCCTTTATACTAATTGTCTTTTTTTTTGCCCCATGAAATTACAGTACAGAAACAGGCCATTTGGCCCAGCTACTATCCATCATTTAAGATCCACATGAACCTCTTCTCACTTTATTGTGTCTTGTCCTATCAGCAGAACCTTCCATTGCTTTCTCCTTTATGTTCTTGTGAGTACACTCACTATACCAATGGTAAACCACCTCCTCCCACCACATACACTGAATGTATCTCTCACTTCAGATGGAATGAGCCTCCTTTAAATAAATCACAAGTTTGTGTATGTAGCAGGGGCTTAGGATGTAAAACCTGCTGCATGGAGGTAAGAGTAAAATGTTGAACACTATCAGAAACTGGCTAACAGGAAATAACATATGCCTCAAAGAACCAGCCCCGCCACCTTCCCACTACAGTAACCAGCCGCTAGCCAACCACTGCCACCAGATCACAACAAAGTAGATTGCCATTCAGCAGCTCCTCAAAACCAGGTCAACATCCAGCCACCAGTTCCTCATAACCAGGTCAACAACCAGCAATGAGCTCCTCAAAACCAGGTCAACCTTCAACCACCCTCATAACCAGGTCAATCCCTGCAATGAGCTCCTCAAAACCAGGTCAACCTCCAGCCACCAGCTCCTCATAACCAGGTCAACCTCCAAAACACCAGTTCCTCATAACAAGGCCAACAACCAGCAATGAGCTCTTCATAACCAGGCCAACTATCAACAATGAGCTCCTCATAATCAGGCCAACTGCCAGCCACCAACTCCTCATAATCAGGCCAACCTCCAGCAATCAGCTCCTCATAACTCATTCAATGACCAACAATGATCTCTTCATAACCAGGCCAACTGCCAGCAATGAGTTCCTTCTCAATGGCTGGGCCTTCCTGCAAATACCAGACAGAAAGGCTCTTGAGTTAAAATCTCATCCAAAAGACACCACTCCAATCTCAAATATTCCACAGCCAATGAAGTGCAACTCTTATTGCAATGCAGGAAACCTAACAGGCAACTTGTCTCACAACAGCAACATCTCTATGATAGATTGTTTGAAATTGAAAAATATGTTTGGAGAGTGACCTGCATCGTATACACATGAAATTAGCAGCTGGACATTCCTTAATCTATCTGGCTCACCTGCTCCAACTAACATCATATATTTATATGTAACCAGCTATTTGCCAGGTCACGGTACGAGACCAACTGGGAACGAGCAACTCTGAACTCCAAAACAGTTACAATGGGGACAGGATCAGACCAACCCACCCCACCAGTTCCCACTGCCTGTTTAAGCTTCATCATCCCTTCAATTTTTTATTCATTCATAGGATGTGGACTTTACTGGCTAGGCTGGCATTTATTGCCCATCTCTAATTGCCCTCAAGATGGTGGTGGTAAGCTTCCATCTTGAACCGTTGTAGTCCAAGAGATATAGGAACACCTACAGTGCTGTTAGGGAAGGAGTTGCAAAACTTTGATCCAGTGACAGTGAAGGAACAATGATATATTTCCAAGTCAGGATGGTGAGTGGCTCGGAAAGAATCTTCCAGCTGGTGGTGTTTCCATGTGTTTGCTGATCTTGTCCTTCTTGATGATAACTGGCATGGGTTTGGTAGTTGCTATTAAAGGAGTCTTGGTGAGTTGCTGTCTGGCATCTTGTAGACGGTGGATACTACTGCTGAGGGAGGGAGTGACTGTTTGTACCAATAAGTGGGCAGTTTTGTCCTAGATGGCGTCTTTGTGTATCAGTTGCTGAAAGTTAGCACACAGGTACAGCAGGCAGTAAAGAAAACAAATGGCATATTGGCCTTCACAGTGAGAGAATTTGAGTATAGGGATGGGGATGTTTTGCTGCAATTGTATAGGGTGTTGGTGAGACCACACCTGGGGTATTGTGTGTAGTTTTGGTGTCCTCATCTGACGAATAATGTCCTTGCTATGGACGGAGTACAGCGAAGGTTTACCAGGCTGATTCCTAGGATGGCAGGTCTGTCAAATGAGGACAGGTTAAGTCAGTTAGATTATATTCACTGGAGTTTAGAAGAGTAAGAAGGGATCTCATAGAAGCTTATAAAGTTCTAACAGGATTTGACAGAGTACATTCAGAAAGAATGTTCCCAGTGGTGGGGAAGTCCAGACCTTGGAGTCATAGTTTGACGATAAGGGGTAAACCTTTTAGAACTGAAGTGAGGAGAAATTTCTTCACCCAGAGAGTGGCGAATGTGCGGAATTCACTACCACAGAATGTAGTTGAGGCCAAAATGTTGTCCGATTTCAAGAAGAAATTAGATATAGCTCTTAGTCCTAAAGGGACTTAAGGGTATGAAAGGAAGGGGGGAATCAGGATATTGAATTCAATGACCAGCCATGAATGCCTGAGTAGGGGTTCAAAGGTTTCAATGGCCTACTCCTGCTTCTAGTTTCTATGTGTCAAGTTCTTGAATGTTGTTGGAGCTGCACTCCCCCAGGCAAGTGGGGAGTATTCCATCACACTCCTAACTTGTCCGTTGTATATGGTGAACAGGCTTTGCGGAGTCAGGAGATGGGTTACATGCTACCAGATTTCAAGCACCTGACCTCTTGTACCCACTGTATTCATAAGGTTGGTCCAGTTCATGGAAACATAAAACAGAAATTAGGAGCAGGTGTAGGCCATTTGGTCCTTTCAGCCAGCTCCATCATTCATTATGATCATGGCTGATTATCCAACTCAATAGCTTGATCCTGCCTTTTCCTATATCCTTTGATCCCCTTTGCCTCAAGAGCTATACCTAACTCCTTCTTGAAAACATATTATTTGGGCCTCAACTACTTTCTTTGGTGGTGAATTCCACTGGCTTAGCACTCTCTGGGTGAAGAAATTTCTCTTCATTTCAGTCCTAAAAGTTTAACCCACATTCTTAGACTTACCAGTTCATTTCTATCAATGGTAAAACCCAGGATGTTGATAGTGGGGGATTCAGCGATGGTAATGCCATTCCTCCCAGCACTTATCAGTTGACACCACAGACTCTTCCCTCTGAACCCCTTTCTCCTGCTCACCTACCCAAGCCTGTTCACCCCTGCACAACAAACCCCCAATCACCGTCTGCACTCCACCACAGCCCTTTTCACATTCCTGCCCCGTACTAGCTCACCCATTCCAAGACCTCCATGGCATCTCTCCCTTTCCCCTGCCTACCCAGCCTCTCCTGCCCCATCTCTTTCTTGCTCTTTCTCCAACCCCCATTCCTCTCCTCCCATCTAACACCTCCACCATCCACACCTTGCAGCACAGCCCAACAATATCTCATGCTGCCATCCATCTCCAGCCAGAAGATGACTGCTGGAACCTCTTGCAGCTTGAAGATCCACTGGTTATTGCTCCACTCACACTCTGCTCCAGAAGCTGCCGTTGGCCTTCTGCTGGGTAAGTCCCAACTTTTGCAAGTCAGACATGTTTCAGACCAGTGTGATATCCTGCCAGAGACGTCAATGATTGGATGTGCAGTGGGGCGGTGGAGGTGTGGGGGTGGGGGGGTGGGGGTGGGGGTGGGGTGGGGGGGGTGGGGTGGGGGGGGCGGGCTGATGAGAGAAGAAAGAGGAACGATGATCCCAGCTGGGCCTTCACCAACATCCCTTACAGGGTCTTAGCAAGTAATTCATATCCTAGTTGGGGATATCAATCATTTTCCTTTCCTACAATTCTAGCAACAAAAGTGTGCAGGTAGTAGATACAAGTTTGTTTTTCATATGCCTATGAAATTATACAACTCACCCACATATCCCTGACTGTTATTTAATACATCTATTTATAGCAGCATTAAATAGGTTTTCCTCTCAATTGCAAAATGTGACATTTTGTTGTTTAACTATGAATTTCACAGCCACCTACAATTCATCAATCATTAAAACCATTCTAGGGAGGGGTGTTGGAACAGTAATTTCACTTTATTAATTTGATGAACACACAGTAAATGATAGGAAGGTTTTGTTTCTGCAAACCTGAACAGCTCACCAAATTCTCAGCTTTAGAAACGCATGACAAGACTCTCCGGCCCTGTCACAGGAGGTTTTCACTTGGCAGACAGAGGTTCAAATCAAAAGTGACTTCAGTGGGAATGGAAGATCTCGCCAGTGGTAGGAACGGGAAAATCTTGCTCAGGGCCAGCGCACTCAAACCAAAATAACAATTGAAAACATTTCATTTGTAAATGATGGTTTGCTACCCTATGCTGTTGTGCCACACCCTGTCAGAAGCCACTAATCATCATCAATTGCATTATAAAAGAAATCTCCAAGTGATTCTGTACCTGAGCCAAAGCAGAGCCCACTGATTAGCAGGCTGCTGAGCACCAGTGTTCAAAGCTTGCCTTTTGATACACAATTATTCTCCTACCTCTGGCTGCCAGTCACTACCAGTTTCAATGGAAAGCAATATTAGCATAAAAATGAGTCTGTGAAGAGATATCAGCTTCCAACTGGCATGGAAAAACACGTTTATTGTTACAGTTTTACAACACAAATGGAGAGATGGCAAAATAAAAATCATGGAACCTTTGTAGGCATTTTAGTGCCATAAAATTATACCTACAGTACTGTTATGGTGTTATTATAGCTTTATGATGTTTACTTTGTGAGGAAACATGTTTCATTCGATATTTTCTCTATAAAGAATTCATGGTATATCAGTAACGCATTGTTAATGTTCTCCCAAGCCTTGGCTGGTTTATTTTGTGTTACTATTCAGTAATTTACATTAATATGTCTCTGGTGATTTGATCCTGACAAAGACAATTCACCTCAGCACCAGGAGAAGTGGTGGCATAGTGGTAATGTCACTGACCAGTAATCCAGAAGCCCAGGCTAATGCAATGTGGGTTCAAATCCCATCTCACTTAACAAATCTGGAATATAAAGCTGCTTTTAGTGATGACGACCATGGTTGTAAAGAACCATTTGGTTCACTAATGTCCTTGAGGGAAAGGAATCTGCCATTCTTACTTGTCTAGTCGACATGTGATTCCAGATCCACAGCAAAGTTATTGCCTTGTAGCTGCCCTCTGAAATAGGCTAGCAAACCATTCAGTTCAAGCCATTAAAGATTGGGAACAAATGTCAGCGACATTACCATTATTCCACTACTTTCCCTGTGCTGAGGTGAATTGTCCTTACTGCTGGCCATGCCAATGCTACCCACATCCCAAGAAAGAATAAAACAGCACTGGGCTAGGGAAACAAAAACATTGGTTGGAATCTTACCACTGTTCACGCTGGTGGGATTTTCCCATCTTGTCATAGTGAATGGAGATTTGGCTGGTGGCCAAATTCTCCAATCTCACTGTAGTGGGAGCATGGCATGAATGGACAGTAAGATCCAGTCCATTGTTTCTATTCCTCACTGGCATCCATCATTGGAAAATGCATGTGCGTACTTCAGGCAAGGCTAGGATTCTTTTATAATCTCCACACAGTCAAGTTATAGATGCCCAATGCATACAGAATGGCAACTTGGATTAGTTACCAATATCAACAGGACAGTTGTTACGTATGAGTCAGCACCTGTAATGTAATAGCTTAAAAAGCCAACAGCAGTGGGAATATTATATAAAAAGAGATCAGTATTCTGTTATAAGAAGTACTTACCCAGACAACTCAACATCAGCATCATCTCAAGTGCATTATATGTTAATACTGAATTCCTAACCTATGAATAACCTAGTGAAGAGCTGAATTGGCGCTTGTATGGTTAGGTACAGAAAGATCATTAAATAGTATAATGACTCTCAAGCTGCCCACCCATATAATTTCCATGCAAAGGATGATTACAGGCCTTGAATATATAATGCAGCAGCAATAATATGCATCCTCGAAATACTTTTAACGGATTAAAACAGGCGAAATGAGTCAAAGAGATGACAACTGGACATGGCTCCCCATTGATAGCTCAGCTGGTAGATTGGAGGCCTGTAGATAATGGTAAAACCGGCATCCTTAAGTCGCTGATTCAATTCTGACTCGAAGGAAACTCCAACCCAGACTACGTGGATTGGCAGGGAATCTCCTCCACCGCTAAGTAATCTGTATCAAATGAGTTTGGGTCAGTCATGATTCAGTCTCTAGTGTGCACAAGATTAAGCACCAAGGTATGGATGGTTTAATTGGCAATCATCCTTCTTGCCAGAACAAAATCATTTAAGTTCTTCCGGCACTTCTCCACTGTATCCTGCAGTTGGCCCTGCTCTCCCTTCATGAACCTTTAAGAGTAGTTCTTCTCAGTATCATCCTCCTGATGTGACTGCCCTTGTGTCCATCGTCCACAATTATATGCAGCTGTCTGTTGTTACTTTGGGCAAGTCACGCACCTGGAGGCCCTATTCTGGCAAGAATCGCATCAAGGCTTTTTTATTGCCAGGACAGTTAGTGAGATTTTGCAAGCCCAGGCAAGTCATGGAGGTTACAGATAATGTGATATGAACCCAAGATCCCGGCTGAGGCCGTCATCCTGCGTGCAGAACTTGGTTATCAGTTCCTGCTCAGAGATTCTGCGTTGTCGTGTGTCTTGAAGGCTGACTTGGAGAATGTTTACCCGAAAATCAGAGGCTGATTGCAAAAATCTCACTAACTGTCCTGGCTTGAGACAATTCACATCTCTTTAACTCTCTCTCCACTCGCATTGTCTGCGCCTGTAAAGACTTGATTGTCTGTTAAGATTTGCATTCCAACCATTATCTTGTAAATTGAGTCTGTGTCTACATATACCCTGTTTGTGAACCCAATCCTCCACTCACCTGATGATGGAGCGACGCTCCGAAAGCTCGAGCTACCAAATAAACCTGTTGGACTTTAACCTGCTGTTGTGAGACTAATAAGTGTCTTTGTTATCATGGTGTTCCAGGGTGCACGGCAATAGTGTGGAGCACCAATTAATTTTAAATGTTTAAAGCTATGTCTGTTTCCAAGCACTACAACAACTGGAAGAAATAAAAGAACTTCAAGTTAAACCACCAAAACTGTGTCGAGTACCAGTGCAAAATAAACTTTTCCACAAGACGATGAACTGTCTTTTCAAGTTATTATGATACAAAAAGTTATAATCTAATTCATGAAGGCCATGGATTAGATCCCTAAGTTGTGCTCAATTTGCTGATAATAAGCTGCTGTATTTGGCCTTGGGCTGGAGACAGGGAAGGGGTGGGGAAATGAGAGAAAGAACCCACTCAAATCCCTGCTATCTGATGGAATTAATATATGAAAAAGGATTAATTAGACAAGGTATCTGAAGACCACATCTTTTAGGAATTAGTGGCTTCATTTAAAAAAAAACATTTTTTAAAGCTAATCATTCCAAAACAAAACAGCAAAAATACAGATCAGTCTTTGACATAATTTTCCTTATTTCAAACTTTCAATAATTGTGGATTAATTGTGTCAAAAAGCAGTTAATTTGAAGACTATAGAAAACTTGGATTACAGCAACACAAATTACACTCTGAAAGCCATGCAATGTAGTGTCAGACCAGGCTGAAACAACTTGTTGTAAGGTCAGATTCAAACAATGTTTCTTAGATACGCGTTATTGTATAACTCTGTACGGACAGCTGCTACAGAACCCAGCTACACAGAGGCTTTCCTGTCACTCTGGTGTTACCATGGCAACCAGAATATTATCAGAATCCATTCAAATGATTTCAAACCTAATACAGCCAGTATGGAGCAGATTAAAAATCATCTAGACCCCAGGCTGGGAAGCAATTAAAAGTTGACACTTTATTTTTGGAAAAGCATAAAAACCAATTGATCCGACAAATCTGTTCCTATTTGAGTAATCGCAATTCCACTTCTCCCCGCATCCCTCAATCTATTCTCAGAGTTATTTCCAATTGTCCACTGAACCCATTTATATTGTCAGCCACAACAGCCTCCCCGGTAACTGATTCCATTATCTTTCGTATAAAAATGTTCTGCTTGACATTTTTTCTTACAGCTAACCATTTTATTTTCAGAACTTGGATCCACTTCTATTTGTTCCTCTATAATATGTTTGGATTAGTTTTATTAGTTCTCTACATTATCCAGAAAACTTCAGTAAAATTCTCCTTTTTCCAAAAACAAAACTTTGTTTTGTCTATAATAAAAATTACTAATACTTGGTATCACTTTATTTGCAATATATTCTCTCAGGAATAAAAGTATCCTTCAAATCAGTTACTACTTTTGGAATTTAGCAATAGACATTTGCAAAGTATAAGAAAAATATATTATTTTTCACCCCCAAGCCATCTATTACAGTCTAATGTTTTTAAGACTCTCTCCAATAAGATTACTGCAATCAAGTTAGCCGTACTAAAGGATTGTCATCTCTTACGCTATTGCCATGTTCTTAGATGAATTCATCGATACACTAAGCAATTAACTCTCAGACTAATATTCTATTTAAAGATTAAATCTTTTGATACTCATAACTCACACAGCATAGTTTGCATTTACAGGGAAGGAGGATATGGCTAGAGGAGTTTGCAGAGGTAGGAGATGTTTTAGAACAGTAGATTTAATGCACTGGGTCATAGTTGTGACAGCATTGACAAGGATGGGGGTAGGGCACAGGATATATGCAGCTACATTTCAGGCAAGCTTAAATTTATGAAGGATGGGTGAAAAAAAGGCCAGTAAGAAGGCAGTAGAATAATCAAGTTGGAGGATGACAAAATGATGGCAAAAAGTTTCAGTAGCAGGGTTGCTGAGGAAGCAATGCATGTGGGAAATGTCAGAACTGGAAATAGGCAGTCTAGGTAATGGAGAGAGAATGCAGTTTATAATCAACAGCAAAAAAGTTGCCGTCACTTTTGTTGAATCTGAATGAAAGTCTATGGAAAGTGGGGAAGTGGGATGGGATGGGAGAAAGAATCAATGTCAAGGGAACAGGCATTTGTGACAAGACCTAAACGACATGATTTTGGTCCTTTCCAATGTTTAAAAAAAAGTTGCAAGATTTGATGAAGAACATGCAGCCTGGCACACTTTGATTATGTGTAAGGTGCTATATAAATTCAAATTGTTGTTGTTGATAGCATCAAAGTAAAATGAGGGAGAGCAGAACTGCCCAAGTGTCTGCCAATGAGGTCATTATATGGTAGCATATAGATGAAGGGGAGAAAGGATGAGTGACAGTGCAGGGAAGAGAAAAAAAGCTCAGGATGAGCTAGTTGTTTCAGAGTGATTAAGAATGGAAAGCTCAGGAATTCCCTCCCTCCACCTCTCCACTTCTTTACTTCACTTCCCTCTAAGACACTTAACATGCCTCTTTGACAAAGTTTAGTCATCTGACCTAATGTCTCCTTATGCAGCTCTGTGTTTACTTTGTTTGATAACAATTCTGTTAAGCACCTTGGAATGTTTCATGAAATTAAAGGTGCTATAATTCATTATTGTCATTGGAAAAGTTCCACAACATGGTGCAATGAGGGGGGTTAGTGGAAGAGGACAATTTAATCAATACTATCAAATGTTGCAGAAAGATTGAGGGTGAAGAAAGAGTGGGGAGGTGGAGGATGAGGAGTGACAGAGAGTGGAGGGGGAGGAGAGATAGAGAGAGACAGAGAGCGGAGGGCAAGACCTGAACTGCAAGGAGGATGGATGGCTGATGGGAGAGATTTGAACATAGAATTTGTCAAGATGAGCATGACTCTGAGAGGTGACATACGGTAAAGGACAGTGATCCCAAAGAAAGAGAGGTTAGAGATGAGCAGGACATTTAAAGAGGATAGATAATTTATGGGTGGAGTGACAACAGCAATTTTGAATGGGACACAGCCAGTTCCTCTCAAAAGACACCACTAATAAAGACACAAACACGGGAACCAGATATGGCAGTTGAGCGATCAGGAGCAGGGTGGGGAAGGGGCTGAGGAAACAAGTGATGGAACTCATAGAAAAACTGAGTTTGAAGACAGCAAAGGGAGAGTAGGCAAAATGTTTGGGAGGCTGTGTGTGGTCCAGGATGAAGGAGAAGAGAAACAGGTAGCAGTGGAGGTAGCTGCACTACTTTCAATGTGAGACATTTAAGATCAAGCTAAAGAGGGATTGGCGGAGTTAATTGTGAAGAAAACAAACCTATGATTGTCACCTTCTTCCAAAAGTTCTGGCAAGGAAGAATGCAAATGCCAAAACTTCATATGTCAAGATAATTTTGACAGCTGTTGATTAACTTGGTAGTACACCAGCTACATTTAATTTTACACCCTCCTGATTTAGTAAAACACAGCCGGGGTGTGTTTTTGGGGAAACAACCGGAGTGAGAGACAGCATTATTTTCCTCAGAACAAGGTCAAAGATGGAGATGAAGAACTGTTGAGTAGATTCAAACCAACAGATTAGACTGAATCTTCAGCAGACACAGCCCAATGTTGATGCCATTGTTTATACCCTTCACAAAGCCTTCTCCCATTCTAATTACTTCTTCAGCTCTACCCTCATATCCCTCTATTCCCTTCTCACCATCAAGTCACCCTTAAATGCATCAAAGCTATCTGCTGCAGTCACTCCATGTGGCATCGCACTCCACATGAATGTTCTGCCAAATAATGGGCCCAAGGAGAAGGGAGTTGAAAAAGTTGTGAGGAATGCAGTGGGAAGTTTCTTCGATGGGTAACTAGTGGGATAGTGGAGTGAGAGAGGAGGAAAATGTGAGCAGTGAAGAAGATGAGGAAGTGGTAAAAAAAATGACCCCATTGCTTATCAGAATGTCACAGAGCTCATAAGACAATAAAATTAAGATGGTGGTTATGGTTAGAAGAATCTGCATGTACAGTGAGATTAAATGAGATGAGAATACAGAAGTTAGACAAGGATGCTGAGGGAATTTATATAGTGGTAGAAGATACTGACAATAAGAGGTTGTTCAATGCAAAAATTAAGAAAGATATTTCAATGAGTAAATTGATTAATCAAAACATGCTAAACAAAACAGTGGGAGGGATAGAATGGGAGATACCCATTGGTGAAAGGGATAGAAGGTTAAGATGATTACAGTTGCATGGCAGCATTGGTGATTGGGTGGATGATAACCACTCGCAGCCATGTCACAGTTATTGTCAGGGTATCCACAGATTCATACACCTTGGAAATATATTGCCATTCCTTACAGCCGCTGGGTCAAACTCCTGAAATTCCCTCCCTAACGGCATGTGGATCAACCCACAGCACGTGGGCAGCAGCAATTCAAGAAGGCAGCTCAGCATCACCTTCTCAAGGGCGACTAGGGATGGGCAATAAACACTGGCCAACCAGTGATGCTCATGTCCCATGAATGAGTAAAAAAGCCTGATCACTGCTCCTTTCCTGATTCATTGCAATTTCAATTCCCATTTCTTACTTTTCCTCTACTGCATTTCGTGTCCTCGGTGACCTCAGCACCATGGCTGTCACTATGTCAAAGATGGTACTTGTTCTGTGCAGCCAATGGTTCCAACTGAGAAGTGAGTAAATTCCCGTAACAAAATAAACATAACATTTGCTATCAGGCCGAGTTTACTTTTCAATGTTAAAAATGTTTGCACAATTGCATCATCTAACAGCTCATGTTAAAGAAATAGGGGCAAATTTTCCCATTCTGCCCCGCCACAGAAATCGTAGCAAGCGATGGTTGGACCATGGAAAGGTCCGTTGATCTCGGATGGGATTTTCCAGTTTCGGGACAAGCGCAGCTGGAAAATATCACCCAATATTTCAGCAGAAAAACTATCAGAAGAAATTGACTTTGAAGATAATGTCCTATGGGGAAGAAGTGAAGCTTCTGCTGTAAAAACAGTTGCCTTACTTGCATGAATTTAGCAATCAATTTGTGACCTTAACAAAATAGACTAAATAATTTATCTACAAGAGATAACAATAAATTCACTATTATATGACGTGGACAGAGCAAATGCAGCAAAGATGTATCATAACTCCAGTGCATCCTATCTAGTTGTTAACATAGTCTTTGATTGATTTCAGGGTCAGCAAGGACCAGCAATTCTCAAGCTCCACCCCACCCATACTGTTGAATCTATTTAGATGTGTCTAAAAGATCTAGTTTAAAAGTCACATTGATGAGAGCTTGCCAATCAAAGCTCCAAACAATCAACATTTTCCTGGAAGCAGGTGGTGGAGCTACTCCCACCCAATACGAAGGTGGAAGAAAAATACAAACCATCTTTAATTAATAAAAAGTTTAATTTTATGATCACCCACCTGAAGCACTGTGAAAGAAACCTGCAAATTTCAAACATGTTTTGCCACAAGGCTATACTCTATGAATTAGATTTCTGGTTACTATAGATACACAGTCTGATGTGCATCTGACTGTCTTGCAATCTTCTGAAAACCTCATTTTACGGGTCTGTCCACATTGCCAACATTTCAATGACAACAGTTAAATAAACACTTTAGAAAAACAATCCCTCAAGGCCCAATCGATATTCAGGATACTACAAATGCTGGAAATCTGAAGTTAAAGATGAAAATTACTTCTTTCATTAGATGTGCTGCTCACTTGAATGAGTATTAAAAAATCTTGAATTTCTGTTCTGAAATGTGGCCATCTCGGTTAATGGTCATCTCGCTAACTTTAAATTGAACACAGGAGCCAATGTTATTATTTTATCAGACAAAGAAGTGTAGCTGAGTCACTTCTGGCTACGAACAGCAGACCACCACTTTATGGGCCAGGAGGAATCCGACTTCTGGTCAAAGGCATGATTCTGAAATTATTAAGATATGGTAATGACAAATGGATCTTCAAGCTGATGAATATCATTCATTACCAATCTTTTTTCTCTTAAGCAGAGATGTCTATGCAGCCCTGAATGTCCTCAGAATGGCAGAAGATGTCAAAACAACCACTGTCATAACTTATATAGAATTGCAAGTTCCCAAGAGTTCTAACAAGAAAGTTTCTCTGAACTCTCTCAACTTTGGGGGTGGCACAATGATTAACACTACTGCCTCATGGCATCAGGGACCCAGGTTCAATTGTAGCCTTGGGTAACTGTCTGTATGGAGTCTGCACATTATCCCTGTGTCTGTGTAAATTTCCTCCAGGTACTCCAGTTTCCTCCCAAAAGGTGTGTAGGGTAGGTGGATTCGTCATGATAAACTGCCCTTTAGTGTTCAGGGTGAGGAGGATAGCTGTAGTAAATGTGTGGGATTACAGGGATAGGGTGGAGGGAATGCTCTTTCTGAGAGTCGGTGCAGACTCGATGAGCCAAATGGCCTCTTTTTGTGCTGTAAGGATTCTATGACAGGGATTTCAATTCCAAATTGTTTACTGTTTTTGTTAAGTAGATTTGTCTACTTCCATTGCAGGTGCCAGAAGCCCTTCATTGGTGAGACCAGCCAATCATTCAGATAGTTCCTATTAGAGCTTGAATAGAAGATAGTCAAGAGAGGAACCAGCAATTAGAAGAGTCTCAAGCTCTGTTCTGTCGCAAGCTGGAAAGGTGAACCTGAAATCACAGAGCAGGCACTGCAATCCCCAGCCAGCCTAACAGTGCCACAAATAATGCTGGAACCAAGCAGCAGCCATCCACTGACAACAACATACCACACAGCCAAACATAAAGCTGACCCTTACAACAGGGCGAGCCATCTGCCATGCAACTGTACATCACAGTGAGCTACAAAAGGACGAAGAGAAAAAAATGCTATAAAGATGAGCTCAGAGTTCATCTTCCCCATAAAGAGTGGGATAAACCAACCATTGTCTGACTATAATCGGGGAAATTGACACAGAGCGATTCAGTGCCAAAGAGTGTAAAAAGAGGGTGAAAAGACACCCAGATGCTAGAGCAATCTCCAATTCAACAAAGTGACAGAGCATACCATTCCTCCAACAGTAGTGAGAACATGATTTCGAAGGATTATAATTCTTCCAGACCACCTGAACACAGAGACTTGGGGGAGGGTGCAAGGAAGAAGGTAGTAGTAGTAATAATTTAATACATGGGGTAAACTGAGATAACTTGTAAATTCATTGGATAAAGATTTTGGGGATAGTACATGGTTTAACATGAAACTGAGTATTGTACCACCCAAACAATGATGCAGGACAATACATCTGGAAGCCAGTGTAATGTTGGATGGAAATGTGGGTAGAAGCAAGCACGAAGGTTAGACCTTTATTCTATGATATAAAGTTGCTAGTAGCTAATAAATACTTATTGTTGGTTGAACTATGACAACCTTAATAAGATCTGCCCAACACTTTACAACAGAATTCATGTCTGACAAACCTGTTTATTTTGACAAACCTATCCAAGTTTTTTTGAGAGTTGAATCAGTGTCTGTCTCACATTTAGATTTTCAGAGGGCATTCCCATAAAGTGTGGCACGAGAATGATTTTCATGAATGATTTTCAACAATGTGTGATTTATGGTGTAATGACATCAAGGCCGCATGTGATCGAGTGTGGCATCAAGGAACCCTAGCGAAACTGGAATCAATGGGTATCAGGGACAAACTCCGCTGGTTGGAGTCATACCTGGTACATAGGAAGGTGGTTGTAGTTGTGGAGGGGTCAGTCATCTCAACTCCAGGACATCTCTGCAGGAGTCCCTCAGGGTAATGTCCTAGACCCAACCATCTTCAGCTCTTCATCAATGACCTTCCCTCCATCATAAGGTCAGAAGTGGGGATGTTCGCCAATGACTGCACAATGTTCAGCACCATTCGTGACTCTTCAGATATTGAAGCAGTCCATGTTCAAATGCAACAAGATCTGGACAATATCAAGGCTTGAGTTGACAAGTAGCAAATAACATTCATGCCACACAAATGCCAGGCAATGACCGTCACCAAAAAGAAACACTAACCACCATCCCTTGACATTCAATGGTGTAACCATCATTGAATCCCTCACTGGAGGGATTCTTAGACATTCTTAGAGTTACCATTGACCAGAAACTCAACTGGACTTACCACATAGACAAAATGACTAAAAAAGCAGGGTCAGAGGCTAGGAATACTACAGTAAGTGACTCACCTCCTGATTCCCCAAAGCCTGTCCACCATCTACAGGCGCAAGTCAGGACTGTGATGGAATACTCCCCACTTGCCTGAATGGGTGCAGCTCCAACAACATTCAAGAAGCCTGACACCGTCCAGGGCAAAGCAGCCCATTTGATTGGCACCACATCTACAAACATTCAGTCCCTCCACCACTGATGCTCAGTCACAGCAGTGTGTACTATCTACAAGATGCACTGTAGCAATTCACCAAAGATCCTCAGACAGCACCTTCTAAACCCATGACCACTTCGACCTAGAAGGACAAGGCCAGCAGATAAATGGGAACACCACCATCTGCAAGTTTCCTTCCAAGCCACTCACCATCCTGACTTGGAAACATTAACACCATTCTTTCACAGTCGCTGGGTCAAAATCCTGGAATTCCCTCCCTAGCAGCAATGAGGGTCAACCCACAGAGCATGGACTGCAGCGATTCAAAAAGGCAGTTCAAGGGCAACTAGGGATGGGCAATAAATGCTGGCCAGGCAGTGACGCCCGTGTCCCACGAATGAATAAAAAAAACGAGTGCAGTTTTTGAAGGATCAGTGCTAGACTTCAGTAATTTAAAATCAGAAACGTAGGTGAAACAACTTATATATAAATTTCATTATGATTCAAAGCTCAGTGTGAAAGGAATGTAGAGAAGCTGCAAAAGATATAGGGCAACTAAGTAATTGGGCTAGAAGATGGGGGATGAAATATATCATAGGGAAGTGCAAAATAATCCACTGTGGAAGAATAATAAAACAGAACATTTTTTACTAAGTGAGAGGCAGTAAATGTTCTTTTCAGTGAGGTTTGGTGTCCTTGTACACAAATCACAAAGTTAATAATCAGGTATGGCTAGCATTTTGGAAATGATATGTAAGCTTTTAATGTAGGAATGTTGGAGTATAAAATTGCTGCAATTATACAGAGCTTTGGTGAGACTACATCTAGTGTTCTGTGCATTGTTTTGGTACACTTAAGAAAGGGTATACTTGCTTTAGAGGAAATGCAGCAATGGTTCACTTGATTTGATTCCTGAGATGAGAGGCCTTCCCATGAAAAGCAATTGAGTAGAATGGGCTTATATTTTTTGGAGTTGAGGAGGATAAGAGGACATCTCATTGAATGTATAGCATTCTTGGAGGGCTTGACAGGAAAGATGCTGAGGAAATGTTTACCCTCAAAGAGTCTAGAACTAAATGCTATAGTCTCAAAGCAAAGGGTCAACCATTTAAGAGTAAAATGAGGAGATAGTGCTTCACTCAAAGGGCTGTGAATGTTTGGAATTCCTTCTCTGGGGGGATATGGATGCTCAATTGATGGGTATATACAGCTGAGATTGATAGATTTTGGGGTACTAAGGAATATGGAGATAAGATGGGACGGCTGAGTTGAAGCTGAAGTTGAGCCATGCTTATTGAATGGTAGAGCACATTTGAGGAGCCATAAGGCCAACACTTACTCCTATTTCTTATGCTTTTATGCTTATTATAAATGAGTCAATGAATGCTGGAGAGATTAAAATAGATAACAAGTACAAGGGAGGTTAAAATAAACATAAGAAACGAGGGGCCAACTGATATTAATTTAGGTAAATAATGGAATTAATTATCCCGACTAAACACATGTTTCATCTGTATTATTAAAATCCAGCAAATAGCAGATAAAAGAGGTTAAGGGGAAGATCCTCGCTGACCAACAGCTGATTTCTTTTAAGAAGTGGCAATCCGAGTGGACCGTGGGAAAGTCTATGATATGGAAATTTCAACTCCCAAAGGACTTTCAATAAAGTTCCAGATTTAAGGAGATTATTAAATTCAAAGCTGTAGGGATTCAGGGTACAAACGTATTGGGGGGCACAGGAAGGAAGTGACTGAATGAGTTGTCTCAGAGCTAGAAAGACTATTATCTTTCATTAATATCCACCACCTGAATTTATGAACTTAATGGCCAAAGCTACATACAGCACCAAACTAGAAGTGTAGTGAAATTCAGAAATGATCAAGAGAAGAAGGCAGAACAATGGCCGATGAAATTTAAGCAAGCGTAAATAAACATATATAAAAAGGAAAAATAGATGACATGTACTCCCCGAAATATACATTTAAATCATGAAAGATGAAATTGCATTGCTCCTAGGATTCTTGGCAGACTCAACACCAAATATGTTGACTAAAAAGGGAGGAAGGGATAGCCTGAATAATTACAGACCATTCTGCCAAACCTTGACAACAAGCAAATCATTAACAATAAATCCTGAGAGAGAGAGAGAAAAAGAAAGAGAAAAAGAATGAATAAGTTGTTATTTAGACCAGCAGGGATTGATCAAGAGCAGTCAGCACGGATTTGTTAAGTGAACACTGGGCGGAATGTTCCCATCCTGCCTTCCACAGGGATCATAGCAGGCAGGACACAGGCCATGCAAAAGTCTGATGACCTCAGGTGAGATTTTCTGGCATTGGTGCGAGCGTGGCCAGAAAGGCCCGCCCACTGTGTCTGATTAACTGGATTGAAACTTTTGAGAAGATAACAAGAAGCGTAGCTGAGAACAGTGTCTTGGATGTAGCCTATACAGATTTTAGCAAGGCTTTTGACAAAGTCCCACATAGCTGTCATAAATTAATAGTTCACGGGATCCAAATGAAAGTGACAAGTTAGATCTAAAACTGTTTCAGTGCCAGGAAGCAAAAGAATCAACTGTCGACCAGAAGGCTATTTTCATTGGGGTTCTGTGGGGCTCGGTCCTGCATTCCTTGCTTTTCAGCATATATATCAATTATTTAGACTGAAACGTTCACAGACCCCTGAAGGTAGCAGAACAGGTAGATGAGGTGAACAAGAAGGTACATTTGAATACTTTCCTTTATTGGTTGAGGCCTGGCATTTAAGAGCAGGGAGGTTATACTAAAACGGCATTAAATACTAAATAGATTTCAACTGAAGTACTGCACACAGCTCTAATCATTGCCTAACAGGGAGGCTGTGATTATGTTAAAGATGGTAAAATAAAGATTTATGAGTATGTTGACAGGAATGAAGAATCTTAGCCAATGGTGGAAATTGAACAGGCTGGCATTGTTTTCTTTAGAACAGAGAAGGCTGAGAAAAAAATTTAATGGAAGTGTATAAAATTAAGAGAGCCAAGATGGAATGTATTGGAAGGACCTACTTCCCTTTGCATAGTAAATAACCAGGGAGCATAGAATTGAAGTAACTGGCCAAAGGATTTGTGGGGAGTTAAGGAATAATGTTTTTACACAGAAGGTCATGTAAATCTGAAACTCCCTGCCTGAAAGGCTGATGGAGGCAGAAACCCTCACTATTGAAAAAACACTTTGAAATCCACCTACAGGACTATGGACCAAGAGATGGAAAATGGGATTAGGCTAGATAGCTCTCTTTCAGCCTGCAAAACAGGATGGGCCAAATGACCTCCTTCTGTTTGTTCACATAGACAGGCTAAACAACAGGCCAGAGAATTGTGAGGGTAGATGATTCAGTTGAACTAATAACTCTGCTCTAACCAGAGTGAATAGTAATCCAACATCTGATTTGTAACATCTATCCATTTTTATTTTAACATTGAGTAGTCAGGAACACACCAGAGGGTAGCTAATGTAAGCCCAAAAAGGGAGGTAGAGAGAAATCAAGGAACTACAAACTAGTGAGTGTAGGGAAGTTACTACAGTCCATTATTAAGCGTTTCACAGTTCAACATTTGGAAAGTAGTGGTATAATCAAAGTCAGAATGGATTTATGAAAGGGAAATCATGCTTGACAAATTTACTGGAATTTGTTTAAGGATGTTTGATTTGTTTAAGATTGGGGGAAAGGCAAATTGTGCGGAGGGTGTGGAGAGTCTGCAGAAGGATCTAGATAGGCTGGGCGAATGGGCCAGGAAATGGCAAATGGAATTTAATGTTGGCAAGTGTGAGGTGGTCCACTTTGGTAGGAAGAATGGTAGGAAGGACTATTACTTACGTGGCGAAAAACTGCAGCAGGCGACGGTGCAGAGGGACCTCGGGGTCCTTGTGCATGAGTCGCAAAAACCCAGCTTGCAGGTGCAGCAGGTGGTCAGGAAGGCGAATGGGATGCTGGCCTTCATAGCGAGGGGGATTGAATATAAAAGTAGGGAGGTCTTGCTGCAGCTGTATAGGGCATTGGTGAGGCCGCAGCTGGAGTACTGTGTGCAGTTTTGGGCGCCGCACCTGCGCAAGGATATTTTGGCCCTGGAGGGAGTGCAGAGGAGGTTTACTAGGCTGATACCGGAGTTGAGGGGATTGAGCTATGAGGAGAGGCTGAATAAACTAGGCTTGTACTCGTTAGAGTTTAGAAGAATGAGGGGAGATCTCATTGAGACGTATAAGATGATGAATGGGATGGATAGGATAGAGGTGGAGAGACTCTTCCCGCTCAAAAAAGACAGTAGGACTAGGGGGCACAGCCTCAAGATAAAGGGGAGGCGGTTTAGAACGGAGTTGAGGAGGAACTTCTTCACTCAAAGGGTGGTGAATCTCTGGAATTCTCTGCCCGTTGAAGTGGTGGAGGCTGCCTCGCTAAATATTTTTAAGAAGCGGGTTGATGGGTTCTTGATAAGAGAGGGGATTAAGGGTTATGGGGAGAGGGCGGGAAAGTGGAACTGAGCCACAACAGATCAGCCATGATCTTATTGAATGGCGGGGCAGGCTCGAAGGGCTAGATGGCCTACTCCTGCTCCTATTTCTTATGTTCTTATGATGTAACTAGGAGAATTGACCAAGGAGAACCAGTGGATGTGGTTTACTTAGACTTTCAGAAGGCTTTCAGCAAGGTCTCACAGAGCAGATTGTTATGTAAATGGGATTGTGGGTAGTGTTGTGCAATGGACAGAAAGCTAGTTAGCAGGTAGGAAGCAAAGAGTTGGAATAAATGTTTTTTTTTCTGATTGGCAGGCAGTGATTAGTGGGGTACCAGAGGGATCTGTGCTAGGATCCCCACTGTTCACGTTATATATTAATGATTTGGACGAGAGAACTAAATGTATTATCTCCAAATAATACAAAGTTGGTGAACTGTGAGGAGGATGCAGAGATGCTTCCGCGTGATTTAGACAGGTTGAGTGAGCATATGCAGTATAATATGGATAAATGTGAGGTTATCCACTTTGGTAACAATAATAGGAAGGCATGTGTTCATTGTTTGAATGGATGTAAGTTGAGAGACATGGATACTCATGGTAACCTCATTCATTAGTCATTAAAAGTATGTGCGCTTGTACAGCATGCAGTAAAGAAGGCAAATGGGTATGTTGGCCTTCGTAACAAGAGGATTTGAGTATAAGAAGAGGGATATTTTACTGCAATTGTATCAGGTGTTGGTGAGGCCACATCTGGAGTAATGTGTGCAGTTTTGGTGTCCTTATTTGAGGAAGGTTGTTCTTGCTATACAGGGAGTACAGTGAAGGCATACCAGGCTGATTCCTGGGATGGCGGATGTCATATGAAGAGAGACTAAGTCAGTTAGGATTATGTTCATTGGTGCTTAGAAGAATGAGAGGGGATGTCACAAAAACTACTAAAATTCTAATAGAATTAGACAGGCTAGATTCAGAAAAAATGATCCTGAAAGTAGGGGTAGTCTAGAACTAGTGATCAATCTTTTAGGACCGAGATGAGGGGAAATTTCTTCACCCAGAAGAGTGGCGAATCTGTGGAATTCACTATTATGGAAATTAATTGAGACCAAAGCATTGTGTAATTTCAAGAAGGAATTCAATATAGCTCCTGGGGCTAAGAGATCAAGAATTATGTGATGAAGGTGGGATCAGGGTATTGAATTTGATGCTCAGCCATGATGATAATGAATGGCAGAGCAGGCTTGAAGGGTCAAATGGCCTACTCCTGTTTTTATTTTTCTATGTAACAATGTAAAATGTGCAAACTGACTTGCTCACATGAAAGAAAATTTGGAAAAATTTTAAATAGTCAACATATTACTAACAAGCAGCTGAGTACCCTTTCAATCCATGCATGAAAATTCAGCTAATTACCAATGTGGAGAGAAATAACTATTTTTTGGGGTTTATTGTGTTATTATGATGTAAGGCAGGCTTGTGGCTTTAGTTGTGTGTGTGTGTGTGTGTGCATGTGTGTGTGCGTGTGTAACTAATTTAATTAAGCTAGGGACTAGGTGTCTACAGGGCCAAGGATTTCAAAAGGATCTCGGTATGAAACAGCATGCACTTGAAATAAAAACGGCCATGTTGAATTTTCTGTAGGTAAATAAGCCATGGATGGAAATTTGCATTAGAAGATAACAAAGGTTTGGTGTGCGAGGTTGTTAAATTTCAAACAGAAGTAAAAAGGGGTTTGCTAAAAGCAAAGCTATTTTGTTTGACCTGAAAATGGTGGCAATAGGGAAATCATTTCAGAAAAGGTAAATTTCAAAGGATATGGACAATGGAATCAAGGTGAAGTAGTGGGTAAAGTGCTTAAGGGGAGATGCTGAGAGATTAGGGGAGTGGTGATGTAAGGTCTCCTGACATGTAGTTCTGTGCTGGGGAGTGAACTGTGAGGAAGCAAAGTGTCTGTTTTCCACTGAAGCCAGGAAGGATTTGGGACTGCAAACAGCAACCAGGTGTCTGAAGTTTGAAGTTTCACAGCAGAGTGGAAGTGAGGATGGAAGTGAGTATCATGCATTATGCCTTACTAACTGGTAGTAGCTTTGCCTTGGGAGTATTGTTACTGGATTTTATAGATTTAAATATCTAAAAGGGATACTTATTTGGGAGTCTAACTAAATAGGAAATCTTTTGGGGGGAATATTTTGTAAGACTAATTTTAACTACCTAAATGTGATCTTGCATGTTTAAGTTTTATTCTGTTAATGAATGTTTTCACTTAATAATTAAAATCTCAAAAAAATTGCTGGATTTGTGGTTTTTCGCTTCCATACATGTATCTTCTCATGATAAAAATGCAAAAATAAAAGAGTTGTGATAGATTTCCAAGTTTCCCTTTGGGATTTGGTTTGCACAACACTTAAACCACCTGCCAGATCATAACACCAGGGACTAAAAGATGGACACTTTGCAACCCCAGCCCGCCAGTTATGATTGGCCAGAGCTAAACAAAATCCAAGTGGTCAGTGATTACCCCAACAGAACTACACTCACTATGCGTGACCAGCTGTCTTCTGACATATGCTGCAATCTAGATAAAAGTTAATGAAGGACAGAGAAATCAGTTGGGATTTCAGTTCATATTGCCCAGCTACTTGATGCAAAGACATGGCCTCACACCAACTGATTTAGAGAATCATAGAAACTTAGAGCACAGGAGGCCATTCAGTTTATCATGCCTGTGCTTGTTCCAACATGCTCATGATGTTGAAATCAAATTCATTTATTACCTCCTCCACAGACACATTCTTTCCAGAAACTGTGAAACTTCATACCGAATGCAGTTTTCCCTCAGTAAAATAAAATAACAAAGGCAAGGATGGAAAGTTAAATCTGGATTGAAGGACATTATTAAATGCTTTTTGACCATCCCCCAAACCCACACCAATTTTCTTTGCTTGTTTTAAATATAGCCAAACTCCTGTATCATTTAATTGTCTTGCAGCTTTAGTGGCGTTTAGAAAAATGGTCATGAACCATCTGCAGAAACAAATGTGAAGTTCACACTTGCCTCGAAGACAATTTACAACTGTGTCAAATTTCTACCGTTTGATTGTCACTGCAAGCCATATGGCCCACTCCAACAGCAATTGACAAAATACGCACTTCCAGAGAATGAAGTCAGTGTAGATTTTTTTTTAGATGTGAGTACAAGTAGGCCACTGCTCAGTGAAATGTCCTATTTTCAAAATTACTTTTGAATAGCAAATGCAGGTAAATCTGGCCTTGCTAAATTGAGTAAGTGGATAGCTCAGCAGTTCCCAACTTCCTGTTCTCAGGCATAATAAAGAAGCATCATTCCTGGGAATGATGTTTCTAGGGAGCAACATATAAAGGATTTTAAAGAAACAAATCTTTCCTGTGCACCATCATCCAGTTTGTTTCATGGCTCATAATTAGAACAGGATTGCATCATTTACTCTCACAGATTTGTTATGGAACCAACAAATCCGCAATGCTATGGTGTTAATACACCACGATCCTTTAGGGATCTGGCCAATACCTCAGAGCTTTGTGCAATCATGTTTCTTTTCCAAGGGAATACACACAACATTCTCTTCGCTATTCTGTGAATGTTTACATAATAGTCTTTGCTGCACGCCTGAAATCTGGAAAAACATTAAGATTCATTTTAGAAAGCTCATCATCCATTCTCAGATCTATATTTTCATCAGGAAACACCAAATCCTCTTCCTACATTCATTTTAGTAAAATCTCAGTCCTTTTCTTTTTATCTGATTTCAATCACATCAACCTGCATTCTCAGCGTATCCTTTGACTCATTCTGTCTCTAGGAATATATCTCCCCTGTAGTGGGTGTGGAAGTAGGGGGAACCCCACACCTTCCCACCCTCAGGCTGATTAAGATCGTAGCTTGAACACCCATGGACTACCTTTCTACCTCAAAGCCAAGTGAGGACATAAAAGGACAATTAATGAAGGACTTCTTTCCACTACCTTACGTATTAACCCAGCAGCAGGCAGGCTGGTCACCATGCAGGGAGCATTGCAATCTGATCAATGAAGCAAGCATTGGAAAGGGGGTGGGGAAATGTTACCCACTGGAAATAACATTCTTGTCCTTACTGCCATTACTCAACACTCTCTTTTCTCATTATCCCTACCCTACAAAATCCCTCCACCATCCATCTGGCTTGGCCCATACTGTGATTCTGAGCTTATGCTAGGTGTCATTTCGACAGCAGCCACTGCCTCCCTTTGCTGAGACATGCTGGCCTCTGATTGGCCAGCAGTTCCTGGTGGCCACTTAATTGCCTCAATGGGGAAGGCCCACACAATTACAAGCCAAAAGGAGGCAAGTTGGGTCTCTTGTTAACTCTCCAGCCAGTGACCAAGACCCCTGTTAGCTCCATAAAATTCCTCCTATATTATCCATTGAAATTATGTTTCTATATTCCACATTTTCTGATTGATAGTCCTTCTTACTGCTGCAGATTTAAACCTTACCTGCTAAAAAGTAAAGTTGCCATAGTCCCAGATGACTCCCCTTTGAGGAGCTGACTGGTGGTGATTTAATCTGAGGATCATCTCACCTCAGGCAAGGGGCAAAATTGAGAAGGCGGGCCTTCATGAATAAACTCAGTTGATACAGGAGTTGAAGCCATGCTGTTGACATTGCTCTGCATCATGAACCAGCTGTCCAGCCAACTGAGCTAAACCATCCCCTGTTATTAGCTTGGTCAGTCAATAACTTACCTGGATCAATTCTTTCAATTCTCTTTATAATCCTGAAAACATGAGTAATCTCACCTTGAAGACCTCTCTTTTCCAAAGTTTCCATAACATAACATAGTATTCTTAATGCTTGAAAATACTCTTACAAGAGTAAAATTACCTTCAAATCAGTGGTGTTTTGTAGGCCTCAACAAATAGTCCATTTGCAAACTACAAGAAAAATTACTTCAGTCACTTCTCAGCCCAAGCCACACAGTATAGCTTGATATTGTTAAAGACTCCCTCCAATAAGATCATGTCCCATGAGATCATCCATTTAAAAATGTCCTTATCTCGACTTTAATGAAATGTTCTCAAACTAATTAAGAGATATACCAACCAATTAGTGTTCAGATTAATAGTCTATTGATTTAAAAGATTAAATCTTTGATAATCAAAAGACCAATTATGTTAGAGTTTGTAGGGATGGAGAAATTGGGCCTGATTGGTTTTGAATGAGTTAAAATTGGGCCCAACATACATGAAGTCACCAGAGTTTAGGTAAGAGGTGAAACATTATTAACCATATTCTGCACATCAGAAAGCTTACCATCTCTCTGGACTCTTTCTTAACGTTACAGTTTGGTTGATTTCTAGATGGTGCTGAATGGAGTATCACAGCTCCCCCCCACCCCAACACCCCAACACACACACATACACACAATCTTTCCTTTATTGAAGAGTGATATGTTGAAGCTGGTGACCCAGCTCTGCTCTACAGCAACACAAAAGCAAAGTATTGCAGGTGCTGTGGATCACCAATAAAAACACAATCAACTGGTCCAGCCATGGAATGAGAATCATAGAATTGCAGAAGTAGACCATTTGGCCCATTGATTCTACACTGACAACAATCCCACCCAGACCCTTTCCCCATAACTCCATTCATTAATCCCCCTGACACTAAGGGGCAATTTAGCATGGCCAATCCACCTAACCTGCACATCTTTGGACTGTGGGAGGACCCAGGAGAAACTCACACAGACATGGGGAGAATGTGCAAACTCCACACAGACAATTACCCAAGGCCAGAAATGAACCAGAGACCCTGGCGCTGTGAGGCAAAATAAACAACAGGAATTTCTGGAATTTCGGGTGCTGGTGGAGGGGTGGGGTGGGGTGGGGTGGGGTGGGGGGGTGGGGGTGCAGGGCAACCCCACCTCAGTCAGTTTTGGGATCCCCACCCTTATTTTACATGCATCAGCAGTTAGCTGCCTGGCAGCAGAGTTCCTGTTCCTTGAAGAAACGAGGTCCAACCTCCAAACATTATCACCCAATCAAAATACCAGTATTTCTTCCCAGCAGAGCCCAGTGACCACTGCTGGTTTCAGCCAGACTCAGGCCCTCCCCAGTGAGCTGTGGGAAGATGGTCAATCGTTGGTGAGGGCATTTTGAGGGCCAGTCCTTGACACTAGTGGTGTTGAGGGGGTGTGGATGGGGTGCAGTCTTTGACGCTGGTGGCCAGAGGGGGGGGATTGGGAGCGCTCTCTCTGTTGGCAAAAGAATGTTGGATCAACATTCCCCCACCTCTCAAGCCCACAAGAAGGCCACAAGATTATGTCTGACAGTCTACCTCATTGGCATAGGGCAGGCTTGCTGCTTGTGAAATGTCAGCAGCAGCATGAAGAGGCCATTAAGTGGCCCTTATTTGGCCACACCCATGCTCTCCCAACTGATTTTCCACCTCTTGAATGGGTGTAACCTGTGAGAAGTGAATACTCGACAAGACCTTGGTGTAGCTGAAAGCAAGCACACAGGTACCACAGGCAGTATAGAAGGCAAATGTTATGTTGGCTTTCATAGCAAGAGGATTTGAGTATAGGGATAGGGATGTTTTACTTCAATTGTACTGGATATTGGTGAGGCCACACCTGGAGTTTTGTGTGCCGTTTCGGTGTCCTTATCTGAGGAAGGATGTCCTTGCTGTAGAGGGAGTACAGCAAAGGTTTACCAGGTTGATTCCTGGGATGGCAGATCTGTCATATGAGGAGACACTAAATGGGTTAGGATTACATTTATAGGAATTCAGATGAGTGAGATGAGATCTCATAGAAATTTAAACAGGGTTAGACAGGATAGATTAAGAAAGAATGTTCCCAGTGGTGGGGGAGCCCAGAACTAAGGGTCATAGTTTGAGGATAAGGGATAAAACTTATGGGACCAAGATGAGGAGAAATTTCTTCACACAGCGAGTGGTGAATCTATTGAATTCATTTCCACAGAAAGCAGTTGAGGCCAAAACGTTGTGTGATTTCAAGAAGGAATTAGATATAGCTCCTGGGGCTAAAATGATCAAGGGATATGGGGGTAAGACAGGATCAGGATATTGAATTTCATGATCAGCCAGGATAATAATGAATGGCAGAGTAGGCTCAAAGGGCCATATGGCCTACTCCTGCTTCTACTTTCTATGTGTCTCTTGCCTCCCCATCCACTTCAAAGCCCCAGAAAATCCTGACCAACATTTTAGATCTGTGACCATTCATCAGAACTGTTCTGATAGAAGTTCATGAACTTGAAACATTAACTCTTTTTCTCTCTCACATGCAGATGCTGTCAGACCTGCTGAGTGTTTTTATTACACCTCTGGTCTAGTTGCTGCGCCTTGCTCTGAATGTACACAGATCTCAAGTCCCTTCTCTCCTAAAATCATTGATTATTATTTGGGTACTGGAATGTAGGTGGGGATTTTCTGCTCTTGACATTGGCGGGCAATGCTCTGGGCAGAACAGGAAGAATTGGAAAGCTAGCTATGGCTCTCCAAATTTTCCCTTCCCACTCATGGTGTTGGCACAAGAAAACCCCACCCATTGTAAAAGTTAAATACTGGGGATGCTGAAATTCTGAAATAAAACAAAGTGTTGGTAAAACTCCGGCAACATTGATAGAGAGAGAGAAACAAAGTTCCCAATTTGTGTCCAGTATGACTCCTCTCCAGAACTCTTAAAATAGAAATAGGAACATTTCTGGAAAAACTCAGCAGGTTTAGTCTCAAATAAAAACAGAAAGTGCTGCAGAGTCCCAAAGAAAGATCGTATTGAGAGTGAAGCAACAACAGAGTTCCTCTCCCCAGAGATGCTGCCAGACCTGAATTTTTCCAGGACTTTCTGCCTTTATTGCTGTGATATGGTGATGTCCTCACGCCATTGCACTACATGAATAAATGGGTGACTGCTGCCCTACCATTCATTCAAGGTTGAACCATTTCTTGGGCATCTCTGGCTAGAGCATTAAATAGGCATTAGGTCCCTATAATAAGCAAATGAGACACCCGACTGCTGTTTCAGAAATCAAAACATGTTTTTAAAACACTTTTCAAAAAACTGTGCAAAATTTTTCAATTCAGGTGGAAAGAGGAGAGGAGAAGGTAGGGTTAATGTTTCAGGTCGATGACCTTCCATTAAAACACCCTGCTCAGCAAATTGAACAAAGCTAAATATTCAACTAATTACAAACAGCCAGCCTGCTACCAGATTGATCTCTGCATGAATATTCATCAGTACCACATGACACAACTTGTAGCCAACAGAACAACGTCACTGATCATCACTGTTACATCCTCATCTTCTGCACATGGCCAATTATCCTTCAGTTCAGACAATAATGTAAATAAAATGCCAAGATAAATAGCTGTTCCATGAGAAGGACATGCTACCCAGCTACTTGCTGTAATGACAATAGGATCTTAAAGAGAAAAGCACACTAAACGCTCTTTACTCTTCCTACAAACTCATGTTTTAAAATTAAGAATGACTCCCACTCTCAAACTCCATCTTGTGAGGCCTCCAAATGTGGAGTCCTGAATCACCCTAGCTTCCTCAATAAAATAACACAAGAAAGGTCAAAGTTGAAAAGTAGAATGAGAGTACAGGACAATGCCAAACAGGATGTAAATTTTTAAGAGTTTTTACATTTTAAGAGTTCTTTCATTGGCTTGAATACTCAAAACACTCCTTCTCAGTTCTGGAAATGTTTACAATCTATCATACACAGCATATCTGCACTGTGGAAAAAAATACTAAAAGAAAAAAGTCTTGTGTATTTTCACAATGAAACCTGTTCTTTCTGAACTCCTTTCACATGTTCCATTTTCAAAGAGGAAAACGTGAATTGGTCAAATAAGTCTGTTAATACTTAGCTACCCTGAACTTTCTGCTATTTAATCTATTTACTGTCAGAAATGGATTTAATTTTGTGTTCTTATTGAACACCAGAAATGGACTATGGAACAAAGAGGTAACATTGGAACACCCATCAAACTGTTTAAAGTTTCAACAAACGCACATTTGTAAAATTTATTTTCTCCTTTCCAAGACAAAAAAGACACTTTCTTTGTCCCTTAAAGCTATTGACTCCTTTATGCTGACACAATGAATGGGTAATTGTCCACCAAAACATTAATCAGGCTTTGGTAACCTGGACAATGACTGTTGGCAGGGAATCTGACCACTGGGCAACCAACAATGCTGAGCCTCTTCCTGTCTCCTCTTGATGGACACACACATTTATAATTGTGGTGACTGGGAAACAACTAGAAATTGGAAAGGAACATTTCAGCTGGTTTCCCCTTTGCCCCCTAAGTATCTTTCCCTCAGGTTAGGGCAACATAGGGCTCACTAGATATTGCCCATACAAGAACAACAACCAAACCCATAAGATGCCTTTGCCAGACAGTCCATCAAAGCAGCATTGGTCAATAACTATTGGAGAATTAACCTCAGGGTGGTCAAGAATTAGTCATGCACCTGGACAGGATAAAGAAAAATGTGAGTTGTTAGATAGATGATCCACCTCTCAATTTTTGCCTCACTCTCTTTCTCTATTATAACTTAAGATACACAGTAGCATAGTAGTAATGTGACTAGGCTAATAGTGTTCCAGGAACACAAGTTAAAATCTCACCATGGTTGCTGCGAGAATTTAATTCCAATGAATGAAAAGGTCAGGATCAAAAAATTAATCTCACCAATAATGATTAGGGAAGTACAGGATTATCTCAAAAACCCATCTGACTCACTACAAAAAAAAATCTGCCACCCTTACCTGATTTGGCTTCCTTTGACTCAGAAATGTAGTCACCTCTTAACTGTTCTATTAAATGGCCTCACAAACTATTTGCTTGTGTCAAACTACAACAGAACAACTGAATTAACACAAAACTGAACAGACCACCCAATATCAATCTTGGTGTCAGAAATTACAATAGTACACTCTATCCAGTCGATAATCCTTATTAATTTCTGGGGAAATGTGTCCCAGAATGGTCCAGCAACAGTTTGGCATAATAATATTCCAAATTATACCTTCCGGCCAAAGTCCCAGATTCCTGCATCACCATTCCTGGGTATGTCCTGTCCCACTGGCAGGACAGTCCCAGCAGAGGTAGCAGCACAGTGATATACAGTCAGGAGGAAGAAGCCCTGGGAGTCCTCAACATTAACTCTGGGTCCAATGATGTTTCATGCATCAAGTCAAACATGGACAAGGAAATTTCCTGCTCCCAACTACTGCCTGCTACCACACCCTATCCCTCCAACCTCAGCTGACAAATCAGTGTTCCTCCTATGTCAAACACTGTGTGGGAAAAGCACTGAGGATGCAAGGGTGCAGAATGTATTCTGGGCAGGAGACTTCAATATCCATCACCAAGTGTGACTAGTTAGCATCACCACTGGCTGGCTGAGTCCTAAAGGACAGATTTGCCATCTTGGGCCTATGGCACCACAGGGAGCTAACCAGAGGGCTGACTTTGCCCTTGCAAATCTCCCTTTCATAGATGTATCCATTCACAACAATTTTAATCGAAATGGGACACTGCATTTTTCTTTTGGAAAGGAAGGCACATCTTCGTACTGAGAACAATGTCCATCGTATTATGTGGCACTACTATTCCACTATTGTGTGGAATATTTTTCCATACCTTGGCGGCCTATTCTTCATGAAGGCAGACATAGATGTCAAAATCATCATTGTCTCAAGTGTACCAATTCAGCCTTCAGCTGACTGAGAAAAAGAATATTCGAGAAACCAAGATCTCAAATCTGAGACAAAAGTTATGGTTTACCCACTGCTCCTATATGCTTTAGAGATGGGTACCTTAAAGCCTTGAAGAAGCACCACCAGCCGTGCCTTTGCAAGATCCTCCAAATCTGGTGACAAGAAAGGTGGTCAAACAGCAGCATCCTATCCAATGTTAACTTGTCCAGCAGAGGTGTAAATCACTCCAAACCAGTTTCACTGGGCAGGACATGCCATTTGAATGCCTGATGCCCAACTCCTGAATAAACTACTCTGCTTGGAAATCAGCCGCAGCTGGAGATTCCCAGAAAGACAATGGATGCCCTCATATCACCTCCAAAGAGATCAAACATCCTCACTGACTTGTGGAAGCTTGTAGCTAATCAAAATGGAGAAGGTTCATTTTGGAAGGCACCAAACACATCATGAGACATCACCAGAAACACACAGGGACATGCAGCAGAGTCTGCAGATCGCACACTGGACTTAACAGCTATTCAGAACCCAGCAACCAGTGTGGAAGCAAGTCACCTTCAATCCCAAGGGGTTGCCTAAGAAAGAAAGCAATTCATAACTGGGTATAAAAAGGCAGCATGGACCATTGGCAGAGGCAGAATCATATCTGACCATAATCTATAATTTATTGATCCAACATATTCTTCACTCTAGCTTAAACCAAGGGATTGACCACTGTTCAAAGAAGGTTGTAGGTGAGCAAGCCAGAACAGCACCTAAAATGAGGTTCCAACATGATGAATCTAAAACACAAGACTGTAGGCATCCTAAACAATGGAAGAAACAAGCTCTAGTCAGAGTTCAATGGCGTCTCAACCAACGAATGAGATCAAGGTCCTGTAGTCCTGCCACATCTGGTCAGGAATATCGGTGGGTAATTAAACAATGAACTGGTGGAGGTGGTTCTAAAAACATATCATTGACAGGGGGAAAGGTGCTGGGCTGTATGTCAATACAAAGGACAAGACTGAAACATTTGCAATCATCTTCAGCCAGAAATGCCGAGTGGAGGGTCCATTCCAGTCTCCTCTTGATCTTGCCACCATCACAAATGCCAGTCTACAGCCAGTTTGATTCACTCCAAAATTGCTCCTGACAACATCCCGCAGCAGTACTGAAGATTAATGCACCTGAACTAGATGTGCCCTTAGCCAGATTGTTAAAGTACAGCTACAACATTTACCTAACAATATGGAAAATTAACCCAGGTAGTGCCCTTTGCACAAAAAGCAGGATAAATCCAACCTGGCCAATTTCTGCTCCACACTCTCGACCATTAGCGCTATTAAGCTGCACTTAATTAGTTCACTGGAGATCAATTTGAGTTCCACTAGGACCACTTGGCTACTCATCTCATTACAGACTTGGTATAAGCACAGACAAAAGAGACGAATTTCAGAGGTGAATTGAGAGTGACTTCCTTGACTTCAAGCCAGCATTTGACAGAGTATGGTATTAAGGAGTCCAAGCAAAACTGAAGTTGATGGGGATCATGGGGAACACTGTCCACTGGCTGGAATTATATTTAGCATCAGGTGAAGGTGAAATAAATAAAAATATTGGTAATATGTAGCAGGTCTGGTAGCATTTGAGGAGAGGAAAGCAGTTAACGTTTCATGTCTGTGACCTTTTTTCTCTTTTCAGCTGCTGCAAACCTGAGCATCTGCACCATTTTCTGTTTTCAGTTTAAACCTTCCAGCATTTGCTGTATTTTATTTTTGTATTAGTGACAAAGAAAGATTGTTGTGGTTGTTTGAAGCCAGGCATCTATGCCCACGGACATAGCTGCATGAGTTCCTCAGGGTATTGTCCTAGACCTAACCGTCTTCAGTGGCTGCATCACTGACCTTCCCTTCAACTTAAGATCAGAAGAGGACCTTCCCTTCAACTTAAGATCAGACCTCTCTACTCTAAGGAAAACAGTCCCTCTTTAACTCTTTATTCTGTTTCCTTGGTTTCTCTGTCCCACCTGTTCCACCTGTTCCAACAAAATTACTTACAACACCAATGCTTCCAAAATGTCCTCCTTTCCCTTCAGCCAAAGATCTATGTTCATTGTGGTTAGCAACACCCTTGATCATGTCCTTGTCCAAATTGAATAAGAGTTAGAAAAAAATGCATTTGGAAAAATGAGTTTTGATTTCAACATAATGAGGGGAACAGGTAGGGGCACTGGTGATTATTGCAGTTTTGGAGAAAATTAAGACAAAGAAGGCTGCAAATGAAAAAGATGGTGAGGGAGAAAAAAGAGAGAAAATGGCAAATGAGACAGAAAATGAGAGAGCAAAAGAAATAATTGAGATACGCCATTAAGCTTAGGAGCACCAGGACACATATTGATTCGTCGTGGTATTCATAATCACATCTCAAAATGATTAATGGCAGGGGAAGGGAAGAGAAGCACACAGCTAATCTTAACTTTAAATCACAATGCAATTGTAGAGAGTAAATGATTTTATCTTCGTCTCCCAAGTCATAATATATACATAAGTGTTATCAAACATCCAGACAGTCACATTTTAGACATAAGTGGAAAGCATGAGTTATCCTTCAAATATAATGGAAGAGAAGGAACATAATAACTACTTCAATTCCCAATTGCTGGTTGGCTACACAAGTAAGAATTCTGCCTTTTGTCTCCAGCTTCCTGAGTTAGTGACAAGCAAATAACACTGGGGGAAAAGAGACATTCACTGTTCTTAGTGAACAGCCACAGCTGCAGTACTCTAACTGATAGACCGTGACATCATTTTCAACTAATCACAAGTGATCTTTATACAAAAGTCTGTTGTCAAAATGTTTGTATAATTTATGAATCACTTCCATCACAGGGCAACTCTATCAATCTAAATGCACTGGGGACTCTATCACAGATAACTCACCGACCACTATTTTTTGATTCCTCCAATTTTGCAGCCTGTTCTCCTCAAAGAGTTTTCACTTACTGGAGTACCGCTCTACATTACTTTCCTTTTCTTTAGTTGTAAGCTAATTCAGGGAATTCTGATCGCCTATTCAACTGTGGAGAGGGCATCTCAAATCCTCACTTTACATTCTAAAAAAATAAGTTATTTCAATTTTTGATTCCCAGACAGAATAAGTGTTCTTTCTAGCCAGGTTTTCCTGAACAGTGATCCTTTGCCAGTGTTCTGGCGGATTTTCCCTTCTCCCAGTCCTTCAATTGAGTCACTGAGATTATCACAGGATAGACCAAGGGCTGAAACCGAGATTTTCTAACTCAAATGCAGTGAGCTTGCCCGCTGTCTTCTGTCCCACCCTTCTCCCATTTTACAGAGGCTAGCAGAGACATATGTTGGGTCATCTGTCCTTGGGTCTATTAAGGCTCTCAAGTAGCAAATTAATGGCTACTTAAGGGCCTTATCCCAGCCCCACCACTATGTTTACCGACAGCAAAGAGAGGCACATGCTAGATGGGCAGTCCAGCAGCTTTTACTGGGTGAGCTGATACAAGGTGGCAGAGGGGGGGAGTGTGAACTGCCTTTGTAGAGTCCACTGTACCCACTGAAAACACCCCACACACAGTCATATCCAACCTGTAAATCCTCCCCACAGCCCTCGCAAACTGTGAGGAGTCCCTCGCCAATCCCACATCCTTCAGCACCCCTTTCACAAGAGCCTACCTGCCAGGCCCCGCTGCTACCCCAAACTTACCGTCAGTCCAGCTTCTGCAATCTCTTCTTCGAGGTCTGGCCGTTGCCCCAGCAGTGGTCACCACACTAACCTGGCACTGTTGGAACTATAAACCTACAGCTCTCTAAGATGGGCCTTCCTCTGCAATGGAAACAGAAGTCACAACCTTAGGTAACGTCCTGCCAAGAATTCAACAGCTGTGGGTAGTATATTGGAGAGAATCAAAGCTCTGGGAGAAGATCTAGTATAAGGGATAAATTCTAACTGTGTGATACACTAATGAGAGAATATGCATCATCAGAGGAAATAATGCAATGAACTTCATAGCAAGATGAAGCCCCAGTAAATTATTTCTTCATAAAATAAGTGATTTCTTTACTGCAGAAGATTTTGATTTGATTTATTATTGTTACATGTATTGGTATGCAGTGAAAAATATTGTTTCTTGCATGCTATGCAGGCAAAGCATAGAGTTCATAGAGTACATAGGAGAGAAGGAAAGGAGAGTAGTGTTTCAGTCATTGCTACAGTGCAGAGAAAGATCAACTTAATGCAAGGTAGGTCCATTCAAAAGTCTGATGGCAGCAGGGAAAAAACTGTTCTTGAGTCGGTTGGCATGTGATTTCAGGCTTTTGTATTTTTTTCCTGACGAAAGAAGGTGGAAGAGAGTGTTTTCAGGGTGCGTGAAGTCCTTGATTATGCTGGCTGTTTTTCCAAGACAGCAGGAAGTGTAGGCTGAGTCAATGGATGGGAGGCTGATTTGTATGATGGACTGGGCTATGTTCACAACATTTTGTGGGTTTTTTGTGGTCTTGGTTAGGGCAGGAGCCATACCAAGCCCCGAAAGAATGCTTTCAATGGTGCACCTGTAAAAATTGGTGAGAATTGTAGCGGACATGCCAAATATCCTTACGCTCCTGAGAAAGTAGAAGCATTGGTGGGCTTTCTTAACTATAACGTCAGAGCGGAGGGACAAGGACAGGTTGTTGGTGATCTGGACACCTAGAAACTTGAAGCTCTCAACCATTTTCACTTCACCCTGTTTATAGACAGACACATGTCCTCCACGATGCTTCCTATAGTCAAAGACTATCTCCTTCGTTTTATTGGCATTGAGGGAGAGATTATTGTTATTGCACCAGTTCACCAGATTCTCTCTTTCCTGTACTCCATCTCATCATTGTTTGAGATCCAACCAACTACATTGGTGTCATCAGCAAATCTGAAAATCAAGTTGGAGGGGAATTTGGCCACGCAGCCATAGGTGTATAAGTATAGTAAGGGGCTGAGTACATAGATTTGGGGGGCACCAGTGTTGGGGATAATCGCGGAGGAGATATTGTTGCCTATCCTTACTAATTGTGGTCTCTAAGCATTCTGTGTTCACGCAATGAGAGTATTAAAGGAGGCACAGCCTGGGTGGGAGATCAGGAAACCTGCCGTCTGAAAAATTCTGTCCTATGTGATTCAGTGCCATCAGGGTAGTGGTTGAGTCTTCCCAAATCTATTTAGGTTATAGTAGTTATGGTGCGTTATCAGCATCTCTATGGGTGAAGCTGGCAAAATGTAAAGAAAGGAGTATGAAAATAATTCAGTTTATTGTATTTTTGTTATAGAAATTAAGAGGGCAGCCTTTGTAGTGGTGCCTAAAACTCACTGCCCTGCTTACTTTGTACACCGGTGTGCATTCAATGGCTAAATGCACCTAATATACACAAAGGTGGGACTTTAAACCTCCACCTGATCCGGGGGCTTTGTGGTGATGGGGGGTTTGTTAACATGTCAAAGGGGTGAACCTAATTTGCCTGTTTTTTATTTTAACAGGGGTAAAATGACAAAGGGTGTGATAAAAACCTTCTCAAGGAGACTGGGTTAGCACTGTGCTGCATACCTCATTTATATTCACTATTTGAAGTTCAGTTTCGGCTGGCTGGATTTCCTGGACAAGCTAGGCCGAGGCCAGGATCCACCTACCTGTTGGATCCATTGTGCCAGTCTGCACTAAGTCCACACAAAGATGTTGCCCACCCCACAAGGCCTCGAAACTCACACTCTCTCCTTAAACATTCACCAACCATTGCAGTCAGGAGAGAGGTATGGGAAGCTTTTTAGAGAAAATGAAGTCCAAAGAATAATGGTCCTCTGAGAGAAAAAAAATTCTCATTTTGGTCTTAAAAGGAAGACCTCTTATTTTTAAAATGTGTCCCTTAATTCCATTCTACCACAAGAGGAAATCTCCTCCTAGCATATCAAGTCTCCTCTAGACTTTTTAAATTTCAAAAAGATCACCTCCCGTTCTTCTAAACATCAATGAGTATAGGCCCAAGTTAAGCATTATATCCAGAAATGAGTCAAGTGAACCATCTCTAAAATGTTTCTTACGCAATTATATCTTTTTTCCAATAAGGAGACCTAAACTATATACAGTATCACAGATGTGGCCTTACCAAGTTCCTGTACAGTTGCAGTAAAACTTCCCTATTTTTATATTCCATTCCCCTTGCTAACATTTAATTTGCCTTCTGAATCACCTGTCTACTAACTTCTTCCAATTCATGCACCAGGATATCCAAATCCCTCTGTACTACCAAGTTCTGCAATCTGTTTCCACTTAAATAATGTTCTGTTTCTCTATCTTCCTTCCAAAGTGGACAAGTTCACAATTTTTGCCCACTCACCTATCTATGCAGATTCTCTTCCTCCTTTCACAACTTACTTACCTAACCATCTAGATGTCTTCAGCAAATACAGCTCCCATACCTTCGGTCCCTTCACCCAAGTAATTGATATAGATTATAAACAGTTCGGGTCCCAGCACTGATTCCTGTGGCACTCCATTAATTACATCTTACCAAGTGAAAAAGATCCATTTATCCATACTCTGCTTCCTGTGAGCTAGTAAGAAGTATCACAAATATTGATATCAAATAAACTGGTTAGACTTTAACCTGGTGTTGTGAGACTTCTTACTGTGTTTACCCCAGTCCAACGCCAGCATCTCCACATCCTGTGAGCTAACCAATCCTTTTATACAGGCTGATACATTACCTCCATACCGTGTGCTTTTATTTTGCACAGTAACTTTTCATGAGGCATCTTATTCAATGCCATTTGGTAATCCAAGGACAATATAGTTACAAGTTCCCTTTTATCCATCCTGCCTGTTACTTCTGCAAAGAATTCTAATAAATTAGTTAAGTATGATTTCCTTTTCTTAAAATCATGTTGAGTCTGCTTAATTCCATTATTATTTTCTAAGTGCCCTGCTATACCCTTTATTAATGGATTCTAGAAATTGGGGCAGCATGGTAGCACAGTGGTTAGCACTGTTGCCTCACAGCACCAGGGAACCCAGATTTGATTCCAGCCTTGGAGTTTGCACATCTTCCCAGTGTCTGCATGGGTTTCCTCCAGGTTTCTGGCTTCTTCCCACAGTCCAATGACATGCAGGCTAGATGAATTGGCCAGATTAAATTGCCCTTTAGTGTCTAAAGATGTGTAGGTCAGGAGGATTGGCCATGGTAAAAGCATAGAGTTATTGGGAGGGGGGGAGGGGAGATTGTGGGCTCGGCCTGGATAAGACACTTTTTCGTTGACTTAGTGCAGACTGGATGGGCCAAATGGCCTCTTTCTGCATTGTAGGGATTCTATGATTCTGTGAATTTCCCTTTGACAGCTGTCAAGCTAACTAGACTATAATTTCCTGCTTTCTGAATCTCACCTTTCTTCAATTAAGGCATTACCTTTTCCATCTTCCATCTGCTGAGAACCTTCCAGAATCAAAGGAATTTTGAAAGATGATAACCAATGCCTCTACTTTTGGGCAGCATGCTGGTACAGTGGTTAGCCCTGCTGCCTCACAGCACTAGGGACCCAGTTCAATTCCAACTTGTGTCACTGTCTATGTCTCTCGTCGGGTCTGCGTGGGTTTCCTCTAGGTGCTCTGATCTCTTCCCACAATCCAAAGATGTGCAGGTTAGGTGGATTGGCTATTTGGCAATGCTAAATTACCCCTTAGTGTCAGGAGGACTAGCTAGGGTAAGTATGTGGGGTTACGGGTATAGGGCCTGTGTGGGATTGTTGTTGATGCAGGCTCGATGGACTGAACGGCCTCTTTCTGCACTGTTGGGAGTCTATGACTCATACTATCTCTGCAGCCACTTCAATGCAGGACTTATCAGCCTGTAGGTGTCAGTTTTCCAACACCTTTCTCATGGTGATGGTGATTGTTTAAGTTTCTCCTTCCCTTTCACCTCTTGACTTTCAATTATCTTTGTCTTTTACAGTGAAGTCAGACACACAAAATCATTCAACAGCTCTGCCAGTTCCTTGTTTCCCATTATTAATTCCCCAGGCTCTCTCTCTCTACACCTGTGTGCAAGATTTAAAACATGTCTGTGCTTTATAATGTATCAAACTACACAATGCGACACGCACCAGGAATTGGGCAGATTGCCCCAAATTTGCTTTTTGTAGAATCCACATACAGGGTGGCTATCATTCCATCAGTGCAGATTCAACCTAACTAAAAAGGCCTCTGTGCTAACTCTATTTTCCACCCTCCTTCACTCCCCATTCCTGTACCCTTGTCAGTCATTTCAGCATCATTCTGGATTTATTTATTAAACAGCACAGACTTTAGGCGCTTGGTGACAAATTGTACTAAAATAATAAATTCACCTGAGTGTTTCAGTCAGATCACAGTCAGAAAGTATTTAGTTAAACTCTAACACAGGACCATTGTTCTCTTTGGCAGTGCACTAAACAGAACCAGAGAATTAAGAGAACACAATGAGAAGTACCACAGGTTTTGATACGTTGAAGTGGAGTACCAAAACAACACTGCGTACAATGCTGAATTTTGAAGTTTTGCAACCAACTTCTCTTGTATCAAATGTGCAAATATTCCTTTTCAAGTGGCGGCTCAATGGCACAGTGGTTAGCACTGCTGCCTCACAGCGCCAGGGACCCAAGTTCAATTCCATCCTTAGGTGACTGTGCAGAGTTTGCACATTCTCCCCACATTTATCTGGATTTCTTCCAGGTAATTCAATTTCCTCCCATAGTTCAATGATGTTCGGTTAGGTGGATTGGCCATGCTAAATTGCCCCATAGTGTCCCAAAATGTTTAGAGTAGATGGATTAGCTATAGTAAATGTATAGGGTCACAGGGATAAGACAGGAAAGAAGGCCTTGGTAAAATCTCTGTCAGTGAGTCCATACAGACTTGATGAGCCAAATGGCCTCTTCTGCACTGTAGGGATTCTATGATTCTATATTATTAAAACTTTGAACTACAAAATTAAAGGAAAATTTACTGAATTAAAGAGGAAGTATCTACCACTAAAAGAAGTTTCAAAGTAATCTATGAATTGGTAGGCAAGTGTACCCCCTGAAGTTATAATGAACCATACAAACCAGCATCAATCATAACCCAACACCAATGTGCTACACATGCACTCATTTTTAAAGTGGTGGATGTTAGCATTTTCAAGGAAAGGCAAGATGCTTTTTATGCAATTCAATTGGGCTCCTACAGTACAGTCGGAGGCAGAATTGAAATTAGCTCTTGACGAATAAGTTTTACAGGGATATGAAATGGAGGCAGGGGCTTTCAACTCTCCAAGGTCAGCGCTTCTTTCTCTTTGTGGACTAGGAGAAGCAGAAGTGTTCCCTCCAAGACCCTCAAAGCGGCCCTTGCCACTCTCAGCTCCTACATCCAGTCACCCCCTCCTCAATATCAACCAATGACCCCTCCAATCTCTCCTGACTATCTCCAAGTAGCTCGGCTGCAGTCTGCTATGGCAGACTAGTCAAGAAAGTGATGGCCCATTGGATCCAAGTCAAAGTGGTACATTGGATCCTAAATTGGCTGAGAACAAAAGAACAATATAGCACAGGAACAGGCCCCTCGGCCCTCCAAGCCTGCGCCGCTCATGCGCCCAACTAGTTCATTCGTTTGTATCCCTCTATTCCCAGTCTGTTCATTGGCTATCTAGGTAAGTCTTAAATGATCCTAGTGTGTCCCCCTCAACCACCTTGCTTGGCAGTGCACTCCAGGCCCCCACCACCCTCTGTGTAAAATACGTCCTCCTGACATCTGAGTTGACGAGAGGCAGGATGAAGAGGGTGACTGTATAGGGATGTTTCTGTGACTGGAAGTCTCTTTCCAGTGGCGAACTGCAGGGGTCAATGTGGGACCCTAGGTATTTGTGGTGTACATTAATGATCTATGTGAATGTGGGGGGTATGATTAATAAGTTCGCAGGTGACACAAAAATTGGTAGAGTGGCAAATAGTAAGGAGGAAAGCCTTAGATTACAGGACAATATAGATGGGTTGTTCAGATGGGCAGAAGAGTGTCAAATGGAACTTAATCCTGAAACATGTGAGGTGATGTATTTTGGGAGGACTGAAAAGGCAAGGGAATAGACAATGAATGGTAGGATATGGGATGTACAGAGGACCAGCGAGACAGATCCCTGAAGGCAATAGGACACGTAGATAGGGTGGTTAAGAGGGCACATGGGATGCTTGTCTCTATTAGCCGTGGTATAGGCTAATAAAGGGATGGAACTGCATGAAATGTTGGTTAGGTAAAAGTAAGGCATGTAGTTCTGGGACACCACACAACAGAAAGAATGTGACTACAATGGAGAAGGTGCAGAGGAGATGTACCACGATGCTGCCTGGGCTGGAAATATCTGAGCTACGAGAAAAGGTTTAATAGGCTGTGGCTGTTTTCCTTGGAGTAGCAAAAGATTGAGAGTATACCTGATAGAAGTGTATAAGATTGAGGGTCATTGAAAAGGCGGAGGAGGACCATCCTTATCCTTTTCCATAACTATCCTAAATATATCTGAATTATGATCACTATCTCCAAAATGCTCACCTACTGGTATGCCCACACTTATTTCCGAATATTAGGTCTAGAATTGCCCCCTTCCTTGTTGGGCTTTCTACGTATGGGCTAAAAAGGCTTTCCTGAACGTAATTTAAGAATTTTGCTTCCTCTCTACCTTGCACAGTAAAACTATCCCAATAAATATTTGGGTAGTTAAAATTCCTTACTACTATTGCCTTATTATTCCTACACATTTCTGAAATTTTATTGCATACCTGAACCTTTCTCTCTACCAGACTGGGAGCCTAACGGTGTGTTTGCCCCATTTGTGTTTTTCATTTCTACCCGGGTCTCATTTGATGATGCTTCCAGGATATCATCCTTCCTCTGCTGTAATTGATTCCTCGATCAATAGTGCTGCCCCTCCTCCTCTTCTATCCCTCTCTCTCTCTCGTCTGAATACCCTAAAACCAGAAAGGTTTAGCTCCAAATCCTGCCCAACTTTCAACGAAGTCATGGCTCTGGTATCACGTTCCCATTTGCCTATCTGTGCCCTCAGCTCATCTGTCTATTACTCAGGCTCTTTGCATTAAAATATATGCCATTTACCTTGCTAGACTCACTTCTTTCTTATTTAGCCTACGTTTTCTCTGTCTTTCAGACTCACTTACTGGTGCTTTAACTTCTATTTCCATCTCAGCTTCTCTCCCCTCTGAACTCCTTGTCAAGATCCTATCCTCATGCCAATTTAGTTTCAATCCGTCCCAACAGCCCTAGCAAACCTCCCCATCAGGATGTTGGTCCCGTGCCTGTTCCTATAACTCACCCAACATGTACACGTCCCACTCCCCTAGAAACTGTCCCAATGCCCCAGAAACCTACATCAGCCCTCCCTCCTACACCATTGTGCCAATCATGCATGCATATGCTCTATCCTTCTGTTTCTATATTAAATATTATTCCATCACAACAGGTACAGCCCCAATTTGAAAATAAATAAATACTGCTTCTTCAACATTACATTGGCATTTGGCACCACCTCAAAATCATTTCAATTTCACCGACAACAGAGAGGAGGCTTTCAAACATCAGTCTGAGCAACTTCAAACCCAAAATCAAAAGATAAGGACAACATTTAATAAATAAACAAAGCATATTACTTATATTTAAATACTGGGCAGGATTTTCCAGTCTCATCAAAGATGACCACTTGTGGCGGGTCCCCTAGTGGTGGGATGGCGAGCCATGCAAAATGCCATAGACATTGATGGGACTGGAAGATCCCACGAGCGTTCACTGGCAAGCCACCTCCACCACCAACAGGGGTGCTGGAAAATCCTGCCGACTGTCTTTAAAAGCGCTCCATGAAATTATACGGAAGAATAATACAAAACAAAGAAAGGGCATCTATCCATGGTTGAAGAGTTAGAAGAGCTAACTAAAATCTCAAGTATTTGGTACATTTATAGAGACTAAAAGTGAAATTGCCTGCAGAGCAAAGTAAAATAGACTTGTGCAAATTGGCAGCTGTTTTTTCACTGCACCTGATCTTCTTTCCAATGAGTTTCACAGAATGATAGTTCAATCTCCTTTTAGAGACTTGTTTCCTCAGCTCAGTTGCTCTATTGGTTTGAAATTAAAAGCCTTCACAGCGTTTTCCAAGTCAGTGAAATATAAACACTGACACAGACAAGACTGGCTGCCTATTTGCTGACATGATGGCAAATTTCGCCCTGTGAAGAAAGAAGCCAGATATATTTAAGGAAAAAACTGAAAGGAGTGGAACTGAAGGGATTGGACTGTCTACCATTTACAGTATAATGCACAGAGAGGAAATGCACAGAAGCCAGCAGCCACGAAGTGGATGGCTGGAAGAGATAGTGGAGGTGAATGGGGATGAAGGGGGGGTACTTGAAGATTAAAATGACAAAGTCCTTGTAGAACTGGAGATGGAGGAATGTATTTTGGACAACTTGGATTTTATGGAGAGTTTGAGAATGGAAGAATGGCAAGGAGTTCATTGATGAAATCAAATCTGAAGGTGACACTTTTATGGGCTACATCAGCATTGCGGGCGAGGTAGAGGCAAAAGCAGGTGATGCTGCCGAGATGGAAATATGAAAGGTTTTATTGATGAATAGAATTTGGAATGGACATATAAATTAGTGTTGAACATCATACCAATATTTCGCATGGTCTGATTCTTCCCAAAAATATGCCCCGTGAAAAGGTCAAGAGGACAGGGAGGCTTACTGACAAAGGAGGGTGGAGGGGATGGGCAAGAACAACAACTCTAGACTTCAGTTGGAAAAAAAAATCTGTCTCATTCTTGACATAATATCAGGAATGCAGTCCCAGCAGACTTTTCTAAATTAAGATGTTTGAAAGACTTGATACTAACGACAATTACATCCACAAATGGGAAACTGAACCAGTTAAAACGTACAGTTCTATTCTGGGCTTTGAAAATCTAAAAGCAGTCGGTTGCTATAATTGACTGGTTTCCGGGTCACTGATTTCTTGTTAAATCTACAAATGCAAGGATTAAATTACCCTGCTCTAGATGAAGGGTAACATTTTTCCCTCATACTTTGGTATGATTAATTTTCCTTGCCCATATTATTTAGGATTATCCCATTAGATTTCAGTGAATATATGGGGCAATATATCGAATAATTAATGCAACTCATCACAGTAGACTAGATGTTCTAAACATGAGAAAACAAGGAACTGAACTTAAAGCAGCTGACATGGTAATCGATGCTGGCCATTTAAGTTCTTGGATTTTTTGATCTCTGGTAGAAACGAAGAGTATCAAGTGATCAAGGCCAAATGATCTACCACTATAATTAGGACAGTTGTATGTGGCACAATTGAGCATTTAGAGGAATAAATTTGAGATTTCAAAATAACTGGTAATAGGAAATTCAGAGTCTCAGCATTGGTTCCCCTGACTGGAATTTCTGCTCCATGAGCAAAGACTTTCAAGTAGCAATTGGTTCTATGCACTCTGTCCTATTAAAAGCAGAAAACATCAACTAAAATTTTTACATTCAAAATCTGTCATATAGTATGACATTAAGCTATGCACACCAGAATTGTCTTTGGCAAATTAACGATTCAGTCAAGTTACCATAAGAGGCAGTAAAATTGTAGCACCTGCATGCTTGGGAAGTCAAAACAAGAGCCTTGACCTTCTTCAGATTTTCTGTTGTTGTGCCACCATAACTTCACTGCAATGACAGAAAGTCAGATTCCCGGCTAATATCTAACACCATTGTGGCTCCTGATCCATGGACAGCAACACTTTTCAAAACATATTACCCAAAATGGCTTCCCTTTCTAATCCTGCATTGTTACCTCTGGTGTCTCGCAAGGACCTATCCTTCATCTCCCCTCCTCCCAACCCAACTATTTCTCAACTACGTGCTGCCCTTTAGCAACATCATTCAAAAACTCAGCATCAGTTTTCGATGTATACCTACAACACCAAGCTCTACCATACAACCTCTGCTACCTCACAGTGCCAGGGATCCGGGTTCAATTCCCAGCTGGGTCACTGTCTGTGCGGAAAGTGCATGTTCTCCCTGTGTCTGCATGGGTTTCCTCCCGGTATTCCGGTTTCCTCCCACATTCTGAAAGATGTGCTGAGCATCGACCTGAACAGATGCCAAAGTATGGCAACTACAGAAATTTCACAGTAACTTCTTTGCAGTGTTAATATAAGCCTTACTTGTGACTAATAAATAAACTTAAACTTAAACCCCTCACTGTCTTGAAACTACCAGTCTGTTTTTCCAACATCCAGTACTGGATGAACAGAAATTTCCTCCAATTAAATATTGGGAAGAGAGAAGCTATTGGCATTGGTCCATTCTCTAGTTGTCAACCCCATCATTATCATCCTTACTTTCATATCTTTTCATGAGGCCTTGGTCCTTGCTAATTTTCCCTTCCCACTTTGCTGTGATTTCTTCTAGCCCTATAACTCGCCAAATATCTGCACTGCTACAATTGTAACATTGAGCAACTCTGATTTTTATCATTTGTTCACCAGTGGCTGTGCCTTCATTTGCCAAAATCCTAAGCTATGGAATTCCCTCCCCAAACCTTTCTGTCTTTTTTTTTCCTTATAAGGCACTCCTTAAAACATACCCGTCTTTGATCAAGCTTATGGTCATCTGCCTTATCATCTCCTTATGTAGCTTAGTGTCAATTTCATATTTTCTAACACTTCCATGAGCACCTTTGAATGTTTTACTTTGTTAAAAATGCCATGCAAATACCAGTTATTGTAGCTGTTGCTGTCAATGAACGTAATCAGACCTTGTTGCAATGTTTATTATCGTTCAGGTTTTTTTCAAACGTTTCTCGCTTGTTCAGTGTGAAAGATCACTACTGTGAATGAGCCGTTGCTCCTATGGTAACGTAGCATTGCCGAGGGATCAAACAGAAACCCCATTATTATAATTTATAGCTTGCTGAATTAACACAAGCCCCATCATGTTCTTACTCTTCAGACAGTGATAGGATAAATAACAGTACAATCAGATAATGTCACTTTGGCTATAAATTGCAAATCAGATTTAAAAAATAAAATGGGACTTAGCAAAAAATGTAATTTTGTTTTGTTACAAATCATTTAACTATTACCATCTTAGTCATATATGAAAAATGTTTCATTAAAACTCAATATCAGTAAATCTGGGTCAGCATCTACAGCAAAATTTATACACAAGGAGGCTTGGGTTCAAAAGGACTAAAGAACTGACAGCTTGCTGTCTGTGATGTTGCTTTCATATATCTTGTAGTTCAGAACCAGAATACAGGAAATCAAAAGATGTATTCCACTGATGAACAAAGCTCTTCAAATTGAAGGGATTGTCTTCACTTAATACTAAATTGAAGCCATGAACTGGAAGCAGTCCATGGTAAGTGGCTTCAACTTGCTTTGCAATCAACTTGTATTTGTACAGGAAGAATGCCTTTGAAATTACATTTTTTACACCATACAGTGATGTCTAGAGTCTCCTACAAGTAATAAACAAGTTAACAGGTAGGTAAGCTACATGTAATGGAGATTTTCCCCATCATGTGTTACCAAATCTTAAATGGTCAGCATTTCATACATAGAAAATAAAAATATTTAAATCTTCTAACTTTGTGAATTCTGACTGAACCTCCATTCATCGCATTGTTGCCTGTCAGTGCCTTGGATCAAACATGATTCATGGCTATTTGGACAAGATACTAAAGGACCCAACAACTGTCATTCAGAAGAGAAGTAACAATTGAAGTGGGTGGGAAGAAAGGCATTAACAAGAAAAAATAAAACCAGCACTAAAAATCTATTCAATTCAAGATCATGTGATTAAGATGTTAAAATGCCTTCTAACAAGCGCTGATGTTTGAATGTTATCAGTGAGCATAAAAGCAAGAAGCAACACCACCAATCTTCCAGTCTCCAAATCATCAGAGGCCAGGGCCATGATTCTCCCATTCTGCTGCGTTAATTGTTTGAATGCAGCAGACTGGGAGATAGTCGCGTCGGCCGATTTGCGGGCTTCGCGCACGCGTTTGCGCCCCATTTGTGTCTCCCGGTGCTGGATTTCTGGCAGGCACACTAGCATCTCGTACCCTGCCAGATTATTTCACTCCAGCAGGGTTCAGAGTAGCTCCTCACCAATGGGGAACTAGCGGCTTGATCCTGCTAGAGTGAAGGAGGGACAATCGAGGCCCCCCAGAGGATTTGGCAGCGGGGAGGTGCCCCCTGAGCATGGGCACCTTGGCAGTGCCAATCTGTGCCCCTTGGCACTGCTCAAGGAGAAAAGTGCCAATGCCCAGGGATCACCTTGGCACTGCCCATCAGACATGGGGCAGTGCCAAGGGGTGATTGATGGGGCTGGTGGGTACTGCTGCCACTCTGCCTAGATGGGGGAAACAGAGAGGCCAGAGATCGGGGTGAGGAGAGGGAAGGTCACTGTCGGAGGGTTGATTGGAGGTGGGGGGGGGGGTGCTGGAGATTGTGGTGGGTCAGGAGGTGGGGGGCATCGAGCTGGCCAGCAATCAGGCGGCCATCAATGGGGGGTCACTATGCATGCGCCAATCTCAGCACTGACATTTTAGATTGAACATATAATTTATAGGGAGCTGTGGGGGGATATGGGGAGCGTGTGCTGCTGGGCTGAGTACGAGCAGAGTTTTTTAATCTCTTTATCTGTCTTTCCCCTTCCCCAACCCCCGCAACTAACCCCTTCAGTTCAATAAGATGGGTTCTACAATGCAACCAATAGATCTTGGTGTTCTTTTTGTTGCTGCTGGAGCTGAACAGAAGGAGCAGGAGGATGAATTGTGAACAGAGGAGGCCCAGACCTTATCACTCACAGGAATGGAAGGAGTCTGGCCACCAGAGACAGGTCATGGCCGTCCTACACCCCCGAGGGGGGAGGCAGGAGAATGAGGGAGCAGACACCCGGCAGTTCTGCTCGCTAGTGTCCTTTGAGCAACTGCCAGATGCTGCATGCCGCCAATGGCTCTGAAAGGAGATAGTGTGACACCTGTGCCATTTGTTGCAGAGCCTGGCACTTTGGGAGGTGCACCAACTCCCAGTGACTGTGAAAGTGACAGCTGCCTTAAACCTTTACATCACTGAGTCTTTCCAGACTGCCAGTGGAGACCTTTGTGACATTTCCCAATCATCTGTCCACAAGTGTGTGAAGGATGTCACGTATGCCGTGCACAGCAGGAAGCCCAGGCTGCAGGATTCGTGGCTATTGCGGAGATGCCAAATGTACAGGGGGCTATAGACTGCACCCACGTTGCCTTCAAGGCTCCGGTGAAGAATCCAGGAAGATTCATGAACAGAAAAGACTTCCATCCACTAAATGTGCAGTTGGTATGTAACCTTCAGCTGAATGTCATGCATGACTTCACCAGATATTCCAGCAGCCTGCATGGTAGTTTTATACTGAGGAGTTCCAATGTCTCAGAGATCTTTGAGGAGGAGCCCAGGGTGCAGGGATGGCTCGTGGGGGACCTAGTGTACAGACTTGGCTGATGATACCTGTGTGGAGACCTGAGACTGAGGCAGAGCCCCGATATAATGAGGCTCACGTTGTCATCCATTCAATAGTGGAGAGGTGCTTAGGGTTCCTCAAAATGCGGTTCAGGTTCCTGGATCACTCTGGGACTCCACAATGGCCTGCTGTGGCTCAGCCGTCGCTTGGATCCTGCCACTCATGGTGAGGATTTCCTGCCCCAGGCTTTCCACTGCAGATGCAACTTTGCAGTATTGGTCAGGGAACCACACAAGTCAGGCAATAGCTGGTCCGTCTGAAAGTATTGGGGCTCCTCCCAACAGCCTTGCAGTCGATCCAGTGTGGCTGTCAGCCCCTTCTCATTCCATGGCTCTGTTGCTGCATATCTAGCAGCTGAAGGAGAAGTGATCAAGAAGGCCCAGCATGTAGCCTGGAGCCAGCTGAGTCCTTGCCTCCAGCAGGCTCCCACTTGCCAGAGGCCTCGGACGTTCCCTCCTCCACACAATGTACATCAGCAGATGTGTCGTGCTCACCAGAAAGTGACCCAGATGCCTTGCCACTAACTTGACACGCCAATGTGAGAGTCTCTGGGATGGTGAGTTGCTAGGTAGAAGCTGATGCTGGCCTTGGAGGTCCCTTCATCGGCTTCCTCCGAGGACCCCCTGAGCTGTTAGGGACAGGATGGGTGAGAGCAGCAGGGCCTGCAATGCCAGGTGGCCCAAGCACGTCAGGGTCCCTTCCTGCAACACAAGACACAAGGTTAAGTGCAAGGGAGGGAGAGGACCTGGGCTGCATGCAACTTATTCAACATTTCTCCAAGAAGTGGAAGATTGGCAGGTGCTCACTTCCATGCTCCAGCCCAATCATGCTGTCGCTGATGTTCCACATGCCCTCCTCTCCCGCAACCTCCAGTGCCCACTCCTCAGAGAGGGTAAGGACACAAATTTCAGGCACACCATCCCCTGTCTTCGCCCTCTCCCAGCAATTATGGACATTCTTCTCCTGTGGGGACAGAAGCAGCCATGTAAAACCTGATGGCACAAATCTTGGAGCATATTGGGGGTGGCTCTCTGAGGACAAGGGTTTTAACACTCTGGGGGAGGGGACAAGAGAGAGGAGCTTGGGGGTCAGGAGCTAGAAACATGCATAGTTCTACATGAGAGGGGATCTGGGGATCTTTTAGGGGAAGATGCTAGATGAGGTTAACCACCCATCTTTGCTGCCCAGATGAGTCATTCCATTTTTTGTGACACTGCTTCCTGGTTTTCCTGACCAGTGCCTTGGCACTAACGCATGCTGCAACCGCCTCCCAGGCTGCATTTCCATCTCTTCCCCTGGGCCAGCGTCCTGTGTGTGTGCAGGGGTGGGGGAAGAGGGTGTCCTGCCTTGCTTCCACCACCTCCAGCAATCTGGCCAGATCTGTGTCTGAAAATCAGGGAGCTGTCTTCCTGGAGGCCAATTCTTCCTGCATGGCCTGCCTGCCTGCCTATCCCTGGGATTTTTATTGAGCTTTCTCTTGTTAGGGCAGATCAGCTGCAGGCACTCTGGGTGAGTCATGCGCCTGTGAGAGCGTTCCAATGAGGGATATGCAGCTTGCCTTGTTATCATTGAGGGGAAACCAAGTCAGCACTTGCAGGTGTGCTGATGGGGACAGGAGATGGATTTGTGTCTCTGTGATGATCAGGGGCAGGGGAGAGAGGGTCACTGTCAGTCAGGCATCATGAGCCAGGTGTTGATGAGAGGGCCATGTGCAAGGGGGTCTGGGAGGTGGTAATGGGGTCAGTAATGTTGGGGAGGGTCTCTGATGTCCGTCGGGGGGAGGGGGAGACTGTATCTGGCCTGGGAGTGTTCTGTCAGGAGTGCTGCTTTCTGTTCAGCTTTTTCTGCACATGTGCAGTTTGTGGCTCTGATTTGAGCTGCAGACTGTCTGGCTAATTAAGCCCCACCCACTGCCTCTAGAGGCTAGCGATGGTTTAGCCCATGTTTTCAAAACAGAGTGCATAAGACTGGGCATGAAAACGCACCCAGAACATAGATCAGGAGCTCTCCCGTTTTCACGCTAGCTGGACACTTAGAAAAAATCTTGCAAATTTCTGCCATAAGGTTCTGCTCACGCTTAGGAAATGCTTACCTTTAAATTGATTTTAACATGATTCCAGATCAAGCAATATTTTTCATTAGTTGTGGATCAATACGGACCAAATCCATCCAAGGTTGAATATAGATTAACAACATTTCAGGGATAAGACATTAAATATTGGAGTGCTTGGATTCTGAATCCCTTTTTCAGTCAGAACCATGCATCTTTCTCCAATCTCCAAATCCAGTGAAACTGCCAGAGGTTCCATAGCTTAAATCAGCGAATGTTGAGAAGTTTTACACTTTGCTTCCATCCAAGAAATATCACCCCATTAAATGTCTCACATGCTACAGTTTATTTTTTCTTTCCACGACAGTTTAGTAAAATAACATCCTGCAGAATACACCAGTCACATGTCTAAAATGAAGTCTGCTCTGCAGTATTTAAATCTGTACTTGCATTTTGTGAAAATGTATAGTGAAACTTAAATAAATACTGATGAGTTTCAATAAAAAATCTTCATATTCAATATATGGCAAGTCTTGGAGCGAAATGTAATACTTACAAACACAATATTTAATAAGCGGGAACTGCTATTGTGCTAAACAAGTTCACCACCTTATAAGATAAATCCATCCCACTTATCTTCTCATCGTACTTGTCAACCAGTGTTCAACTTCAATCCCAATAAAATACCAACATGCAGGAGAATAGCTACTTTCTGTAGTAGTTCATTTAACAAAGTGCTAATGCTTGCACATAAATACATCCAAATCAACTGAGACAGCAGTAATTTTTAATTATATATTGTAAATGTAAGTAATTATAAACTAATTTATATTGTTTTCCCTTTCTAAATTTATCTGTTCATTTCTAGACGGAAACAATGTGCAATTCGGCAGGGCGTTGCCCAGCTACCCAGGAACCAGAAGCCCTCCAGCGCCACGGCAATGGTGGTCATTCTTTATAGATGAGCCCATTGAGCGTGGGAGGCAATGTTACCTTGTGATATATCACAGAAAAGTGAAACCTTCTCTTCACCCAAAACCGAGGAGGCTTCGTGGTGCAGAGGTAGCACCCTTTCCACTGGACCAAAAGAGCTGGGTTCCAATCCAACACTAGGACTTGCTGGCTATGGTAGAAACATTCATAACACAGTTCAATGGGCTGACAATCAGCTTGGGAATCCTTTCACCACTTCCCCCACTATTCCCCAAAGGGAAAAAACAGTGTGGACATGTAGATATGCTGACCCAAATTGTGCATGATGTCACAGAGTAGGCTAATATATTTGTGGTATAAGTATATTTTAGATAGATCACAATCCCTTAATTATGTTGGAACAGTGTCAACATTGGTTTAGAGGTAGGGAGATGTTGGCAGAATAGTATTGTCACTGGACAGTTGTCACTGAACTAGTAACCCGGAGGCCTAACTAATGCTCCGGGGACATAGGTTCAAATCCCACCACAACAGCTGGTGGAATTATATTTAATGAATACATCTGGTTCACTAATGTCCTTTAGGGAAAAAAATCCTGCATTCCTTACCTGGCCTGGACTTCATGTGACTCCAGATCCATCGTAATGTGGTTGACTCTTAACTGACTTCTGAATGGCCCAGCAAGCCACTCAGTTCAAGGGCATTAGAGCATGGGCAAAAAATGCTGGCTTTGCCACCAATGTCCACATCCAATAAAAGATTTAAAAAACTCAAATATTTAAGTGAAAACATTGCGGATGTAAATCCATTCGAGATAATGAGCATAAATTCAGGTTAGATTATACTAACCTGATTCCATTTTCACCTTTCCGATCATAGTCAGAGAATCACCTTCAATGTCTTCTTTACCCACTCCCACACGCACATCTGGAGTCCCCTTAGGGTCTATCCTTGGCCCCTTTTGAAAGCTGTCCCTCAAGTAACATCAGTCAAAAAAAACAGCGAGTTTCTACATATGACACCCAGTTCCATCTCTCTCGAGTCCTCCTCATGGTCCAACATCCAATAATGGAATACCAGAAATTTCTCCAAATAAACATTGGGAAGATCAAATGCATTTGTTTTCAGTCCATGCTACAAACTCCATTCCCTTTCGCTATTAATTCCAAACCTTGTTGTCTCTCATATTTGACTCCAAGAGGAACTTCCAATCATTTTTGCACATCAACAAAACCGCCCATTTGAACCTCTGTACATTTCCAACACCATCCGTTCAAGTACCAATCTGGGATTTCAGCAAGAAATTAAGCTGGGCACAGCACAGAGTGCAGTACTGCAGGAATGCTGCTCTATTGGATGCTTCATGTTTCAGATAAGAGTTTAAACAAGACCCTATCTGGCAGTTATCACCAGTGGCCTGGCCAATATCCATTCGTCAAATAACATCACAAAAACATGATCATTATCTTTGGCAGAGCTTACTATGCACAAATTTGCTGCGGTGTTTCCAAATTATAACAGTGCTTCGATGGCTTTGTACTTCATTTACCGTAAAGCATTTTGGGATGGTCAGTGGTCGTGACAGATGCAACACAAAGGTAAGTCATTTGTTCCATTCTAACCTACTCTTCGCTGGCCCCTCACATTCAAGCTTCCAGAATTCATTAATTCTAAACTCTACGACCTGTGTCACTTACACCAAATCCAATCACCTATCACCCTGGTACTTGCTGACCTATACTGGCTTCTGGTTAAGCCACACCTCTATTTTAAAATTCTCACTGTTGTTTTTCAAATACCTCCAAGGTCTTGCCTTTCCTGATCTCTGTAATCTCTTCAAGTGCCACAAACTCTTTACTCCGCCAAGTCTGGCCTCTTGGGAATGCTCAATTTCCATCACTCCATCCCAAATCCCACATTCTCACCAGGCATAGAACCCCTACAGTGCAGAGGGAGGCCATTCAGCCCATTGAGTCCGCACTGACAATAATCCCACCCATCCCGCGTCACATTGGGCAGCACAGTAGCACAGTGGTTAGCACTGCTGTTTCACACCTCCAGGGACCTGGGTTTGATTCCCGGCTTGGGTCAGTCTCTGTGTGGAGTTTGCACATTCTCCCCATGTCTGCATGAGTTTCCTCCGCGTGCTCCGGTTTCCTCCTACAATCCAAAGATGTGCCAGTAAGGTTGATTGGTCATGCTAAAATTGCCCCTTATGTCCTGAGATGCATAGGTTAGAGGGATTAGTGGGTAAATATGTAGAGATAGCGGTGTAGGGCCTGGGTGGGATTGTGGTCGGTGCAGACTCGATGGGCTGAATGGCCTCTTTCTGTACTGTAGGGATTCTATGGTATCCCTGGTCTTTCTTTCTTTTGAAAAAATCCCCATAATCCCACATTCTCACCAGGCATGCTAAATTAAAATCATGCTCATCTCTCAATATTGAGGTGGAGGAATTAACAGGCATGAACAGTTCCAGATTAATGTCACATTAAACCTTCCTCTAATGATTAAAATCAACAATATAAACACTTAATAGCATTCATGCAATAAATCAAGACAGACCTAATAATTTAGTAAAAAGGAAAACAGTATCTTTACATACAGTACATTAGGCATTTGTATATTTTAAGTATAAATGTAGCAGTAGCTCAGTGTTGTTACTAGCTTATTAATATGCTGCAGAACTCTCACTTGTCAATGAGGAGCACATCTCCTATGGAGTGGCAAACATTGGGGTTAATTTGGGAGTGGATCGGGGTGGGGCGGCCTCAATATCATCAGTGCCCGGAGTTAGAAATGGTTTAATCCTTCTCACTTTTCCTGGGCAATTATTCTGCTCAGTCTCTGAGTGCAATCTTGCCAACTGTTCACTTCACGTTCCTGCTGCAACTAGGTCGGAGAATTTAGCAGCAATCTCCGTTCACTGCAGCAGGATGGGAATGATGGAAGATTCCAGATGCAGGGTAATTGCCGAATTTGAAAATTCCCACACAATCTTTGCATGGGGGCATCTGAAGGGATCCAGCACATTTTCCAGTATATGACCCTCCAGAGATCAGTGAGTCTCGTCCAACATATGTCATTGCAATGCATTTAACTTGTTACATCAAACTGCTTCTACCACCAAAACCAACAACAGGCCTTGTCACCTTCAAATTTCACCCACAGATCTCCCACTTCCTCAAAACATAACCCACATGTCTAGAATATGATGCTGTATATGATATTCCACAGTTCAAATAGAGGTAATTTGAAATTTCACATGTTCATTAAAACAATTTATTAAAATCCTAATGCTGCTCCTGAGTTTCCCATTCGTTATTATTTGCAGAGTGAGAAGGTCACGACATTGATCCTCAGTTTTTCAGACAAACTAATTCCAGACAGTTTCCGTTTTTGTGAACTCCCCTTCCAGAAAAATAACATTGCCCGTCCTTACAGTACAATACTACTTTAAATTTGTGGAAATATCTGATGTTCTTCTATTAGTTCCTTGTGTTCCAAACTTTGCCAGTACAGAGCAACTTCCTTATCCATATTTACATCTATTTGGATATTGCAGGGAGAAAGGGGAAGGAATAATAATTTGGGTCACCGTATAACAACATTGTAAACAGAAATGAAGAAAAACATGTTCAGAATTTCACTATTGCTACACATAGGTGACCAGAACAAATACTTCTGCATCCCTTCATTTACAAAACCACAGTGCTCAGTAGAACCTATATCAATCAGTATACACCAATATCATGACAGCAATCCATCACTGTATCAAATATACCCAACCTAAATTTTCTGTCCTTGATGGATTGACATCTGAATACATCTACTCAAACAGCATTCTGCAATATGGGAAAGCAAATTCAAGGCCTTACATTTTAGGATACTGGAAAACAAAACCTCTCAGTCCTGGTTAGGTTTGACAGGACATTCATTAATCTGACAATTCCATAATTAAATTCCATAATTACTGTCAATTGTATTCCATAGATGATTCTCCTTGACCAGAATACGAAATCTGTCTCAAGCAATCCAGCTTTTTTTGACAACATTTACCAAAGAATGCCAGTGCATGCTGGAGTAACAAAGACAATCCTTCAGAATTGGTTCTCCTGTGTTGAGATAACTTAACAACCTACAATCAATCAAAATATACGGAATTAAATAGTTCCACAATAAATTACAGATACATCATGGAGAATTCCTTTTCTTACAAGCCGCCAAATAACATTCTGTCCAAGTTTGATATAGATCCCACCCATCTAGTCTTCAGTCTCTATACTTTACAAATAATATTAAAAGTTAATAAATGTGGCAAAAGTAAGAGAAATTATTTTCTTGGAGCACATTACCCCTTTGTGGGTTGGGTTCAGCATAAGAGGATATTGTTGTTCACCAAGCAAAAATTATTGCAGGGATCAAAATGCTAAGTAGTCAGAAAAGTTAAAGATTTTGGCCTTGCACTGATTAGAAGTATTTTTGTTTTGATACAAGTGGTGGAGAATTATTGGGAAGGCCAATGCAACATGAAGATTGCTTTCATTGATCCAGAGAAGGCTATGACCAAGTGCGTAGGGAGGAAGTTGTGAAGTCCTTGCAAAGAATGTATAAATATTACAGGACACTTACAAGGACATGTGCAAGGAGTGTCAGACGTAAGTAAGGAACAGAGAGGAGGAGTGAAAGTTTTAAAGTCAAAATTAGATTGTACCAAGAATCTGTACTGAACCTCTTCCCGATTGTCATGTATATTCTAATGGAGCAAGTGAGACAGGAAATTCTATGTTCAATGATGTTTGCACATGACATTGAGCTATGTCATGATAAGAACATGACTGAGTATCTGAAGGACAGGGGGGAAAGTACACGGAGACAAGTTTAGTACACCAAAGACCCAATAGTTAGTTTGAGCCTAGGAAAGAGGATCAGAGTGAAGGTTGTAAAGATTATGGGTGCAGACATGAAGAATGTGAGTGGTTTCTGGTACCTGGGATCTGTGATGGTAAGAAGATGGAAGTATGGAAATTGAAATTAAGCAATGGATTAGCTCAGGCTCAAGCAATTGGACAAATGCGGTGGAGTGTTTTGTGATAGTAAAATATCACTGAAACTGAAAGAAGAAATTCACAAGACAGAATCTAGAATAGAGGACTGGATACTAAAGAGGTGTGGAAGCTGAGATGGATGCGTGAACTGTTAAAAAAGGACAATATCAAGAAATAATAACTCAGGGGAGGAGCTCAGGAGGGTTGTGACAGCATCAAAAGGGGCACGGTGGCACCATGATTAGCACTGCTGCCTCATAGCACTAGGGATCTGGTTCAATTCCTGGCTTGAGTCACTAACTATGCGGATTGTGCATGTTCTCGCGATATATGTGTGGGTTTCTTTAGGGTGGTCCAATTTCCTCCCACAGTCTGAAAGACATGCTGGTTGGGTGCAGTGGCCATTCTAAAAAATTCTCCCTCAGTGTACCTGAACAGGCGCCGGAGTATGGTGATTAGGGGATTTTCACAGTAACTTCATTGCAGTGTTAATGTAAGCCTACTTGTGACACTAATAAATAAACTTCAAAGAAAATACTCAAGAAGAGACTGAAGTGAAATGATCGTTTATTGCAGGGAGACACAGGAAACGTGGCGAGACAAATGACGGAGATGGGACTGTTAAAAGGAAGTGGAAGTCTTAAGACCAGACGGTAAGATGTGGTGGCATCAAACAACATTCTGGCGAGTGCCAGATAAAATGGGAGGAGGAGGAAAGGAGGTAGAGGAAATTACGGATAATAGTAGTAGGAGGAGAACTGCTTAGAAAACAGAAGACTTTGAGGTTATCCAATTTAAATTCTCAAGATTAGAGTGGAATTAATCATGCCTAGCCAGATAAATTTTTAACAATGATGAGGAGTTCATATAACAGGTATACAGAAATAATAACTTGGGAGGTAGGAATAAATATAAACTCAGGGAGACATGTTTTCATCTGCAAGGGTATGTTATCAGGGAAGGCAGACAAGAAGGACATGTTTCTGAATACAAAGGATGAGGGATACGACAAGAAGGTAGGTTAGTGGGGTTGATCAATTAGAAGAAAATTGACTTTTTAAGTCAAAAGCCTATTTCTTGATCCTAAAAATGTCTATATTCTTAAGGGCTGGTTATGTGTGTTTTGAATGATTAGAACATAAACTGTTTCTTCAAAATGAGAAAAATGTTCCTAGTAATTAGAATATAATTAAGGACCATTTTGATGTAATATAAAAAGAATTTAATGAAAATGTAATCACAGTAAGCTATAAATAGTAGGTGTAGGCTGGGAAGCCGCGGGTACAGTTTGTACCCTCATAACTCACTTGTCATTTAAACTAGTTGAACAAATGGGTTGCTGATTACATCAAATGCTGTTTACACCATGCAGAAAGTAATTATGCCAGAAGAAAGCATTTGTTTCAAAGTCAAGAGATATAAATATTTTAAATTTAGATCATCTTCAATGCAGCCACAACAACCTGACACCATCCAGGACAGAATCAGCAACCTAGCCAGGAGATTTAATATCTTATCCACCGCACCACCAGCATATTGTGATGGTCCTATGTACAATATGTTAAACAGATGCACCGCATCATCTCGCCAAACTTACTTCAACAATATTTCCCAACCCCATGACACCTAAGAGTTACAATATCATGAAAGCACTCCAAAAATTGGAGAAAAATCTCCAATTTTTCCTCTGAGTTATTTACCACCCCAATTTGAACATATGTCATCATCATTTAATTGTAGCTGGTTCAAAATCCTCCCTCTTCAGCAACACTATGAAAAGCATTTTCACCACAAGGAAGGCAGCCCATCATCACCACCTTCTCAGGGCAACAGGGGGTGGGCAAAAATGCAACTTTGCCAACACCCATGTCTAAGACTAGAAATATACAAAGACCCATTCAATGCAATGATGAACCAATCTTTTCAGAGTAAACACAGAATAAGGCAATTACATTTTACTATAATAGTATTTTTTCATGTTATCCTATATTAATTTTGCACATATTAAAAAGAGAAAAATAAATATCTCCATTATTTCTGTTTTTTCCTCTTCTCCTGCACTCGAGACATTGCTCACATCCATTTTCAGAGAGGCCTTTGCAACTAGTAATCAGTCATGATGTATAGCCTAGACTGTTAATGCTGGTAGGTTATTCAATAATGGAAGACACAGTAGCCGAGCCCAATGTTAAATTCATAATGTGAAACCATGCTTTTTATAAAAGATGATTTTTGAATTTACTGGCTGGAAATCTTAAAATGAATTTTTTTAAAAGATCATAGCCACATTCCATGACTTGGGATCACTGTCAAAGACGGCTGCACACTTGCATCACTGTACCTTCTGCATTCCAAAACTAGTGAAGTAAGGTGACCTGTCAGCAAAGCTGCATCAGGAACAATGGCCTTGAAAGAGATGACAGGAGTGCCTGAGTACTCAATTGAGTACAATTTAATTGAGTACAATTTTCAGAGTGCCTGAGTACTCAATTAAGTGGGAAAAAACCCACCAGACATAATCACATGGACAATGGGATCCTGGCTGAGAGGAATCCCCAGTCATGATCTAATCAAGGGAACTAGAGTACACTAGCCATGATCAAATTTGGATCAATGAAAAGTTGAAGCAAGAAACTCATGTGACCAAAAGTCTAGTGACTTGTTCTGGGAATAATCAGCTACAGAAACAGACAGAAGGCTAATCTATGCACAATCCAGGTGCAGAAAGATTGCAGAGAGAGAGGTATTCCTATAAGTAATTAATTGTATGTCAACTCATTTTGGGATGTTTCTGAGCGTCAAAGGTGTGACTGGAGTCTCAAAGCCAAAGGATTTCATTAAGAAACCACATCCATTTCAAATTGTCCAGCCTCTACCCAAGAAGATTAGTTTAGTTTTAATTTGTTACTTTCAAAAATAGTCTTATAGTTCTTATAATAATTCTAACTCAATTTTCATTAACAAAATGTAATTTAGTTTGAATTCAAACAGAACTTTTAAAGCATGAAGTGCAATAATGTTGAATGATGTTAATGCCATAGACAATGTCATTTATGAAAGGGAAGTTGGGTTTGACCAACTTGAGGATGTAACTAGACAGGTAGGTAAAGAGAAACTATAATATACACGCATTTTCAAAATGCATATTATGATGTGCCACATCAAAGCTTATTACACAAGGTAAGGGCTCATGGGCTTTAGGGTAGTATCTGAGCATAAATAGAGGATTGGTTAATGACAGAAGGCAGAGTGTAGTGATAAACAGCACCATTTCAATTTGGCAGCAGTGACTAGTGTGGGGGCACAAGGATCAATACTGGGGCTCGCTAACTAAATTCTATATTAATGACTGACAAAAAGACAGAGTAATGAATCCAGTGTTGCTGGTGATACATCAGAATTCTCTATACTAGAGGGCTGTTGATGCTCCATTGTTAAGCGTAATCATGGCATAAACTTTTGGACATTAGAGAATCAAGCAACGTAAGTGGTGTTAAGGTCAAATATCATCCAAGATCTTTTGATGGGAAAGCAAAGTCACTGGACCATATGGCCCACTCCTGCTCATTTATCTTATGTTTTAAAATGTATCTGTTATGCTACAGGACTAGTAATCCAGAGAATCATAGAATCTTACAGTGCAGAAGGAGCCCATTCAGCCCATGAAGTCTACACCAACTACAATCCCATCCAGGTCCCATAACCTCATACGTTTACCCTGCTAATCTCCCTGGCACTAAGGGGCAATTTAGCATGGCCAATCTACTAACCCACACATTTTTGGACTGTGGGAGGAAATCAGAGCATCCAGAGGAAACTCACACAGACACGGGAGAATGTGCAAACTCCATACAGACAGTGACCGAAGGTGCTGTGAGGCAGCGATGCGTACCACTGTATTACCGTGCCGCCCGAATGAGGGACGTATTTTCCCATTCCATCCGTCACAGGAATGTAACGGGTGAGGGGCAGACCATGGAAAGGTCCATTGACCTCGGGTGGGATTTTCCGGTTTTTGGGACAAGCACAGCCAGAAAATCCCTGTTCAAATCGTACCTTGGCAGTTTGAGAATTTTCATTCTGTTTTGGAAACATCAAGAAATAAAATAATTGTATTCGTAAAACTGGACAGTTTGGTTTGAAATTGTAAAAAACGGAATGATTAATCGAAAACCTTCTGTCCTTTCCTCGTGCAGCCTACTTACGATTTCAGTCCCACACCAATGTGGTTGACTCTTAAAATACCTTCTCAAGTGGCGCTGCTGCAAGCGCCACTTTAAAAATCTGCAAACTGCTACAAAGAATTGGCTGCAGTGGTAAAATAGGGAAGGAGCTCAATGTTTATTGCAGACACATCATTCCTGACTACAAATAGTCTGTCTCTAAGCATGCTTACGCTCCGAACAAACTCTGAGCAGTCTGTCAGGAAGGACATGCTGCCTGGAAAGAACATGTGTAAGTGGTTTTCATATCTTATCACGGAATGTTGTTATATTTAATTTAGATTGTTTCCTGCTTAATTTTACTTTCCATCTCCCCGCGCCCCCCTACCCCCATTCACATCAAACCACACTGTTCCTAAAGACTTGTGGATGCATTGTGAAAACACTCCTTGTCTTATGTATATCTCAGTTTACATGAACCTTCAGCTCCTCTGACTCAGCAAATGCTAACCTCCCAATTTCCTGCCAATACTCACGCAAAATGGGTACTGGGGGCTGTGGGTATCCCGGATTCTTTAGGGCAGAGGTGGAAGTGAGAAAATGCTTAGAGGAAAACCGACAACATTATATTTTTAAAAAGCCATTTCTCCGGAACATGAAAGTCTCTTGTAATTTAAATTGTGTTACACATTGTATTTAAAATATTGCACGGATGCTGCCAGATACTTCACAGTATACTTCTCTGATTACTTTTGGTTGACCCTGCCCTGAATGAATGAAATGCACCTTCTGGGTGTGGATGAAAGGTGAAGGAGGTGTGCCTAAATTGAAATCATCCATTGGTAACTCGCGGACACGTGGACAAATCTGCTGTTCCGCAGCGAACCAACGATCGCATCCTTTCACTCCTAATCGGAACAGCCAAACGCTTTCCATTCATTGAGAGAGCGGAGCAAAGCCGGCACAAAGCTGTCAATTATGTGCTGGGATCACAGGGAAACGCTGGACCTTCTCCTCACACACACAGAGATGTGTCCCAGAAATAGTACTCATCTACAAAACGCCCCGAAGCTGCAGATCACAAGTTTATTGTGTAGCGCTTGCTTTAGCATTGAATCATTTGTTGGTACTCACGGCAGTTTTCCTCGTCGCTGTTGTCGGTACAATCGTCCTCTCCATCGCAATGCCAGAGTAAGGAGATACACCGATTATTTCTGCATTGGAACTGACCCACTTCACAGTGTAGCCGAGTACCTTCATGGCAGGAAAAACCTCATTAGCTTTCTCTTTATAAAGTCACACACCATCAGAGAGAGGGGGCTGGTTGGGGGGGGGGGGGTGGCGGTGGAAGGAGCAGCAACCGCAGTAATGGAGAATACACCATGCAGTTCCCCACCATCAGAAGTGTCACCCTGGCCACGTTTTGTGATATTAGTCATTTTGCATGTTTAAATTTGAAATAATTATATGGCAGGAAATAGCAAGTTCTGTTACTAGAATCTGCAACGGATGTTCTGAAAGCATTCTGATAATAACAAAAACCCATTGCAGTTTTGAATTAGGCACACGTTCATTGCTAGTACGTTAGGTAGGAGAGGCTACTGATATTCTCCAAAAAAAAATCAATAACCTTCCGTCTGCCGGATCATTTCAACCCCCGCCGCCCCCCAAACACAATCCCAATCAACTGCAATGAAAACATGAACCGCCGTCATTCATTACAAAAGAAATATAAAGATGTGTTTCTGAAATGGATACTGACCTTCAACAATGTGCAAATTCAATAATAAAAACGTGACTAAATGGACCCACATTGTCTCTCTCGCTCATTCCCTGATGCTGCAAGCTCTCTAAATACCACTGTTCTCTGTAGGAGCCGAACTGGTTTGAATATTTCAAACAGCAGTGACTGACGTAAGTGCACTGGAAGGAGGAACCTGCACCGCGCAAGCCCCTGTACTTATGGGAACAGCGCGTGTGAGAAAAAAAAACCTCAATACCTAGCCTTTACAATTGAGCGAGGATCTTCACCACTCCGTGCTGACTCTGTGTTGTGATGGCAAAGAGCCATCCCCTGGGATCTGACCTCCTTGAGGGAGAGCCAGCACTGCTGGAATTGTCCTCAAAACTTCCGGATCAAGAATTAAAATGAGGCAGGGTCGTCACTGCCTGAGCAGCCCCTGCTGAAATATGTTTGTGCCCATGATAAGTGACCTGTGAACCAAGTCCTAATGTGATATTTGCCATCCTCCTTAATACTGTTACTTCTGCTCATAAATCTTCTTCAACCTGTTGGACTCCCTGTCCACCGTTCTTTCTGCTTGAAAATGTGTTTCTGTTCATTCTATTTCTAAGAAAGTATCTTTCCATGATCCTTATTGACCTTATATTGGTGTATTTTAAAGTTCTGGATGGTGAGTGTTAATTAATTGTAAATGTTCTCTTATCTTGAAAGATCTGCCCTAATCCATGATGTCAAGCAAAAATAAAATACTGCTGATGCTGGGAATCTGAAATAAAAGACAAAGTGCTGGAAACAGTCAGCAAGTCTGGCAGCATCTGGGAAGAGAGAAACAGAGTTAATGTTTCAAGTCCATATGAAGAAGTTATATAGACTCAAAATGTTAACTGTGTCTCCCTCAGCTGCTGGTAGACCTGCTGAGTTTACCCAGCATTTCTTATTTTTATCCCAAGCATGGTTTTAGGTTGACCATTCTGCTGGTGATATTGTTGTCTCTGTTGTGCAGCTTTGGAACTTAGCTATGAATGAACAAAGAATAGTACAGCAGAGGAACAGGCCATTAGGTTCTCCAAACCTGCACCAATCACATTTACCTATCTAAACCAACAGTTTATATCCCTCTATTCCTCACTTGTTCATATGCCTATCAAGGTAAGTCTTAAATGTGGCTAATGTAACTGCTTCAACCACCTCTCTGGGCAGTGCATTCTGGCCCCCGACACCCTCTGTGTCAAAACATCTCCACTGAACCTTTCCCCCTTTATCTTGAACTTATGTCCCCTCATTTCTACCATGGGATAAAGCTTCCATCTGTTCACCCCATCTATACCTTTGGCAAGGCTTCTCCAAAGGCTGTAAAGTTTCTTATCGAAAGATGAGATATTGTTCCTGGAGCTCACATTGGGCTTCATTGGAACAGAATAGGAGGCTGAGGACAGAGGGTTCAGAGTGAGAGTGGAGTCTGTTGTGCATTGACGTTACCAAATGCAGATTGGATAGTCATTTTTTTGGAACATCTCCATTCAGTCTACAAGCGTGACCCTGAGCTTCCAGTCATCATGTCATTTCTGGACTCAACATTGACTTAAACAATTTAATATCATAACCTCTGCCCCTTTGTTTCAGATGGGAGTGGTTGGTGATGATTCTGCTTTTCCCATTTACACCTTCTCTAGGTGCCTTTTATATCTTGACTTGTCCCATTACCATTATCCTTTTTATCCTTTAATCGCTCCTGCCATCTTGTTCTTTTGTTATTTCCTCCTTTTGTACTTGTTTAAATTCTGTCACATCACTAACCTTTTCCAATTCTGACAGTAGATCATCAATCTGAAATGTTTCTGAAATCAATCTGAAATCTCTGTTTTCCACTCCAGAGATGCTGCCTGACCTCCTGAATATTCCCAACGTTCTCTGTCTTTACTAAGGAAATACACAGTTACTCTGTTCACTTGGGTCCTAAATGCCCAGTTTCTCTTGCTGCAAGGTTTCAACTTCTGGGTTCACACACTCAGCAATTTGCAGTGCAAAACCATGTTAGGGTTAAATAGATAAGACCTAGTTCAACTAACAGCAGGCATTAATAGTTTAACATTTGTAGCAAATTGTGACCCAGTATTGTTCCCTTTCCAATTTATATTTGAGTTCAGAATGGGAAACCTTCATTTTAAGGCACTTAATTACAATTATAAAATTATGCTAATCATTTCTAATGAATTGAACCAATAAAAAGTACTGAATTTTTGAGCAATCCGAAAATTTAAGGAGACATTTAAGTTGTATTTTTGAGTTGAGCAGAAATCAAATGCAAGCAGGTCCAAAACTGGATCTTGCCAGGCGATATGTCAGTTCTCCAGCTCCATCCCATGGTGGGACCATTCTAGCAGAGGTAGAATCAGAGTCTGGCAGGGCTTGGTGGGTAGCCAATCAGGCTCATTAAGAACCATTGAGGACAATTAAAGGAGGCTGACTGGTATTTTCCAGGTAGGCAGCTTGGTATCTCTTAGGCCACGCAGACAGCACACCCAAGCAGGCCTAGAAGGTCCCCCTGTCTACCTGGGCATTGGACCAGCCACCGGGACGCCATGTAGTGAGACACCACACCACCGCCACAGTGATGGTCAGTCTGCTGAATCTATTTTTGAAATAAATATTTGAAAAGGTCAGAGAGAGTGTGCCCTCTCCAACTTCAAGTTTATGACTGTTCTCTTGTCAGAGATGGGTTCATGACCTGGAAACATTCCCAACCTCAGTTTCCCTCTCCCAGGGGAAAAATCTAACTCACTGTCCTCATTGAAAATTATTTCAGATCTTTTGTTTTACTTGATGAAAGTGAAGATTCAAGAAAGTCATGCATCATTTTTGGGATGAGATCATGCAGAATATTCTTCCAATGCAATTCTTTCAGCAATCGCCCATGTGAGTGGGGCTACTGTCAGTTGCTCAATTCACCCAATCCATTTCCAAAGTATTCTTTGCAAAAGCCTATTAATTTTAGAATTCCCCAAGGATCCATAATTGGCTTCTTCTTATTTTTCACCTGTATGTTGCTCTCAAAAACATTATCCAAAAATACATCAGGTTCCTCCTGCATTCTGAAGACACCTAACTCTACCCTGCACTGTCTCATTCAACTCTTCCAGTACCTCCATACTGCATGCTGCTTGTCTGATATCCAGGACTGGATGAGTAGATGTTTCCTCCAATTAACCATTGGGAAGATCCAAGCCATTGTCTTTGGTCCTTGCTACAAACGCCATCCTTTAACCCCTAATTCACCTCCATCTCTGGCAAATGTCTCAAGCTGAACAAGACTGTTCATAACCTCAATTTCCGCCTTGGCTCTGAGTTAAACCTCCAGTCCCATATCCTCTCCATTCCCAGAATCACCTATTTCCACCTCTAATATTGTTCATGTCTACTCCTGCCTTGGTCTTCTGCTGCTGAAACACTTATTCATGCTTCTGTTGCCTTCAGATTCAATATTCTAATGCTCTTCTACTCAGCTTCTTGAGTTCAACTCTGCATAAACCTGAACTAATTCAACATTCTGCTCATCATATCCTAACCAGTGCCAAATCCTGTTCACCAACACCCCTTTGCTTGCTGACCTTTTTAGACCCCAGTCCTTCAACATCTCATGTTGAAAATTCTCATCCTTTCTTTCAAATCCCTCATAATGTCATGCCTCCTTACTTTGGTAATCTTTTCTAGGCCTTTAAATCACCAGCAACTTTGTGTTCCTAATCCGACCTCATGTGCAATCTGACACCCTTTGTTCCATAAATGGCCATTCCTTTAGTTACCTTAAGTTCCGGCATTCTCATCCCAAGGCCTTGAGCTTCTTCAACTCTCTCTCTTTCTCTCCTCAAGACACTCCTTAAAACTTAGCTGACCAAATTTTTGTGCATTGTCCTAAAGACACCTTTTTTGGCCCTGGGTCAGTTTTTATGATCACACTCTTGTGAAGTGCCTTGGGACATTTTACTACATCAAAGGCACAACATAAATGTGCATTACTGTTTATTTAGTGATTGAAAATCTCAAAGTCACACAAGAGCCTCCTCATTTGCTGAGTTTTAGGTGATTAGTCCACCATTTAGTCTGCAGAAGGGACACTCTTCGAGAATGTGCAATATTGTTTGTACCTTGTGTGGCCTGTCCTGAACCTGTTTAGCAAGGACTACCCTCACTGCAATACTTCAGAACCTGCCATGCACCAAATGGGGTATATCACAGGGAACTTGTTACTGACTTCCTATGTTTCCCATTTCTTAATCTAAAGAATATTTGCAGTAAATCTTGCTCAGGAAAGTTTCTCCTTATGCAGTGCCAAGACAGAAGGCGGGCAACCAATTGGTTAAACAGGTCATCATAGACTGATAAGTGAGGTGCTGCATGGATAGTTTCAACCAGTTTTTGGGTGGGACTTTCTGGCCACACTTGCCCCAAGACTGGAAAATCCTGCGCAAGGGCAACTGACCTTTGCATGGTCCTGACCCACCCATGTTGGGCGGGATGGGAAAATTCCGCCCTGTGAGATTTCGTCAATTGGCACGTGTAGTGGAGTGATGTTTGCGAGGACAGGATGCCAAGGTACGGATGCCAAGTGGAGAGTCCCAGTTATGATGCATTTTTGGATTTAACTGAATGTCCACAAGATATGTGTGTGATGTCCTTTGCCAGGCAGGTGTGAAGTATGATAGGGCAGGTGCTGACATCCAGAGCGTTGTGGCAACAGCATCTCATATGGATCCAGCAACTATCAGCCACTCCACCAGTCTTTGTGTCATTCACAAAATTACTAAGTAGACACCACCCCACCCCCCGACATTTTCCTCCAAATCATTTATACATACTGCAGAGGTCCCAGCACTGATCCTTGCGGAACACCACTAGCTACAGATCTCCATTCTGAAGAACACTCTTCCACCACTATTCTCTGTCTTCTATAACTTGTGTCCATCTAGCTAGCCCACCCCAAATCCCATGTGATTTTAGTTTTTGTACCAATCTGCCATGTGGGACTTCGTCAAACACCTTACTAAAGGCCATATAAACTACATCCACAGCCCTTCCTTCATTAATTATCTTTGTCCCCTCGTCTAAAAACTCAATCAAGTTTGTGAGACATGACCTTCCCTGTACAAAAACATGTTGCCTGTCACACTCTAGTCTATTTCCTTCCATAATTATGAAGATTTTGCAACAGAAATAAAGATGTGCATAGTGCATTTCCTGACCTCAGGATTTCAACACACCAATCATTTGCAGGTGAGGTAGAAAATTGTGTCAGTGCATTTTCAAAACATGTTCATGAGCAAATACACCATATGGTGTAGTACTAAACCATAGGGACCAGGCACTCCTACATTCATATCATAATCATGATCTACGTTGAATAAACTGATTTCAGAGAGAACAGCATCCAGTATACTAAAATTGGCTTCAGTTCTCCAGAATTAGGGAATGAAAAAATCAGACAGACGTCCTGTTGTTAAATTACTGTCGAGCAACCACTCTTCCAAAGTGCTATGTGTGACCCAATAGTCTGTTAATATCCATTGTTTAAACATAAAGGCCTGAATTTTACACGACATATTTTCTCAGACCTGCTGGAGATCAATTATTCAATGGCAGCCAGTGTGAAAGACGTCTAGATAAGGTCAGCAGGGCTGACGGGGGACAGGTATGCGATGGGCTCGGACTTCAACAGCGGCCCAGAAGGAAGTTTAAAGGCAGCCGTCAGAGACTGCTGAAGACAATGCAAAAGGCAGAGGAAGGTCCTGCATCATGGTGGCTGCAGGACCAGGAAGTCATGGCAGCTGAGAGGGCATTTCCAGCAGGCAGCAAGCTTCCTGTTTTTCAGACAAGTGTCTGCATTCCTTTGTGGAGGTGACTGGTGGCAGCCAGAAGGGGCACTCTTTTGCCATGGGATGGAAGAAGGAGGTCACTTGATCTCACCAAGTAGGCCTGAGCAGAAGTGGCAGTTGCGGTCAGCGGGTATGACCTGGTCTGATGCACTTGGATACAGTGCTGGAAAGGTTCAATTATCTGTGCTCTGCAAGGGTGTGTACTACATGGTCACTGTCCAGTGTGGGGGACTGGGAAGGGTGCCCACCCATAGTTGTATTCAAACGTGTGGGAATCAGGGAGTCTCAGAATAAACCTCTGCCTTTGCGTGTAAAGGCTGTAGAGAAGATCTGAAGCCCTGGTCCATCAAAGGATCAGGTGTGCAAAGGGTTTGGGCATTTCCACATGCCTTTTGGGAGTAAAAACGGGTGGAAGGGGCTACATAGTATGGTGCTAGAGATGGAGGACTGAGTACTCAATGGAACTCTGCACTTACAGGAGAAACTTCACCATAACAACTCTGAGACGTCTGCCATTGGCAATGGGGTGCCTAACCTGGCAATCCTCATCAGCTATGAGCTGGAAGCCCTGGAGCCCAAGTACAAGCAGGGAGAGAGGTCATCAAATCACGGAGTGACTGGCATCTTAGGGGAAGGTAAGGACCCAGTGTGCAATCATCCCTTATCAGGACTTCAGTGATGCACCAATCGCTGAACCACTGAGATGCAACTGATAGCAATCATGCTGGGCTGCACTGCACGTACATGGACTCTGTCTGATATGACTAATAGTTCTGACCGATAGTTTTTATCCCTCAGATAAGCCATCCACCAGAGCCAGCCAGGAGGCTGATGATTCTCCATGGACATTACAGCAGGCGCCATGTAGATGCACCCGCAGCACACCCTTTCTCAGAATCAATGCAGATCAGCTCAGTTGGTAGTGATAGTGATGTGTGCACACCACACTCATTTCAGGAGATGTTGGAGGCAGGGAGTACTTAGAGCACTGGTAATTGGAATGCTGGAAACCAGGACCATGCTGACTTTAAGGAAAATGATGAGCCTTTGGAGCTGTCAATCTGGTGGCAAACCCTAGATGTTCAGCAGGATGCATGGACAGATCAGGTGGAGATCCCGGAGGGTCTGTGGCCGTGGTCTCTGTCATGGAGGGGTCCTTGTGGAGCTTGAGCGTTGTGTTGACCCTTAGTCCTGAGTGCATACCATCATCTGCTCAGAGAGTGGCAACTTTCATGGAGAGGCAGTTGCAGCTCTGGACAGCGTGACGGGTTCCTATGGTTGCACTTGGACCTGCAAGCCCTCACACAGGCACTTGCTTCAGGAGGTCACTGCCTATGTGGGAGAAAGATGAAGCACAGTGTCTCACAGATAGGTGCCCATTCTTCAGTGGTGAGCAGGGAGGTCCAGACATGCCCCACAATGGCAGGCAAGCTCAGTGTCATATCTTTGGGCTCCTCTCAAGATGCCCCTGATGAGGGCAGTAGCTCCTCTATCTCTCTGCCAGTCATTGCACCATCCTCAGAGTCCACAATGATTGAGCAGTGCCCAGTTAAGTTGCTGAATACATCCTCTCAGTCGGAGCCTGCACAAGTCCTGCCAGCCATAGGACAATCACCAAGGTCATCTCCGCCTACAGGACAACACAGCCAGTAATCTGCCTCTAATTTTGCTGACAGTGAGGGGTGGGTTGGGACCTAAATTTAGCAGCTGCCAACATAAGTGTAAGACACAGTGAGCACAGCAATGGGTTTGCAGTGGAGGCTTATGTTTTTTCTTATATCAGAAGTATTTAAATCAGTTATGACAGGGTGTTTTTTGTTTGTTTTACATTAATGTTGTAAAGAAAAATTAGTTTTTTGCTCAAAAGCCCCATGTGCTTGTGTATTCGATGTGTGTTTGTCTCATCAATGCCAGATGAAAGATGTTTGGGGCATAAGGCGGTGATGTAACATCGGGCTCATGGTATGGATAGGCGTGAGACATTTGGGAGGAGTTGGTGCCCATAGACTGAGACTGAAGGCAGGCCTGGCAGCCTAGCTCAAAGAAAGCTGAATCAAAGTCTCCCTGGTGTCCCAGCCTCCCTCAGACTCTTTATTCTCGCAATCTGCGTGTCTGGGTTCTGCATCTGAGTCTTCATTCGATTCATCCTCTGAGGTAGATACTCCTGCTTCAGTGTCCTCCTGGTCCAGTGGATCTCCATAGAGGGAGCAAAACTATGAAGAGCACAGCAGACAATGATACTAGGTGAATATTGCAGAACGCTCTCTAGAGCTGTCCAGGCATTAAAACATCATTTTCAGCAGACCGACTGTCCTCTCCACCACTTTCCTTGTGGAGACATGGCAGCGATTATATCTTTCCTCTGCCTCTCTCCTTGGGTGCCTGAAAGGCATCATCAGCCGCCTTTTCAAGGGATACCCCTTGTCACCCAGCAACAATCTGCTGAGGCAAGCTGGAACCGTGAACAGCCTCAGCACTTGTGAGCGCTACAGTCTTTAGGCATCGTGGGGGCTGCCAGAGGATCTTACACAGTTTGTATAATCTGGGACCTGTGGTCACAAACTATCTGAATATTCATGGAGTGAAATGCGTTCCTGTTGACAAAGGTTGATGGTCACATGGGTGCAATTAGTGGCACCCTCGGATGTTGGGGAATTCTGCAATTGCAGTAAAGCCTCTAGCCCCCTCAGCCTGGCTGACTTGATCCATTCCTGAAATAGGGGAATGTTCTTATCCACCTGAACAGAGCATCAGTCACCAGCTTGACACAGCTGTGTGCAGCTGGCTGGGAGACTCTGCAAAGATCACCCACTGAGCCCTGGAAAGTGTGACACTGACCTTGAGGGCAACGTGCATTGGGTGTCCACCCACACAATTGGAGGCTTCCTCTGGTCCAATCATCTGGCAAATGGTCATGACTGCTTCTCTTGAAAGCCGGAGCTTCCTGCAGCGCTGCCATGACCTGGCTGCCTGTACATCCTGGTAGCTGGGTAGAGGACATTCTGCGGGAATGTCCTCCTTGCCCTCCCTGCTGGCCCTGAGCACCCTGTGCCTGCGCCTCTGCTCTGAGGTGATGCCTACAAACACCTGGCCTCCTCTCTCTTTGTTCTCTATCCTCTTCATGGGGATGCTCAGTACTGAGTAGACTATATCTGCAGCGATGCAAATGAAACTGACCAGTGCATGAAGGGTGCCAGAGATTAGCAAATCTCAGATTTCACAAGACTACAATGTTCTGAAAACTCCAGACTAGATGCACAAACTTCCAAAAACAGATTAAATATCTGCCAATGTTGCTCATGCATTGAGCTAGAGCTCGCACAGGTAATGTAATATTCCAGTCAGTAGCAATTTCAATTCTCAATGAATTCCCTAATTGTCAGTGAGTGCACAACCAATCCAAACATTGACCAAAATATCACACAAGTGTTTGATGACTTCAAGATGTGCGCCTGATATCTTCACATGCAATTTCATGTGTTTCTGATTGGGCACATTTTTGCCTGGGCAGCAGATGTCACAATCCGTGAATCAGTTTCTGAATGAAAGATACTTACTTAGCACTTTTACAAAGTGGAAGCAAACTAATTAATATAAAGACTGATTTATTAAACTACTAATGCATTAGTTAGTCACTTGAATAATAAGGGCCCTAAGGGCCTCAGGTAAATATATCTCTTTTGTGTCTCAAAATTAACCCTGGCCATGTCCCTAGCTATGTTCCAACTTTTCAGAACTTGCTGCCAAAGTGAAGTATGGAAGCAGGAATAAGAGAAAAGGGAAGTAAGTGGAAGAGTTTGAAATTAGTTTAATTATTTGAAAAGGACAGGCCGGATGAAGTTGGATTAGATGGAAAATATCCAACTAAATTTAAAAATAAAATCAAGAGATCACAGGTCAAAGAGAGGATACAAAAGAAAAGGATTAAGATGTTTTTAAAATTTTAAATGATGCTTTATTTTGATGTTATGGTTTGCCATATAAAAAAAACTTGCATTAAAAACTGGTTGCCTCACTGGGGAGATGCTGTTACTCAGAATTTCAGAATGTAGAGGTGCTATCAGTTCCATCCGGATCTTACAGTCCTGCATAAATTTACCTTTCCTATTCATAACTGTGTCTAGACTGTATGGTTTAAATCTCAGCTGCCTTGATCATAGGATATCTTGCACTGGGTAGGAGGAGGTTTAAGTGTTTTGTGTTCAACACAAGAGATATATAGGACAATGAATTGGAAAACAGAACTGGAGAAATTGCAGGAAAAGAAAACATGCTTCAGTACAGTTAGATGTAAGTGTAGTGAACGTTGATATGCAAAGGGATTCAAGCGTCCTCATACATCAATCACAGAACGGTGACATGTAGTTACAGCAATTAGTTCAATAAGCAATTAGGAAGGCAAATAATACGTTGACCTTCGTTGCAATGAGTTTGGAATTTAAGAATCAGAAGTCTTGCTACAATTACATAGGGCTTTGGTGAGAACACACTTGGAATGAAACTTGATGTTTTGGTCTCCTTATCTAATGAAGGATATTTTGCCTTAGAGGGAAGCAACAAATGTTCACTAGATTAATTTCTGGGATGAGAGGGTTGTCCTATGCGAAGAGGTTGGGTAAAATATGCCAATATTATCTGGAGTTTAGAATGACAGGTGAGCTTATCAAAATGTTTGCACAGAACTTGACAGGGTAAATTCTGAGAGTCTGTTTCCCCCAGCTGGAAAGTCTGGAACTAGAAATCATAGTCTCAAAAAAAGGGGTCAGCCATTGTGATGAAGAGAAATGTCTTCACTCAGAAGGTTAGGCATCTGAATTCACCTCCCAAGAGGGGTGCGGATGCTTGGTCAATGAGGAAATTAGAAATTGAAAGTGATTGATTTTTGGGCACTAAGGGAATCAAGGGTGTGGGAATAGGGAAGGAAGTGGAGTTGAGATAGACACAATGGCCTGATTGAATGGCAGAGAAAGCTCACAGCAATGTTGTCCTATTCTGCAGATGATGATGTCCGACCAGATGCAGAAGAAAGCCCTCATGTTTCCAGGACATCTTCCTTAAGGCCCGAGAATACTGTGGAAGATTGAATCTCCCCCGCTACTCCCACTCCAAGACTGGGAGTTAGAGAGAGGGAAGTGTGGGAATTGGAGTTGGGTGGAATCTATAGTTCTGAAAAAGGAAAATGTATCTTAAATAGTTAGAGGCCTAGTTTCAGGTTGTTGTTAAAAAGTTGGATAGTATAATTGAAGGGAAGGTGTAGTAAAAAGGGTTAACAGATAAGCGAATGAATGACATAGATAGTGATGTACCACTGAATTATGTTAGACTCTCTCCCTCTGTCTCTCTCTCTCTCTGTCTCTCAAGTGAGAAGAGTAAGAATTATGCCGAGGAGCAACATGCCTACTCAGTAACATTTTTAGACATAGTATTAGGTACAAGAGTACTTATTTAAGAACCATGTGCTATATCTAGAGTCCAAAGTAGAAGGATCCATTTCAGGACACTAGATGCCACATTTGGTTAAATGCTGCCTTTTTGTCACTTCTCACCTCACCTCTTTAATTCGGCTCTTTCGTCCATCTTGGGCTAAAACTGTAATGAAGTCTGGAGCTAAGTAACCTAAATCCAAACTGAGCATCAGTGAGCAGGTTACTGCTGGGTAAGTGCTGCTTGATAACACTGTTGATGACACTATCCATCTCTTTCCTGATGATTGAGAGCAGACAGATGGTGTGGTAATTGACTGCAATCGCTTTGTTTTGCTTTTTGTGGGCAGGACATATCCTACTAATTTTCCACATTGTTGGATAGATGCCAGTCCTGTAGTTGTATTGAACAACTTAGCTAGGAGTTCAGCTAGGTCTGAAGCACAAATCACCATTCAATGGGACCACGGCTGATCCTCTATTTCAACACTATACTCCTGCCACTCCCCAGTACCTGTTCATGCCTTCGGAGCCTAGAAATCCATAGAATTCCTACAATGCAGAAAGGGGCCATTCGAGTCTGCACTGACTTCCCAAAAGGGCATCTTACCCAGGCCTGCCCTCCAGCCCTAACCCCTTAACCCTGCGCATTTACCATGGCTAATCTACCCAACCTACTTATCTTTGGACACTAAGGGGTAATTTAACATGGACCGTAGAGGAAACTGGAACACCCGGGGGAACCCACACAGATATAGGGAGAACATACAAACTCCACACAGACGTCACCCAATTGAATTGAACCTCGATCTCTGGCACTGTGGGGCAGCAGTAAACCATCCTTGCTGCTATACTGAAGTCCTCTTGCAACGAAGGCCAACATACCATTTGCCTTTCTAACTGCTTGCTGCACCTCCATAATTGCTTTAGTGATTGATATACAAGGATACCCAGGTTCCTTTGTACATTAACATTTCCCAATCTAAGACTATTTAAATAATACCCTGCCATTCTGTTTTTCCTACTGTAGCGGATAACTTCACACTTATCCACATTGTAATGCATCTGCCATGTACTTGCCCACTCACACAAGTTGTCTAAATCGCGTTGAAGCCTCTTTACTTACTCCACAACATGCACAATTCCATCTAATGTGTAATCAGCAAACTAGGAAATATTGCATTCCATTCCTTCATCCAATCTGTTGCATATATATTGTGAATAGCTGGGGTCCAAGCACTGACTTCTGCGGTACCCCACTAGTCACTGCCTTCCATTCTAAAAAAGACGCAGTTTCTTGTTCTCGATCCACACCAATATATTACCTCCAATTCCAAGCGCTTTAATTTTAAAGCTGGAATTTATCAAAACCTTTCTGAAAATCCAAATAAACCACATCCACTGGTCCTCCATTATCTATTCTACTAGTTATGTCCTCAAAAATCTCCAGTAGTTTTGTCAAACGTGATTTCCCTTTCACAAATCCATGTTGACTTTGTCTAATCCTGTTGATATTTTCTAAACGTCCTCTCACTACATCCTTTATAATAGACTCTAGTATTTTCCTTACTGATGTTAGGCTATCTGGTCTGTAATTTCCTGCCTTCCTTCTCTCTCTTTTTTTAAAAAGTGGGGTTTCATTTATCATCTGCTGGGCCTGTTCCAGAATATACAGAATTTTGGAAGTTGACAATCAACACATCTGCTATTTCCATGGTCACCTCTTCAGTACCCTGAGATGTAGATTGCCAGGCCCTGGGGACTTGTCAGCTTCCAGTGCCATTAATTTTTCCAGCACTTTTTTTTAACTCATACTAATTTCCTTTAATTCATGTTTCTCACTGGAATTTTGCTTTTGTAACATTTCAGGAATATTATTTTTGTCTTCTGTGAAGAAAAAACTATTGTTTAATTGCTCCATTGTTTCCTTGTTGTCCATTTTAAATTTTTCTGTTCCATACTGTAAGCTACCATTAGCTAAAATTGAAGCTCAAAGAAATAAAGACAAATTATTGGCCTGGTTAGAAAATTGGCTCAGTAGTAGAAAACAGAGAAAAAAGATAATGGCTGGATGCTATAATTGGCAGCAGGTGACTAGTAGTGAGTAGTAGGAACCGAGAGAGTGTGGCAGTCTTGAGAGAACGGGAATGTGGATAGCACAGGAGTGTGGAAAGAGTGGGAAACCAGAGAGAGTTGTGTATGTAGAAAGTAGAAACCCCAAAAAAGTAGGAGCGTGGCGAGGGCAAGAACAAGGGGACAGCAGGAACATGGAGAGAACTGGAGCACAGGAAGAACAGGAACAAGGAGAAAGCAGGAGCACAGGGAGAGAGCAGGTGCACAAGGAGAGCAGAAACACGGAGACAGCAGAAACATGGAGCGAGCAGGAGCACAGAGAGAGCAGGAGCACAGAGAGAGCAGGAGCACAGAGAGAGCAGAAGCAGTGGTTAGCACTGCCTCACAGTGCCAGGGACCCAGGTTCAATTTCCGGCTTGGGTCACTGTGCAGAGTTTTTATGTTCTCCCGCGTCTGCGTGGGTTTCCTCCAAGTGCTCTGGTTTCCTTCCACAGTCCAGAGGAAGTTCTAGTTAGGTGTATTGGCCGTGCTAAGTTCTCCCTCAGTGTACCCGAACAACTGCCGGAGTGTGGCAGCTGTGGGATTTTCACAGGAACTTCACTGCAGTGTTAGTGTAAGCCTACTTGTGACACTAATAAATAAACTTTAAAAAACAGAGAGAGAGCAGGAGCAGGGAGAGAGCAGGAGCACAGATAGAACAGGAGCATGGAGAGGGAGCAGGAACCGGAAGAAAATTGGAACAGGGGTAAAGCAGGAATAAGGAGAGAACAAGAACAGACAGAAAGCAGGAACAGGGAGAAAACAGGAGCATGGAGAAAACTAGTATATGGAGAAAGCAGGAGTGCAGAGAGAACAGGGGAATGGATAGAGGAGTGACAGAGAGAGAGAGCAGGAGAACAGAGAGAGAGGAGAATGGAGAGAACAAGAGCACGGAGAAAGAGCAGGAGACAGAGAGAGCAGACTCACGGACAGAGCAAGCACAGGGAGCAAGTAGGAGTGCAATGAGTGCAGAGCATTGCTCTGGTTGCCATTCTCCTGCTTACCCTGCACCACACCTCTCAGAGCTGAGGGTGTAAGAGTGTTTGCTCACAACTGCCACTATAAGGCTAGCCCCCATGTCCTGGATTGCATAACCCACCAACCCTCCAAAAGATCTCTCCAGACCCCAGTTTAAGGTCTAGGATGGCATATTTGCAGTTTAGGAGCAACAGGTTGAGAAAGTTCAGAGGAGTAATGGCTACATTGAACACAGTCACATGGATCTGTTGAAAAAATCTCTTTGTAGGACTGAATGTTCTTTTTAGTTAAAAAAAACAAAATGTCTATTAATGAATACATTGTAATTGGAGGAATGTAGTTCAATCTTTGAAATAGGTCTGACAAACAAAATTATCTTTACAAAATAATAGTAAGAATGAGAGATGCTGTCTTTGCATTCATTTTTAGATGGATATTGTTGTGATGGGGTGGCAATAATTATGTGGTAATATTCGTTGCCAGGGAACAGATGCCAGTTGTGTTCATTTCTTTTCTGGATATTGTAGCAGATGGGGAGTGATTATCAGTCACTTCTGCAAAGCTAATCAGAATCTGTATCCACAGAAAATAGGTTTCATTCTATTTTAATTTACACATCACCATGCCACTCTCAGGATGCTAAACAAGGGTTGACTTTTTTTATTGTCTGTGTGGAGTCTGCACATTCTCCCCATGTGGGTTTCCTCCGGGTGCTCCAATTTCCTCCCACACTCCAAAGATGCGCAGGTTAGGTTGATTGGCTATGCTAAATTAACCAGAGTGTCAGGGGATTGGCAGGGTAAGTATGAGGGTTGAAGGAATAGGGTCTGGGTGGGATTGTGGTCAGTGCAGACTCGATGAGCTGAATGGTCTCCTTCTGCGCTGTAGGGATTCTATGACTCTAAGAGTAGGAGACATTTACAACATTTTGCAATTCACCGTATATTGTTTCATCAGGAAGACGAGAGATGCCCTGTAGAGACAGGGAGAAGACCCTTCTTCATTTTCTGTCTCATGAATGAGAACCAGGAGGAAGGGAAACATGTTTTTTCCAGGCTAACAGGATTCTTAATGTGCCATTGACCACACACATGGCTCTGCAGGCCCCACATATCATCAGGGTTACAGTTGGAACTGCAAGAGTTATCATGAACATGCAATTTGTGATTTGTGTGCAGTCATGTCCAGAAGGTACTGTTGCTGAATGTCTTGTATCATGGCAGTAGTCACAACTGATTCATCCTGAGCCAATCATCTAGACCTTCCATCTTTGATCCACCACAAAGAATGAGATTCTGGCTGTTGGGTGACAAGTAATAACCCCTATACCAACGGCGAATTGTTTTTGTCTACTATCATGTGGACATTGCACCTGCCATGAGAACCATACTGTCACAAGGAATGTTGTGAAGCAAACATTGGCATACTAAAAGAATGGTTCAGCTGCCTGAAACACTTGGAGGAATCCAGAAGTACTCACTACAGTGTGTTTCCAAGTTCCTGGTGATCTGCTGTGTCCTTCACAACCTCTCTTCATGAGGATGCAGTCCTTGTTAACCAAGCCTTCATGGGGCGCCTTGAGAAGAAGACAATGAGAAGAAAGGAAGGAGGCATCCAGGATTCATCCTGGATGGAATATTTAAACTTTGGTTTTCATGACATCTCATCCTCACCTCACTGCTTCCCACCTTTCAATCGCTCGGCTATGGATCATCACAGTGACCTTTTGGCCAAAACGCAGCACTGAACTGTTGGGTATTCAGCAACTTCTCTGCTCCTTCCCACAGTAATGTGCAAGGGAAGGAAGAGTATCACTGACTGTTTTGTAATGAATTTGGCTGATGTGTCTGCTATAGTCGAATAGCTGGAGGTATATGAAAGCTGTGAGAGGAGGGCAAGAGGATGCTCTACTGTTGCGTTATCAGTTTTCTTCCTTCTATCAAATCCTTGCTCACAATATTCCAGCAGCTGCTATATTCTGTGTGCATTTCCCTGTAAAGGGGACAGGCTGCTTTTAAGAAGTGCAAGCTAACTATATATCTTGTTGATCGTGAACACTGTTGGGCCCATTGCTGAGCATGCAGCCAGTCAACAGAGCATTTTGCATTGGCCAACGTGCTATAATCTTGTTGGTGAGCCGGCAGTACAAAGCTGTTTGTGCTGCAATGGGACTGGGTGCAGGGTAATCACAATGGTTATGCCTGATATAGGATCAATTCAAACTATTTCCCATATGAATGTGTTCAGGAGAAGAAAGAAACTAAAAATAATGGTGTGCCATACCACTGCATCTCATTTTCCTCCCTTTCTAATTTAATCAATCAGTGCCTTCACACTGTTAATATAAACACTTGTGATAGTTTAATAATTGAATATGTTGCAGTAAAAAAAAGTTGTCAACACTTGTGTGGATGCAATTTAAAATGCATCGCTAACCAAAAAAGTTTACTGCATTTCTGACAGCAATTCTATTGTGATGAAAATGGCTCTCTCCCTCTATATTAAAAGCAATGTCACTCTTCCAAGAGAAATAGAATCAAATCCAATAAAATACACATGGAATGATCTCAGGATGTCCAAACTGCTTAACAACCAATGAAGCATCAAGATTTGCATTGATATATCATCTTTCATGATTTCAGATCATCCCAAAGCACCTCACAGCCAATTAAGTACTTCTGAAATGAAATCATTGTTGTAATTTTGAAAATGCTGCAGACAATTTCAAATAGTACCATGAAATATGTTGCATCCACCAGTCTCCATTTAATCTATCTAAAAAACAGAGGATGAGATTCTCCAGCCTCCGAGCCACGTGTTTCCCGCCAGTGGGAGGTGGCACATTGTTTGCTAGTGGCGGGATTCTCTGGTCCTGCCACTGTCAATGGGAATTTCCGTTGACATCACACCACGCTAGCGGGTAAGCCATGGCTGGAGGTGTGCTGCTGGTGGGATCAGAGAATCCCGCTGGTGTGAACAAGCAGAGATTGCCAGCCAGCACCTCTGATTATTCATAGTACCTCAATACTGCACTTGAAGTATCAGCTTAGATTGTATGCTCAAATCCTGGCACGGGAAACAAACTCACAATCTTCTAACTCAAAATGTGGAGATACTGAGGTTGGACTGGGGTGGGCACAGTGAGCAGTCTCACAACACCAAGTTAAAGTTCAACAGGTTTATTTGGAATCACGAGCGTTCGGAGTGCTACTCCTTCATCAGCTGAGTAGAATTCATTCTCCACTCACCTGATGAAGGAGCAGTGTTCTGAAAGCTCCTGATCAGTCAAGGCCTTTCAGTTTGAAAATGAATTATTCATTTTAAGATTACTGTTACAATCCTTGGTGAGATTAATAACTTCCAAACTTCCAGTTGCTTGCTAAAACAATGACAGCATGAGATGTCTTATGTTTAAAAACTTATACTGTAACAAATGGCTAAAAGCACTATTGACGAAACACCATTTTCTGTTTGTTGGCAACCAATAGTTTAAACTATAGAGGACATTCCCTATATATGGTCAACACCCATCACATTCTCCGAAGAATTAGCAAAATGTTCACAGGTGTTCCCAGCTTCGAGTGGATGCCCATATTCCAGTTTCACCAAATAATTACTTTGAATGACCATCTCCAGGCACATTCCTCAGCTTTCAGAGTTTCTTACGTCTACCACCAGTTTGTTCTGATTATTCTTCTTTTGCCTTGGCCATGTCAGAACAAATCTCCCAGAACTTATGGAAGGTGGCAAGGTGTGTCTCTTTAGCTAGACACTGTCCCCTGTGATAACTCGCAAAATCAAGCAACCTTTCCTTTCTGCTAACCACTGAACTGTTACTATCTGTCTCTCCAGGATAATCACTAAGTTGAAGGGAGCACGTCACATGATCTCAAAATGTCATCCTCTTCTCTCTTCTCCATGGCAATGTGAAACGTTTTATCCTTTCATCCAGGTAGAAATGAAAATTAATTATCTTTGATCTCAACTCTCCTTCACCTTAGGAGTAACAGCACAGTTTACAACTGATACCAATAACACCTTATTGGGAAGATGGAAGGAGGCGTGATTTTGAGCCCGCACTCTCTGTCTGCAGGAATGGCAACGCGTGCTCAAAATCTGGAAAGCATAATTTGTGCCGGTGAGTTTCCAAGTTCCGATCTTACCTGCCCCTCACTGCTGGAGTTGTGTGAAACATGCTTCGGGATTGCAGAAAACTCAGTTTAATACATGAGCATTTCATTAATGATCACTCTGTCTGGGACTTTGATCCTCACCCGATATTCAGCAGGCAGCAGTGTGCCATCACGCCGGTACCATTAACAACAGCTTCACCTAAACGGGAACCTGTTTTGGGGGTCTCCCCTATGGCTACACTCATCGTTACGTCCTCGTGCCGCCACATTTTGCCAATGAGTTGAGGCTATGCCTCCTGCATGATGCGGTGAAACATGTACCCTTAACTCTTCTGCAAGTGTGTCTTAGGATCTGGAGAGAAAACCACTGTAACATAGTAATTTTCTGGCCAGAAACAACACTGCCATTTTTTGTTGAGATTTCACCCTCAGTCAACCCATTGTAAATTCAGAGGGGGCGGGGGGTGTGATCTTCAACCCATTCCCGCTGTCTGGAGGAATGTTCGACAGATGCTCAAGGTCCAGAAATCATGCATCTCGCTGCTGAGATCGTGATTTTGGATTTTCCCGCCCATTGTCAGTGATGTCATCACATTCACGCCAATAACAGATGTGAACCTGAGTTCATTTAAATCCACTCCACTCGCCAGTTATTGAGGCTCCCCCGGTACAACAGGTTCACTTATATGTGAGTCTCCCCAGGGATGTAAAGGTGAGTACAGGCCTTGGGAAAGATGGACATAGCCAGGCAGTGCCCCTTGGCTCTGTCCCTGGCGCAGTTTGGACCTGCTTATCAGTTCCACCCTGGCAGTACCAAACTGGCAGTGCTAACCTGTGCCAAGGGGCTGTGCCAGTGGTGAAGCCAGTGCGAACTTCATGGGGGATGGGTGGGAAATCATTCATATGTAAAGGTGAGCCACAGCAGATATGGGAGTGAGGGATGCTGGCAATGGACATTGAGTGGAGGGGAGGGGAGGGGGGCCAATGATCAGGGGGAAGGGGAGGAGGGTGCCTGCACAGAATTTTAGGGGGGGGGGGCAAAAGTGGTCCAGTGATCACTTGCTTGGGTGGGGGGATCATTGTGTGCCATCTCCAATCAGGGGCGAGGGGGAATTGAGTGCCTGTCCAATCAGGGGTAGGTTAAGTGCAGGTTCCAATCAGGATGGGATTGGGGGCAGCCTCTGAGACATCCCTGTACAGCTGGGGGAGAGGTTAATTGCTGTTCTGACTGGGGAGCCCTTTAAAGATGGCGCCCCAATCTCTGTGCAACCAGGTTTTGCAAGCATTGAGGCACCTCCTCTCTCCCCCACTGCCCTCTGTATGATGGTGTGAAACTTGCCCCCTTAATTTTTTTTTGACAGAGTGTTGTAAGATCTGGAGAGAAAACTGACGTGTCCCTTTGGGGAGAAATACACCAGTTTTCTCTCCAGGAACAACACTCTGCCATTTTTGGTAAGATTTCACCCAGAGAGTGCTGCTATTGTCTCCAAGCAAAATACCTTGTACGTAAAATACCAAAGCTTTCCTTTGCTCTCTAACAATCAAACCACCCATATTACACTATCAGACAGACTTCTGAAAATGTCACATGACTATGTTTATTTGCCTAACTTTAACGCTCCAAACTCAAAATATAATATTTTATAAACCTCATCATTTTAACACAAAAGATTAATTGTAGTAAAGTATCTGTTTTGTTCTACATTTACAATGTAAATATTCAATCTTTTTGTTGGATTACTGAATTTCTGGCTTTAACTTTCTCATTGTTTATTTGAGATGAATAATCATTGAAGACCTGATCACCAGCCAAGTCTTTCTCATATCCCACCCAAAGTTCTGACCCCTTCATGTTCCATATTGCCATTTCCCTCTACAGTAAAAGCTCTATCTTGTTTCCTCAGCTAACTGATCTTTCAGTCTCCACCTCTTCCCTAATCGTTATCCCTCCTGACCAGTTTCACAATCTATACCTTTCCCTAAATGCTCTTCTGTTGATCATGCAAGTAGATAACATGGTAGCATATATAAAAGGCAAAAAATGTAATGTAGGAAGCAAGCTGAAGGACTAGCACCCATTTGCAGGACCCATCTATCTGATTTACAGGCCAGAGGATGCTGCAAACAATCTACAAAGATATTTAGATTTTAATTTGCTTTGCAGATTAGTGGAATGAAATTAGATCTTTATGATAGCATGAACAGATGTCTCTATAATCGCTGTATTAATGGCTGTGAAATCTATGTAGAATTGTGAAGCACCAATGACAGAATTGTCTGATATTAGAACTGATTAAGAAACGGGTCTTGTTGTTGGATGACAAGTCATTCCTCAAACAGATGATTTGGCCAGAAGACTTCTTGAACAAATTCCTCCTGATTTGAGACAGGAGAAAAAAACAAATACAGATCAACATCAACCAGACCAGTCTGTAAAAAATATCATTTTTATTTTAAATATGGATACAACTTCCCATGATTAGGCATGAGCTGAGGAATTTTATATCCATAAGGAGGTGTTAATGTCTTTTATGACTGCTGACAATTGAATTCCAGAGAAATACATCAACCTTTTTCCTATTTCTAAGGCAGAGCTCCAACTTTGGAGTGATTATGTTTGTCCCAGCCAGCTATGAACCAAGGTAGCTATTTGTGACTCCTAATATCCCAAGGTGGCGTTAATAACCCAAGCGTTCCCTACTCCCATACACAATCGCCAGAATTCTATGGCCCCACCTGCCACAGAATAGGAGTGAGCAAGGGGCGGACAATGGAAATGTCCTTTGATCTCAGGCGGGATTTTCTGGTCTTGCTCAAGCGAGGCCATAAAATCCTGCCCAATGGGTTTTTTCCAGGAAGCTTAGTTAGCTACCTAAAACCAGGCTGTTACTTGATTGAAATCAGAGCTGCCTGAATTTCTTTCATTAATAAGTTCATTGAAGTTATCTCTGGTTGTTGCTTGAATTCCAAAGAAAGCAGTAAATCCAGGCAGCAGCCTTCACTGCCTACCATCTCAGCTTTGAACAGGTAGCAGCAGAAAGAATTCTGTTCAGGTGCAATTGCCTAGCCCTCATCTACACTGTGAACTACCTTGACATTGGAACTGGTGACTTCAAGGCTAATTCAACTCTAAATACCTTCTCCTCTTGTGGAATTCTTTCTTCTGAAAAAATGGATCACTCAACATTCACTCAATCCACCCTCAGAAGAAACCTTCCAATGGTCTTTTGATTTTGGTTTCTGGACTCACAAAAAGCCACAACTCTTATTGTATTGTTGTCTGGCCCTGTACCCTTTCTTTCCCTTATCTCTTTTTTATTTTACGAGTGCAAAAAGGGGCAGATGTTGCAAAATCCCTCTCTGTGTTTTTCATGTGTGGAAAAGAAATCAACCCCTTTTATTTCATTGTACCTCGAGTTTGCTGTGCAATTTATTCATAGGGGATTGGAACACTTCAAACTTAAAGACTAGGGAAAACACACCACCATTTACAAAAGAGGAAATCAAAAATAAGATGAAATACCTTTCAGTTTATTGACAGGTAGTGAGAGGGGAAATCAGGGCTGTTTAAATTCATTCCTCTTCTGTGAGAGTGAACAAGAGGAGAAGTCTTGTAACAGTAGACCAGTAACACCAGAAGTGTTGAAATATTTGGCTGCCATACCATTGAAATACACTTATGAATTATTTGAGAGAATCATTAAATAAAATACATGGAAAGATCATGAATTATTTAATTTTTTATAGCTGAGTCAGTAGGGTCCAAGCCTTCAGGGGAGGGTTGAGCTCTTCCTATTTATGAAAAATATCAAGACAAATTAACCTTCAAATTATGTCATGCATTATCACTGCACAAAATTGCTGTAATAGTTGTTTTCATAAAGCTCTGTACCAATGTGTTTTAGATTTGTTAAAACCCTCATTAGAATACTGAGCAAAAGAAGTTCATACAAATGCATTTTACGCCCATACGCTAACTTATCTCGTGTACATTCAAGCTCATTGTGATTTTTATCAGGCTTTTGTTTTATCTCAAACACTTCAAAGGACCTACTTTAAGAGTACAGCAAGATCCTGCTCCTGGTTGCTATCCCATGGTCCCTGTTGAGACCTCCGTACACATGAATGTTGAATGAAGACAGTGCTGGGTTTAGCTATCTATGAATAGCTTTCTGATGCTCATTGTCCCAAATGACTGCTGCTTTGATGAAGCACCAAGGAATGGTTAAGCACCATGGAACTCCACCACACTGCTTTAAGGAGAGGAGAGGGGAAGAGATCATCATTAAAACTGTAGACAAGAAATAAAAGAAAGGAATGCGTGGATAGTCAAATTAGCAAACTGTAATGTTTGCTAAGAGGTGTTAGAACATCTACATGCAGGAGGAAAATTAGTCCATGTCACAACAGTTTTTTGGAAGAAACATATGTGTGGACACCAAGCTTAGATGGTAATCTCACATGCCCAATCTCACCTTGGAAATGGGAGAGTTGTCAAGCATCTGGGACATCCACTTGAAATAAATATTCGATGCCCTGAATATGCAAATTGAATCCTAACGCACTTTTATGATCCTGCTCCAAATATTATGGGCGGCACAGTAGCACAGTGGTTAGCACTGCTGCTTCACAGCTCCAGGGTCCTGGGTTCGATTCCCGGCTCGGGTCACTGTCTGTGTGGAGTTTGCATGTTCTCCTCGTGTCTGCGTGGGTTTCCTCTGGATACTCTGGTTTCCTCCCACAGTCCAAAGATGTACAAAGAACCAAATCAGCCCAGGAAACAGGCCCTTCGGCCCAACGAGCCCACGCCACCATCTCAACACCACCAGTCCCCCCCTCCACCCACGACCCCTGTCTAATGTTTTATGTGCGGGTTAGGTTGATTGGCCATGAAATTGCCCCTTAGTGTCCAGGGATGCTTAGGTTAGAGGGATTAGTGGGTACGATATAGGGGTAGGACCTGGGTGGGATCGTCTTCAGTGCAGACTCGATGGGCCGAAGGGCCTCTTTCTGCACTGTAGGGTTCTATGATCATCACTGGATGGGAACTGCACCATACTTGCTCCGTTCACTTTTTCCAGGTCTATTATGGCTATACAGTACGTGAACTCTTAAAGTGGTTGTTGGAGGTTGCACACATGAAGGTCAGTCAAGTGTTTTTCAGGTTTAGGAATGATCCTCTCGGCACCACAAAAATTGTATGTGCTCCTCTAGTGTTGTGCTCCCCTGATTCCAACTCATCTGCCCAGTTCGGCCAGCTTGGCACGAGACTTGGCTGACTTTGCCAATGATCTGACCAATGAGCTGCATTGCGATGACTGATTGGCACCTGCAGCTCACTAGTTTCATGGATTTTAGGCCCCTGGAGGCCTAATTCCTAGTGAGCCCTGAACCATGATCTATAGGTCTGTGTCCCAGTCCTGAAACATATTTCACTCCAATATTTCAGTCATAGAAATAGGAGCAGTGCAGGTATGATGCCCCAACCTTACCACTTTTCCCAGCATTCCCAACCTTAAAAGTGATGCTTTTACCAAAGGATGGTTAGACACAGCCTTAATAGACATCGGAGCGAATTTGAAGGGAGGTTTGCCTTTCAGCCTCCTAAGTTACCTACTTAAAAATCTTTTTAAATTCATTAATGGGATGTGGACATTGTTGACAAGGTCATTATTTATTGCCATCCCTTTTTGCCTTTGCAAAGGTGGTGATGGGGCTACCTTCTTAAACCATTGTAGTCCCTGATGTGTAGGTACATCCACAGTATTGTTAGAGAGGGGGTTGCAGGCTTTTGACCCAGTAACAGCAGAGAAACAGTAATATATTTCCAAGTCAGGGTGGTGAGGGGCTTGGAAGGGAACAAAAACTGGATATGTGGGAGTGATGTTCCCTCTCCATTGTAAGTAAGAACCTGGTCAGGTGTGAGGCACTCTGGGTGTGACTGTATGTAGTGCAGGTCTGATCCATTCCTCATTCCTGCACAATGGCAATCACAGAAGCCATTTTTCACTTTATCTGGAGGTTGAAAATGGACCACATTTGTATGGTTGCAATATAGAAACTCTATATAAAAGGGGACAAAATGTGTCCAACATTGCCCTAACCCTGATGGCCACCTTGTAGTGTGGCTGCATCAAGCTGTGCACAGAGCCTCGGTATGCAAACGCAATGGATGGGATTTTACGGCCTCGCTCATCCCGAAACCGTAAAATCCCGCCTGAAGTCAATGGACCTTCCCATGTTCTGCCCCCACCCATTCCAATTCCTGTGGCAGGCAGGGCGGTAAAATTCTAGCCCAAGTGTCACTATGAACTGAGGTTCTGTCTCCAGTGATATGAAGAATGGGTCTGGCCACGTTGCCACAGAATGCTACAAGTTGGACTGTGCAGTATTACCTGTCCCTCATGGAAAAATTTATACAGAGAAACATCTTTAACCACAAGTCCATCAGGCAGTGGTTTTCACTGAATATCCTAGAAGAAAAAGAGATGGCGGATCCTGTCAGATGGTTCCCTGTAAAAAGTCTGACAACACCAGGTTTTAAAACCTAAAACTTGGTGTTGTCAGACTTTTTACTGTGTTTACGCCAGTCCAACACCGGCATACCCACAGATGGTTCCCTGAACAGACTGTCAGAGTTGTTTGCCAGAACATCTCATCACCAGAACAGGTGCCAAGACCTGGCTTGGCTGATGGTGAGGAAAGCCCTTCCCATAAGATTCTTCGTATGCAGCCAGGGTCTCAGCGCATCTGCATGTTGCCCTCAAGGTGACTACGATGGGCAAGAGACAGTTGTCCACCTTCTTGTGGAATGTGCCTTTGCAAAGAAAGTCCAAGACAGATGAGGTTGTCTTGTTGAGGTTCATCCCGAGCTGCTTCATGATTCAGGACTCTGTACTCTACCGGCTGTTCCCAGGAACGCACATTGAGACAAACATCAGCTGTTGCTAGAGGATCATCAACCCAGTGAAAGATGCTCTTTGGGTCTGCCTGAAACATATTGGCCTCCCAGTACAAAGAGTTGTCCCCGATCAAGTGTTGCAGACTGGCACCTTCCAAAGTCCAGGACTACATGCTGAGGGAAGCATTAAAGCTTGGGGCAGCTGCCGCAAGGATGTGATGGAGAAAGGTTGTTGTCTAAGACCTTCCAGCTATACTGCAGTGAAGCGTGGGATTGTACAGAACCCCTTGGACTGTATGGCTCACATTGAATATATATGGTGAATATTATATGTATCACAACTGTACTGAAGCACCTCAGAGGACAATTTGATCTATCTCAACAACTTAAATACCTTTGCAACATTTGTAATGAGTATTTTAACATGTCAGTAATGTTTCTTTGACAGTGTTGAAACACCTGAGTGCAACATGATGTATGTAGAAAACTTGTATGATGGCCAATGTGAAATGTTTGTAACATCCTTTCAGATATTTTATGAATAAAATATATTTTTGCAAAAAGGGGAACTCCCAGGTGGTGGCGTTCCCAGGTATCTGCCCTGTCCTTCTAGATGGTAGAGTCATGGATTTGGAAGGTGCTGTTTAAGGAACTTTGTTGACCTCCTTCAAGGTGTAGGTAGTACAATAACTGCCACTGTTCATCAGTGGCGGAGGGAGTTTGTTAGTGCTGGTGAACCTAAGAAACATTGAGGAACAAATTAAGCATCCATCATCAATGTGAGGTTCAGAAAGAACTTGATGAGATGGTAAAGGGATTAATGCACTTGGAAAACAAAACATGCAATTTACTTTAACCTGAAACTCTGCCATTGATACGTACATAGTCACCAAGCAGTTAGTAGAAGAGTTAATGTGGTACAAGATCCTGATCCAATTTTCAACGGATTCAAAAAGAAATTGGCTTTTAAACTTTGAACATTAACATAAAAACATAGAAACAAAAAAGGAGCAGGAGGAGGCCATTCAACCCTTCAAACCTGCTCTGCCATTCATTATGATCATGGTTGATTGTCCAACTCAATAGCCTAATCCTGCTTTCTCCCCATAACCTTTGATCCCATTCGCCCCAACTACTATATCCAGCCATCTCTTAAATATATTCAATGTTTTGGCATCAGCTACTTCCTGTGATAATGAATTCCACAGGTTCACCTCTCTTCAAAAGTAGTGTAAGCTTCATCTCAGCTCTGAAAAATGTAACAGTAGCGGAGAAAGCAGTTATTTGGCTCAATCTGCCTGAATCAGTGTAACTACCTGTTCTAATGGCATTTCACTCTTAATTCATTTTCTACTCTTTCCCTATACAATAACTATTTTTTTCCTTTATTCCATTTTCAAGGTTGTTTGATTCGTCATCTTTGATCACCTGCTGTTATGCAATCCAGATTTGAATAACTTTTTATCTGAAAGAATTTGCTAACTCCCTGTTTAAAGTATTATTTATGTTCCTTTGTTGCTGATTCGCTGACCAATGAAAGCATGTTTTCCCTATATACCAATTCCAGGTTTTGAGGACTATTTTTAGATCCCCTTTTTAATATTCTCTGCTCAAATGAACGGTTTTTCTAAGTTCTCTGATCCCAGTATAATTATGTCCCAGTGGTGTGAATTGATATTACAGCTTTTCCATCACTGCTATAACCTCGCTTATTTATTTATTTATATTTGTTAGTATCACAAGTAGGCTTACATTAACACTGTGATAAAGTTACTGTGAAAATCTCTTTGGGAGGTTCTTTCTGCACAGTGTCTTATTTTATTTCAATGCAATCCAATCAAGTCCAGTTCAGAGTCCCAACAAGTTGAGACATTCCAGATCCAAGCTGACAAGACAGGGCTCTCACCTCCTGTCTTGGGCTTGATCTATGTGATCCAAGCTGATTGGAGTAGGCATTGCTCCTCCTCCAAGGCTTGATCTTATTTGCATCTTAGCCAAAAGGCCGAGATGCCACTTTAAAAAATTGCTTCAAATGAAGCTGAAATATAACCCAATGACTTCAACCAAGCTCAGCATGTCAACACTACACTTGATCTTAGACAACACTTGATTTTGCTGCACCAGATTTTGCACTGGCCTTGCACCTTCTTCTTTCTGCACAGTGTACTTTAGCTAAGGGCATCCAAAGTGCTTTGTGATTTTAATTTGGAAACAGGAGAAGTACTCCTGCCTCTCCTGATTCCACAATAAAGTAAGTTAAACTTAATTTTTGAGTGGCAGCCTCCAGCAGCTTGACAGCTGAGCAGCTGATGAAACTGACTTTTATATGCACAGTATGTGCTGCAGTCAGTCACAAGCCAAATTCTCAGAGGGACCAATCCAATATGGCAGGCCACTATGCCACGTGGCAGACTATACACTTCAGAGAGCCTTTTACCGTATAGCAGGATATACACTTCAGAGGCCCCAATTTGATATAGTAAACTGTAGACTCCTGGAGTAGAATGAATGAACTGCCTACTATATTGCACTTTGTTAAATGGATACACCGCAATCTAATTGCTAGCTGTTTTTTTTCTCGATTTGGTGCAGAAATGCCAACTCATTACAGACTTAGATTAAAAACTGGCTTCTTCTCAGTTTTGCAACAGCCTCACACCAGAAAGTCCGTTTAATCACTGAATGAGGAAGAATGCAACAGTTACAAAACTTGTGGTTACAAGAAGGTTTCGGCATTGAATAATAATTTATCGGCTATAGAAGGATACAGAATGCAGGCTGCACTTCAATGTTAACATCTAAATGATGTTGTTACAGAATCCTAGGTATGAGAAAGGAAGGTAAAGCTTTAAGGCTGAAAATACCTTTGATAAGTGTAGAATGTTTCATTTTCAATGAAAAATTGAAAACTAAATTGTTTCCTGACAGCTCAGTGGGTAAATATACTGATCGGGTGAGATACTGAGCTAAAACAGAGCCAAATTTGATGCTTTGATTTTTGTTGGTTAGCTGATCTCAACCAGGACAACGATAGCCCAAACATCGCTATTGGTCTCAAAATTGCAATAAAACTCATGAATAATATGTAAGTATTTGAGAATTTAATGAACTCAACCTAACACATAATGATCTATGGCCTTCAATACAAAATGCAAAGTTCAGTAGACCTTTCATTTCTAATTTGTAAATTAAGGAGACCTGCATTTTGCAACATATATTAATTATTTGCTGAAATGATCATAATTGTGCAAACATTATTTTATACCTTATTTTTATCTCAGTTATTTTCTATAACCATGTTATGAATTGTAATTACTTGCTTTTTAAATCACAATCCGGCACTTTCCTCCGTGATGATTTTTCAATAAACTAATTATCGATCTATCAGATGAAGGGAAAAAACAATCTGTATTCCCATTCCAGTCAATATCCAGTGACTCCTACTGGAAATAATGGCTTTCTGGCGAAGACAGGATTATATTTGGCTATGCTATCCCATCCTGATTGTCAAAGCTTTTCCTGACACTCACTGCCTAGCATCAGTATCAGTTCGTACCGACGACAGAGGAGGAGAGAAATAGTAAGGAATTTGGGATAAGGAGAAGACATTGTGAAACAAATTCTGTAATGATGCAAAATGCACGCAGCCAAAGCGATTATTGGTATTTTTGTAAGCATCAGAATTTAGCAGAACACGTTGTCTGGGATGGCAGTTAGGTGGGAGGCCACGGTCTTCTTGTAACTTGTACTCCAGGAAGAATCTTTCTTTTGTTTGCTCATATCTCCCCCTGTTGTTTATTCATCATATAAGCTGCCGCTCACAGGGCGATGAGTGTTTTCGAAAACCACAGTCGGTAAATTCAACTTACTTAAACTCCCTGTCAAGTGTCTCGTTTGAAGAGAGCATGGGTTGCAGCACTATTCTTTGACCCCTACTCCCTTCAGTTGAACTAATTCTGCCCAGTATGTAGTAGGATCACTGAACTCAGACTAGTCTTTACAAAGCAACTGCGTGTATGCAATATTCCTCCGGGTTGTCCAACGAATTAAAATCATGCCAATTTGCTCTGCACTTTGCAATGTTGAAGTGTCAACACCACTCCACAGCAATGCAAAATGTACATGTAACTGTCTCGCGTCGAACAGTTTCCACTTAGTTGTGTGGTATCTCGTTAATTAAATACTCAATATTGGCCCCATGCATTCAAACATGTTTTCAAAAGAGGATTCGGAGCATTTGGATGTGTTAGAACAGCTCATTATTAAAGATTTCGTGAGATTAAGCTCCACGCATTTCCTTTTAATTTTTTTTCACATGTGGACTGATAGAGAAATCAAAGATGGAATGGAAAGGGAAGGGAAGGATTATTCAACAAAAAGGAAAGGGGAGGATGATTCTAATGAAGTTCTCATCATTTCCAATGGTTTCAATCGAAATAGAAAAAGAAATTGTAGGGCTATGGAGAAATGATTTCAAAGAAAAAAAAGAGGTCCCAGCTTTGATCTTGGGTTCAGAGAGGCAATATTTCGGTTACTTTACGAGGGGTGGGGATGCTGTGGGGAAGCAGCCAGCCACACTTCCTTCACTGGATCATAATCCAGTGCTTGAAGGTAAATGTTAGCTGAGAGCAGGATTGTGTAGAGGTACTATGAGAAATTTGTATATAAAACTGCTGATCTTGTAATCCTACTGCGCCAAGAAGCCAAATGGAGCTGAGTAAGAGCGAAAGCTGAGTCCAGCAATGAGTCAAAGAAACCGCGATCGAAGAAGTTTTCAATTAGTAGTGCTGTGGTATAGACTGGGATATACTCGGATGTGAATTTTAACGTTTTCAGTTATCAAATGTTATGGTTTATTTTGTGCATGTTTAATACTACCAGTTTAAAATACGTCACCTTGTGGTGGATTCATGTATTTTCATCAGGGTTAGTGCTACCCCTAGGTGGTTGTTTAACCGCATTACAGAAAGGAATTTCTGACTTCAAAACAATGGGCTGAATTTTCCCTGCTTCTTGATGGTGGACTTGGAGGCATAGTGAGGGCGTGGGGTACAGGTAGAGGAAAGGAAAGTACATTGTTATAATCCCTGAACTATTCTCATGGACAGTCGAGGACTTGGCAATCCAGTGCTCAGCAGACATACAGTTAAGCTGATTACAGGCCCAATTCTTCTTCTTAGTCAACCCCAAAGTTCGAGGAAACCCAGAACAGTGGTGCAAAAGATAAGGCATTTGCAATCACTTCCAGCCAAAAATGCCCAGTGGATGATCCATCTCAGCTTCCTCCTGAAGGCCTCAGCATCACAAATTCCAGTCTCCAGCCAATTCAATTCTCTCCACATGATATCAAGAAACAGCTGAAGGTGCTGAACAGTGCAAAAGCTATGAGCCCTGACAAGTTTAGAGCTAGGCATGATAGCTGATGATTGCACAATGTTCAGCACCATTCTCAAATACCGAAGCAGTCTGGGTTCACATGCAGCAAGACATGGGCAACATTCAAGTTTGGGCTGATAATTGGTAAGTAACATTTGTGTCACACAAGTGTCAGGTAATGACGATCTCCAACCGGGGAGAATCTAACAATCTTCCCTTGACATTCAATGGCATTACCATCATTGAACCCCCATCAAAAACATCTGGGGGTTACCATTGACCAGAAACTGAACTGTCCACCATCTACAAGGCACAACTGATAAGTGATGGAAGACTCCTTGCTTATGTGTATGAATGCAGCTCCAACTGCACTCAAGAAATTTGACACCACTCATAAAGAGGCAGTCCACTTGATTGGCACCCCATCCATCACCTTAAACATTCACTTCTTCCATCTTCAACACAAAGGAGCAGCATTGCATATAATCTACAAGATGCACTGCAGGAACTCAACAAGGTTTCTTCAATAAAATCTTCCAAATCTGCGACCTCTATCACCTAGAAGGACAAGGGTAGCAGACATGTGGGAACACCACCACCTGCAAGTTTCCTTCCAAGTCGTACACCATCCTGATTTGGAAATATATTGCCATTCCTTCACTGTTACTGCATTAAATTCCTGGAACTCAGCCCCTAACAAGAAGAAATCTCTCTGCTATTTGGGGTCATACTGAGCACAAAGGAATTATTTGCTATAGCAAATCACCACAGTCCCAGGATATAGGCCAGAGGTTTATGCTCCCACTAACAGATTTTTTGGAGGGGCGGAGCATGAAATTGAAGGGAACGGATTCCCTCCAGATTCCTGCCTGCCCCAACTGCACAGCAATTTTACACTGGAGTAGGCAAGGCCTCGGATGGGAAGCCCACCCTTGTCTCACTGGAGGCTCATTAAGGGCTGTTTTCCATCCAACCTTAGTTTTTAGTCAAGCAGAAGGATTGAATGTACGTGGGGAAAGGCTATAAATCAAGGATGGGAGGGTAGATGTGCGTCCATCAGAAACCTTCTCCTGAGGTTCAGTACTGGCTGAATCATCCCCACCCAACCTCTCCACTAAGGACCCAATCGCTCCTTCGCAATACCCCAAGCCTTCCCTACCATCCCTGCTCTTCAACCCCTTGAACTTACCTGGATCTCTGGTGCCCAGTCATAGGCTCCAGTATCCTCCTGCATGTCTTCTCCTGTCCACTGCAGCACTGTTGCTACAGGAGCTAGAGAACTGCCAGCCAATTTAGTTAGCCATCAGTTCTCTGAGGTGGAACTTTCTCCTTAGTTAGGTCAGAAAGTCCCACCTGGCGCCACTTCACAATCATTTGAGTGTGAAATGTCTGCGGAGACTCAGTGGATGTGCCCCCAGTGACTCTTCGGTTGGTGGGAAGCGAGACCCCACCATTCAAAACATTCAGGCCAACATTGTAAAAGTTTCACACTGTCCTAAACCCAACAGTCTTCACCTGTTTCATCAATGACCTTCCCTCCATCATAAGGTCAGAAGCGGGGAAGTTCATTGATGATTGCATGATGTTCAGTTCCATTTACAATTCCTCAGATAAGTTGGAAGGCCTGGACAAAATCAGGCTTGAGTTGAAAACTGGCAACAATCAACATCCCAGGGGTTATAACTGACCGGTAACATATCTGGACCAGCCGCACATATACTCCGACAACATGAGCAGTCAAAAGCTGCGAATTTTGCAGTGAGTAACTCACTCCCTGACTCAGCAAAGCGTCTCCACGACCCATAAGGTATTAGTCAATGTTGTGATGGATTACAATAACATTCAGGAAACTCAGTAACATCCAGACAGTGCAAAATGTTTGATTTGCTCCCCAATTACCAACTTAAATATTCACTCCCCCTACCAACAGTTTACTGGGGCAGCACAATATACCATCTACAAGATACACTGCGGCAACTCTCCAAAACGTCTTTGACAGCACCTCCTAAACCTATGACCTCTACCACCCAGAAGGACAAGGGCAGCAGCCCATGAGAAAACCACTACCTCCCAAGTTCCTCCTTCAAATCACACAGCATCCTGACTTGGAAATATATAGCCATTTATTCATGGTTACTTGGTCAAAGTCTTCATCCTCCTTACCTAAGAGCATTGTTGGAGTATTTTCACGACATGAACTGCAGTAATTCAAAAATATATCTCACTAGTACCTTCTCAAGGGCGATTAAGGATGGACAATAAATGCTAGCCTTGCTATAATTGCCCACATCTCATAATGAATAAATAATAGATATGACATTTGAAGATGCATTCACTGACCTTGACCTCCCACATGAAGTCATCAAACTCCTTGCAGTGCTACATCCAGGGCTTAAAGCTTGATTCCCAACATTGGCCCCCGTGGCCATCAACTTCCACTGTTTTCTGACCTTTTATCTGGAGGTCCTTCTGGCCCCCTATGATTCAATCCATCTCCTCCACCAATGTCTCCAGTACAGTGTCGAACGACCTCAGATCCCACTCTCTCCCATGTGATCAGCAAATTTGCAGATGACACTAAGATGGCTGGATTGGCGGGCAGTGAGGAGCAGTGTCAGGCAATACAACAGGATATAGATGGGCTGGTATATTTGGCAGATAAATGGCAAATGGAGTTTAATCCTGATAAATGTGAGGTGATGCATTTTGGCAGAAATAATGCAGTGGGGAGTCATATGATAAAGGGTAGACCTATAAAGTATATAGAAATGCAGAGGGACCTGGGGGTGCAAGTGCACAAGTCTTTGAAGGTGGCATTACAAGTGAAGAAGGTTGTGAAGAAAGCTTATGGTATGTTAGCCTTTATAGGAAGGGGTATAGAGTATAAGAGCTGGAGTCTAATGTTGCAGTTGTATAGAACGTTGGTTAGGCCGCATTTGGAGTACTGCATCCAGTTCTGGTCACCTCACTACTGGAAAGATGTGGAGACCCTAGAGAGAGTGCAGAGGAGGTTTACCAGGATGCTGCCTGGTATGGAAGGACTGGGTTATGAGGAAAGATTGAGCAAGTTGGGGCTGTTTTCCCTTGAAAGACGGCGACTGAGGGGAGATCTAATAGAGGTATATAAGATTATGAAGGGTATAGATAGAGTAAACAGTGGTAAGCTTTTTCCTAGGTTGGAAACGCACATTACGAGGGGCCACGGGCTTAGGGTGAGGGGTGCGAGGTATAATTCAGATGTTAGAGGGAGGTTTTTCACACAGAGGGTAGTGGGGTGTGGAATGCTCTGCCAAGCAAGGTGGTGGAGGCAGGCATGCTGGAGTTGTTTAAGAGTTACTTAGACAGGCACATGAGCGGGATGGAAATGGAGGGATATAGGAGACTGTTTTAAATAAAGTTCAGGAGCCTTGGGACGTCCCTGGGAATGTATAAGGATGTGGATGATACTGATGTTTTTCTCTTTTAATCCACAGGCGCTTTGGTCCGCCGTGTTGTCCAACAAGGGGCATACACGCGACGGGTCGTACGAGGGCTGCTCTTGGTTGTTTCAAGAATAGCCTAGAACTTCACGTCGTTAGTGTACACTTAAACTGGACCAGATGCTGGGCAACGTGATAGCTCAGTGACTATCACTGTTTGCTGTGCAAATAAATGGATTTGGGCCAGTGTCTGTGGGAGTTTGCACATTCTCCCCGTGCTTGCGTGGGTTTTCTCCAGGGGCTCCGGTTTCCTCCCATACCCCAAAGATGTGCTATTAGGCTGATTGGTGTAACAAATTGTCCCTAAATTAGTCTTCCCTCAATGTGGAATGCCATAAGCATAGACTAGGGTCATGGGTGGAGGGGGGACTCATGATGTTAAAATGGCGGTGCGGGCTCGTTGGGCCAAAGGGCCTATTTCCCGGGCTGCTTTGTTCTTTGTTATGCCATTCTTCAGAGTTTTCCAGGTTTGGTTCACTTCCTGGATAACAACCTGCATCTACAGAACCCTTAAGATGATTGACAGGCAAAGGGATCTGGGTGTACAGGTACACAGGTCATTGAAAGTGGCAATGCAGGTGGAGAAGGTAGTCAAGGAAGCATACGGCATGCTTGCTTTCATCGGCCAGGGCATTAACTTTAAAAATTGAGTTTAAAAATTGGCTTTATTAAACCTTAGTTAGGCCGCACTTGGAACATAGTGTTCAATTCTGGTCGCCACACTACCAGAAGGATGTGGAGGCTTTAGGGAGGGTACAGAAAAGATTTACCAGGATTTTGCCTGGTATGGAGGGCATTAGCTATGAAGAGAGGTTGGAGAAACTTGGTTTGTTCTCACTGGAGCGACGGAGGTTGAGGGGAAACCTGATAGAAACCTAAAAGATTATGAGAGGCACGGACAGAGTGGATAGTCAGAAGCTTTTTCCCAGCATGGAAGAGTCAATTTTACTAGGGGGTATAGGTTTAAGGTGTGAGGGGCAAGGTTTAAAGGAGATGTACGAGGCAGATTTTTTACACAGAATAGTGGGTGCCTGGAACTCGTTGTTAGGGGAGGTAGTTGAAGCAGATACGGTAGTGATTTTTAAGGGGCGTCTTGACAAGTACATGAATAGGGTGGGAATAGAGGGATATGGTCCCCTGAAGGGTAGGGGGTTTTAGTTCAGTTGGACAGCATGGTAGGTGCAGGCTTGGAGGGCCGAAGGGCCTGTTCCTGTGCTGTAGTTTTCTTGTTCTTTGTTTTTTGTACTCCTGTGACGATGCACCACCCCTTTAAGAGCAATGGACTAGTCTTAAGCAATTCAGGCAAGCTTTAAGTGATGCCAGCCAAACAAGATATTGGTCCCCTGCTAATATTTCCAGCCAAACAGCAGAGCTATTGCCGGCTGGATGCTGAAACTATTGAAATGAGCAGTCAGCAAGAGGTTGTCATAATGTCTGCATCATAAATCCACAGGCTTTGTTTTCAATGACTATTGAATCTAGCTCTCTATATCATTTCTACATTGTTTAAAAATTAAAAGAACACATTATCCAAATTTTACTTCAGAAATTTACATGAAGCAATAAAAACAATTTATTCAACAGGACATTCTTTTTTCACAATACAAAAAGCTGTGTTGCTAGTTGTGGGTCATCCTAACTTTTACTGACCTTGGACCTCTTTATTTTGGGTGTAGTTACGTGTTGACTACCTCATTTGCTCTGGATCACTATCTTGAACCTTGGTCTGCAGATTACTTCTATCCTCAAGTGATGATTTAAATTCTTCAGGCATGCCAAAATAGCTCCAGATAGCCTTTGTCACTGCATTCAGCTGAGTAGATTCAGAGACAAGTACGTTACAGGAGGAGGTCAGTCAGCTCATCAAATATGTGCTGGCTCTTTTAAAGAGCGATCCAGTCAATCCCTCCCCCTCAGCCTTTGTCCATATTCCTGCAGTTTTTTTTCTCTTCCAAGTATCCAATTCCCTTCTGAGGACTACTATTGAATCTGTATCCACTACTGTATCAGGAAATACGTTCCATAAAGTCACTACTCATTGGAAAAAAAGGTTCATCCTCATTCTTCCTCTGGTTCTTTTGCCAAATCACCTTTAACCAACATTCTTCAATGGGTGACCCTTGTCTGAATCCATTCTTCATGATTCAGCATGAGAAGGGAAGGCTAGAAGAGTCTCACTAGTTTAAAACCCTAATCATAGTCCGCCCTATCCTTTCCATTAGAACAGTAGATAGCTACTCAAAGCAAAATACTTCAGATGCTGGAGATCTGAAATAAAATTCAGGTTCAAATTCAGATAGAGCCCATTACAGCAGGACAGCTCCTCCTTGGCCTTGTACTCATGCTAGTGGTCCCATGATATGAAACGCCTCTTTACCATAGAAGGCTTTCAGTCACAAAGTCATTTTCCTGATGCTTATCCCTTTGTCAATTACACATAGTTGGCTTAAGTAACTCAATATTACAACCCAAAAGGTCCCTTTTTTAAATTTAATTCCCAACTTGAGATATTCTTTTCACAGGACTTCCTTCTTTTTGTTTCCTAATCAGTAGTCCCAACATGATCACAACCACTGGATCCTGCCTCTCTATCAAAATTCCTTTCCAATTGCTCAAAAATATAATCCCAGAGAAAACACCCCTGTGGCTCTCACTCAAAATTGCAGAAGAGGACATCTATCTCCCTAATTAGTGGATTCCTTATGACTGCAACCTTTAGATTCTGCTCTTCCTGAACTTGGATAACCCTCTGTTCCATGGTTCAGCCTACAGCCATATTCCTACAGGCACCAAGTACATTTACCTGTTAGGCAGGGCCATGTTTGCAGGATCTCCTCTTTTGCCCCTCCTCAGTTGTCCATACCCTGCTGAGAAACTCTTCACTTCTTGCATAAAATCATAACATGGTTAAGCTCGAAGAATCATTCAGTTCCCTGTGACCATGCTGGCTTTCTGAAGGAACAAGTGACTTAGTGCCACTCACAGCCTTTTCCCTACACATTCTTCCTTTTCAGATAAAAGTTTACTTCCCTCTTGAATGCATCAATTGAACCTGCCTCCATCACACTCCTAGGCAGTACATTCCAGATCCTAAACAACCTTGCTGTGTGGAAACATTTTTCCACATGTCACCATTGCTTCTTTTTACATTAGACTAGCGTCCTCTGATTCTCAATATTTCCAGCAATGGGAAGTTCTCCCTATCTACTGTGTCCAGATCCCTCATGATTTTGAACACCGCTTTCAAATCTTCTCTCAATCTCATTCTCTCCAAGGAACAGAGGAAAGTTCCACTTTCCTGTCTGTCTTCCAATACCCTTGACTCCCTTGTCAATAAAAATCTGTCCAAGTAAGAGAAATCCAAAGACTAACAACTCCCTCAAAGAAGAAATTCTTCCTCATCTCCATTTAAAATGGGTGACCACTTATTTTGAAACTGTGTTCTACTCCGGGTGCAGACACACAAATGCCCTGACCAATTATAGCAAGATTTTCCTACTTTTATACTCCACCCCGCTTGCAATAAAGATCAACATTCCAATTCCCTTCCTAATCACTTGCTGTATCTGCATGCTAACTTTTTGTGATTCAAGTACAGCAATACCCAGAGCCCTCTGTACGTCAGCATTCTGCTGTCCCTCATCACTTAAATAATAGTCTGCTTTTCTATTCTTGCTGCCAAAGTGGACAACTTCATATTATCCCACATATCCCTCCATTATATGCCATTTCTTTGCCTATTCAAAACTCTATCTCTATCCTTTACAGTCTTCTTAATGCACCTCAAAACTTGCTTTCCTATCTTTGTACCATCAGGAAATCACCAATAAATAGTCCATCCTTTTATCCAAGTCGTTAATGTCGATCATAAATAATTGAGGCCCCAGCAGTAATCCCTGTGGCATGCCACATTTACCCCAATTCTGTTTCAATCCCACGGTACTGCCTAAAAAGAAAAACATGCTCCACTCACTAAGGACCTGTTGCAAGCAGTAAAGCAGAGATTGAAGGGTGGCTAGCAGATTGAGTTAATCTCCACACTAAAATTTAGTTCTCCATCACCTAATGCCTAAATAACACATGGACTTGCACAAAGTCCATGACAAATCTGGATGGGTTCTGCACCTGAGGCACAGTGTACACTGCTCACAGAAACAAAATAATAATTTCTGCAGATTACATCAATTGCAGCACAAAGGAGTCAACAAATGTGGAGGAGATAACCTTTCAGGCTATGGTTGTGCCTGTGCCTGCTTGTGGTTCCAGTGGCAAAAAATAAGAGAAAGCATGTGAGCAGGGTTGGGGACCAAATGTAGTGTGTCAAAATTCACAGATGACACTAAGATGGGTGGCAGAGCAAAGTGTGCAGAGGATGCTGAAAGTCTGCAAAGAGATACAGGTAGTCTAAGTGAGTGAGCAAGGGTCTGGCAGATGGAGTACAATGTTGGTAAATGTGAGGTCATCCATTTTGGTAAGAATAATAGTAAAATGGACTAGTATTTAAATGGTAAAAAAATTGCAGGATGCTGCTGTGCAGAGAGACCTGGGTGGCCTTGTGCAGGAATCAAAGGAGTTGGTTTGCAGGTGCAGCAGGTAATTAAGAAGGCAAATGGAATTTTATCCTTCATTGCTACAGGGATGGAGTTTAAAAACAGCGAGGTTATGTTGCAGCTGTATAAGGTGGTGATTAGGCCACACCTGGAGAACTGTGTACAGTTTTGGTCTCCTTACTTGATAAAGGATATACTGACACTGGAGGAGGTGCAGTGGAGATTCACGAGGTTGATTCTGGAGTAGAGAGAGTTGGCTTATGAGGAGAGACTGAGTAGACTGGGACTATACTCATGGGAATTCAGAAGAATGAGGGGAGATTTTATAGAAACGTATAAGATTATGAAGGGAATAAATAAGATAGAAGCAGGGAAGTTGTTTCCATTGGCAGGTGAAACTAGAACTGGGGGGCATGGCTGCAAAATAAAAGGAAGCAGATTTAGGACTGAGTTGAGGAGGAACTTCTTCACACAAAGGGTTGTGATTCTGTGGAATTCCCTGCCCAGTGAAGCAGTTGAAGCGACCTCATTGAATGTTTTTAAGGCAAGGATAGATAAATTTTTGAACAGTAAAGGAATTAAGGGTTATGATGAGTGGGTGGGTAAGTGGAGCTGAGTCCATGAAAAGATCAGCCATGATCTTATTGAATGGCAGAGTAGGCTCAAGGGGCGAGATGGCCTACTCCTGCTTCTAGTTTCTTATGTACTTATGTTGAGGAGCGTGGAAGGCAATTTCACAGTCTCACTACAGGGCAAGAGATGTGGTGAAGGAATTTTCAGAAGTCTCTGCAGCTCTGCTCATTGTTGAATATTTAATATTTGGGAATTATGATACATATCTGTGTCTTAATGGGTATGAATTTGTGCAGGGTATGTGGGAACATTCTTGGTGGTTGGCACACCATGCATTTTTAATTCAAGAACTATTCAGACACAAACTACAGATCTCAATCTGCATTGTTAATCACAACAGTGCAGAAGGAGGCCATTTGGCCCATTGAGTCTGTACCTGCTCTCCAAAAGAGCATCTTACCCAGGCTCCCATCCCCCACCCTATCCCTTTTAATAATGTAAAAAGGCTGAATTCCAATGAGTGTTGCCCCGGTCTACTCAGTTTCTCCTCATAAGCCAACCCTCTCCACTCCGGAATCAACCTAGTGAATTTCCTCTGCACCCCCTCCAGTGCCAGTATGCTCTTTCTCAAGTAAGAAGACCAAAACTGTATACAGTACTCCAGGTATGGCCTCACCAGTACCTTATATTAAATCAAAGTGAGAGCCCAACCTGGCTCCAGAGCACAATAGAGTGAGGCTTCCCCCTAACCCATATCCACCTAAGCTGCACATCTTTGGACTGTGGGAGGAAACTGGAACATCCGGAGGAACACAGGGAGAACATGCAAACTCCACACAGTCACCCAAGACTAATTCTGCTGCAGTTTGGGTTCCATGGGGTAAAGTTTAGTAGGATCATCAAGAAAAATATATTAAATTGTTGAGAATAAATCACCAGGCACTCGTCTCCCCTGGAAATAATGTAACAAATAATTCTGAAGCAAAATGCTTGATGTACTGTCTCATGATGTCCCAACATCACTACTGAGCAATTCAATCCAGCCAGGGGAACTTTCAGAGATGTCAGTGGGAGCAGAATCAGTTATCTGCCCAGCTCCAAGGAAGCCTCACTCTATTGTGCTCTGGAGCCAGGTGGGGCTCTCACTTTGATTTAATATAAGGTGCTGGTGAGGCCATACCTGGAGTACTGTATACAGTTTTGGTCTTTTTACTTGAGAAAGGGCATACTGGCACTGGAGGAGGTGCAGAGGAGATTCACTAGGTTGATTCCGGAGTGGAGAGGGTTGGTTTATGAGGAGAAACTGAGTGGACCGGGGCAACACTCATTGGAATTCAGCCTTTTTACATTATTAAAAGTATTAACCTGTTCATTTGACATAATGTATCCTTTTTACTGTCCATCCAAAAATCACTTTCTAATTGGCAATGCTTCACAAAAGACCTTCAGAATTTATGATGTGGAGATGCCAGCGTTGGACTGGGGTAGGCGCAGTAAGAAGTCTCACAACACCAGGTTAAAATTGAACAGGTTTATTTGGTAGCACAAGCTTTCGGAGCACTGACCCTTCATCAAGCGAGTATGACATTCACCTGATGAAGGGGCAGCATTCTGAAAGCTCACGTTACCAAATTTACCTGTTAGACTTTAACCTCGTGTTGTGAGATTTCTTACTGTGCCTTCAGGATTTATCCATCAGACATCCACACTAAGCGACCTGACAATCGTAGCCTCCTGATCGTTGGGCATCAACACTTGGCATGGCAACTTATTTAAAGAACTTCGGTGTCAGGGGCCTTGTCTTATCCTAAATTCAACAGGCAACTTAGATGAAAATGATTCCTTTGTTAATGTGGTGACATGTTGCCCAGATTATAGTGGCAGTTCTGTTGACCTATGTATAGACTGATATTTCTCTTGCCCAGAGGTGCTCGCGGAGTTTGCGAAAAGCTCATTTGGTTTTGGCGATCCTGCAGAATGTTTCTGTACCGATATGGGCTACCCTGCACAGGTTGTTACCTGGGTGGGTGAATCTGTCCACAGGCTGAAGTATGCAGTCATGGATAGAGAGGGTTGATGGAGCTTAATCTGAATTGGAAGAGTAATGTCATCTTTTTAAGGCAGTCTTGCCACAGTGAAGGTAAATTATTGCAAGTTGCCTCATATTCGGCTGTAAATGTAGCTGAAACATCATGCTTAAAAAGGTTTGCCGCATGTGTCATTCCCAATTCTTCTATTTATTCAGCTCCCTAAAATACTCTGTAACGGAGATCCCAATTTTTCATAACATTATTGAGTTAGGTAGAAATCTCTAGCGAATTCTTTGGTTCCTGTGTTGAAGAAATATATCAATTTTGGGACGATCCGGGGAAAGTTATAAATAGTATAAAATGTATACAATTTGTAACTTGTTCTGCGGCAGGTGCAGCCCCAGGTTTCCGACTCTTAACCGGCTTAGCGTCAGTTTTCAACTCCAAACTGAGAAGGATGCCCGGGGCCACTAAAGGAGAGAGAGGTGCCGGCGTGGCGGCCAAGTCACCCCGCACCCCTAAGTGTTCCCGCTGCAGGAACCACGGTTTCGATGTCCGGCTGAAGGGGCATGGGGCTTGTAGCTGGCGGCGATGCCAGTGCCCCAAGTGCTACCTGATCGCCGAGCGCCAGCGCATCATGGCAGCGCAGAAGGCGCTCCGCAAACAGCAGCAGCGGGAGGAGGAGATGGGGCTGGCCGGACCCTCGCCGGGGGAAGAGAGCAGCAGCACCAGTGCCAGTCCCCCGCCTGCCACAGAGCAGGCAACAGCCCCAGCCTCAGTCACCAAGCCGGCACCCGAGGGAGACATCTCTGTCCCGGACAGGCGTGGCCACCCCTCACTGGGACTGGAGAGCAGGCAGGGCAGCGGGGAGAGGAAGGACAGTCCATCATCCTACATAGTTCACACCTCTCCCTCCTCCGGTAAGAATAATCAGGATGGTTTTCAACAATTATTTAGGCTGCAATTAATAACACAAGTTTTGGAACTACAGCTCAAGGGAACTTTTTAAACGTTTAAGTAAATTCTAATTATAAAAACCGTCAAAATCTAATTAGACTGACAAAGTACACGTAGAAGTGGGTCATAAAGTGATCTAAAAAGTCTTTGGGGTTTTCATGTTTAAAGTTGAATAGCTTAACTGGGGTTTTAAATGTCTTTTTTTAAAGGAGTCTGATACAGTACTTCAATTATTCGTCTTGATACTGGAGATTTTCGGATCACCTGTACCTGAACGATTGATGTTGAGGTTTCGCTTTTGAAACACTGGTTTATGTCAACTAAAAGCGCTTCATCTTCCACATTTCTGAGCCTGCATTCCCTGTTTTCATCTCTAAACCATGCATTATTTGTAATTGTTGCTAATTACAGGCAGTTTTCCTTTGTTATTTCGTCTGCACTGAGTGTCCCGTTTAATCAAACTCCTGCCTGGAAGTTTCAGGTTGTTAGTTTCAGTTCTCGGTCGGTTGCCCCTGCACAGCGTGTTCCAGGCTAGCTGCTGCTCCTGATACCTTGTAACAAAGTTTTCATCAATTTTCATCTGCAAATAAAAAGCCAAGTACCACTTAAATATGGGAATATTGGAGTTCTTGAGAAAAAAAGTCCCGAACTAACAAATTGCAATATTTGTGTCCTTTCTCCAGACTAATATAACGGTCAAAAATATGATTAATATTCAACAATTAATTGGTAGCAGGGAGGACGATTCTCAAAGTCGCAAATGTTCGGGCGCATTGTATATTTCTGTAGGTTTAGCTGAACAGTAGGACACAATGACACAAGCTTTCTTCTCTCGCGTCCATTGGAGGTATTGCTGGGGTACGGTGTCATGGGTTTTCCTGGGTTTCACTCAGCTAGACATTCTGAACCTGCATCTAGACCCGCTGGGAAGGTTTGCAAACTCTAATCCCGAGAGCTACACTGGAGAGATTAATTCTAGGTAGAAGCGTAGGTCAGAAGCTAGGAGCCAGACTACAAATAGTCCACAGGTCTTGGCAAGGGATTGTGGGCCAGCCTAACAACTTGTTGGGGTAAAAATGTCTTTGATTATGAAAATAATCCAGAGACAAGATTGATTTTAAAAAAAAACAGCCTTGCAAATATAATCATCAACTGTGGAAAACCATGAACTGCTGGATTCAAGGAAAGATAACAGATATTCAGAAGGAGGTAAAATCTGAAGCAACCATGTGGAGTGCTGTGAATGTGCCGCAATAAGGAGGTATTGGAGGCACAGGCACCCTGTCTGGGAGGATGTGTGTACGGGGGATGGGGGATACTGTGTTTGCGGGTTTGGTCTGTATGGATGTTTTTGTCTTTGCTATATCTTTTTTCTGTGGGTGTGGTTTGGCCTCTTTCAGGCCCACCCTCTCTTTCTCCTGGTTGGTTCCCTGTGGCCGTTGGGGAAGGTGGGGGAGTGGGGCCCTGGGTGTGGCATCTGCTGATATCAGCGGTTGGGGGGGAGACGCCCCAGTGAGGAGGGTTACCAGGCTACTGTTAAGAATGTGGGATGTTGGCTAAGACCCTTACGCGCCGACCTTGGAGCAATCAAGTTCACTAGCTGGAACATCAGGGGATTAAATCATCCAGTTAAGTGCGGTAAGATATTTCAGCATCTTTGACAGCTGGGTACCCAAATTGCATTCCTCCAAGAGATCCACTTAAGGCCAGTGGACTATTTAAGGCTTCATAGAAGATGGGGAGAGGGAGGAATGCTTTCACTCAACTTTTCACACCAAGGCACGGGGGCGGCAATCCTGATCCACAAGTCCTTACCCTCAAATGGCTGATGTGTCATTGTCACGGGTAAATTATGTGGGACGCTCCTGGTGTTAGCCAATGTGTATGCCCCAAACTAGGACTGTGAAAATTTTTTCCGGTTGATTTTCATGCTATTTCAAGATTTGAATTCTCATCAGTTGATACTGGGCAGAGATTTCAACTGTTGTTTGAATCTTGCCCTGGACTGCTCCTCCCCAGGACCACTGTATCTTCCAAGTCACCAAAATTATTAAATTAATTCTCACTGAACATGCGGTGTCGGACCCATGGAGGTTTCGTAACCTCACTAGAAGGGAATCCTGTCCATCAAATGTATTCAAGTGAGATTAGCACTGGGAACTATAATGTTGGTGCCATTACAGAGACTTGGTTAAGGGAAGGACAGGATTGGCAGCTTAACATTCCAGGATCCAGGATACAGATATTTCAGGCAGGATAGAGGGGATGTAAAAGAGGTGGGAGAATTGCACTACTGGTTCAGGAGAATAATCACAGTTGTACTGTGGGAGGACACCTTGGAGGGCTCATACAGCGAGACAATATGGGTAGAGCTCAGGAATAGGAAAGGTTTAGTCACGATGTTGAGGTTTACTATAGGCCGCCCAATTGCCAGCGGGAATAGAGGAACAAATATGTAGGCAGATTTAGGCAAGATGTAAATGTAACAGGGTTGTTGTGTTGGGAGATTTTAACTTCCCCTATATTGATTGGGACTCACTTAGTGCTAGGGATGTGGATGGGGCAAAGTTTGTAAGGAGCATCTAGAATCAAATAAATAGGTTGGACTAAAACCTGGTGTTGTCAGACTTTTTACTGTTCTTGAGACTATACATAGATAGTCCAACTAGGAAAGGAGCCATACTGGACCTGGTATTGGGGAATAAGCCCAGCCAGTTGGTTGATGTTTCAGTAGGGTAACAGTTCAGGAACAGTGACCACAATTCAGTAAGCTTTAAGGTACTGATGGATAACGATAAGTGTAGTCCTCAAGTTAAGGTGCTGAATTGGGGCAAGGCTAATTACAACAATATTAGATAGGAACTGAAGAATGTAGAAAGGGGGCAGATATTTGAGGGCAAATCAACATCTGGCATGTGGGAGGCTTTCAAGTGCAAGTTGATAGGGATTCAGGACCGGCACATTCCTGTAAGGATGAAAGATAAGTATGTCAAGTTTTGGAAACCTTGGATAACAAGAGAAATTGTGAGCCTTGTCAAAGAGAAAAAGGAAGCATTTGTCAAAGCTAGGAGGCTGGGAACACACGAAGCAAGTGTAGAATACAAAGAAAGTAGAAAGAAATTTAATCGAGGAGTAAGGAGGGCTAAAAGGGGTCATGAAAAAGCACTGGCCAGCAGGATTAAGGAAAATCCCAAGGCTTTTTATATATATGTAAATAGCAAGTGGGTAGCCAGGGAGAGGGTTGGCCCACTCAAGAACAAGGGAGGGAGAGCCAGAGAAAATGGGCAAAGTATTAAATGAGTACCTTGCATCAGTATTCACCAAAGAGAAGGACTTGGTGGACGATGAATCTGGGAAAGGATGAAGGATGTATAGATAGTTTGAGCCATGTTGCGATCAAAAAGGAGGTATTGGGGTTCCTGAGAAGCATTAAGGATGACAAGTCTTCAGGACCTGATGGGATATACTCCAGAATACAGAGAGAGGCAAGGGAGGAAATTGCTGAGGCCTTGAGAGAAATCTTTGTATCCTGACTGGCTACAGGGGAGGTCATGATGTGGAGATGCCAGCGTTGGACTGGGGTAAACACAGTAAGAAGCCTCACAACACCAGGTTAAAGTCCAACCAGTTTATTTGATAGTAAACCCACAAGCTTTCAGAAACGTTGTTCCTTCGTCAGGTGTGTGGAAAGTTCACACACCTGACGAAGGAACACCGTTTCCGAAAGCTTCTGGGTTTACTATCAAATAAACTAGTTGGACTTTAACCTAGTGTTGTGACACTTCTTACAGGGGAGGTCCCAGAGGATTGGAGAATAGCCAATGTTGTTCCTTTGTTTAAGAAGGGTATCAAGAATAATCCAAGTAATTACAGGCCGGTGAGCCTTACATCAATGGTAGGGAAATTATTGGAGAGGATTCTTTGAGACAGGATTTATTCCCACTTGGAAATAAGTGGATGTATTAGTGAGACGGAACATGGTTTTGTGAAGGGGAGACTGTTTCTCACGAACTTGATCGAGTTTTTCGAGGAAGTGGCAAAGATGATTGATGAGGGTAAGGCAGTGGATATTGTCTATATGGAATTCAGTAAGGCCTTTGACAAGGTCCCTCATAGCAGACTGGTGCAGAAGATGAAGTCGCGTGGGATCAGAGGTGAGCTGGCAAGGTGGGTACAAAACTGGCTCGGTCAAAGAAGACAGAGGGTAGCACTGGAAGGGTGTGTTTCTGAATAGAGAGCTGTGATAAGTGGTGTTCCTGAGGGATCAGTGCTGGGACCTTTGCTGTTTGTAATATATATAAATGATTTGGAGGAAAATGTAACTGGTTTAATTAGTAAGTTTGCAGACGACACAAAGGTTGGTGGATTTGTGGATAGCGATGAGGACCATCAGAGGATACAGCAGGATAAAGATCAGTTGGAGACTGATCTATCTCCACTCGAGAGATGGCAGATGGAGTTTAATCTGGACAAATGTGAGGTTAAGCATTTTAGAAGGTCTAATACAGATAGGAAATATACACAGCAGAACCCTTAAGAGTATTGATAGGCAAAGGGATCTGGTACCTGAACACAGATACACAGGTCACTGAAAGTGGCAATGCAGATGGAGAAGGTAGTCAAGAAGGCATACGGCATGTTTGCCTTCATCGGCTAGGGCATTGAGTTTAAAAATTGGTAAGTCACGTTGCAGCTTTATAGAATATTAATTAGGCCACACTTGGAATATAGTGCTCAATTCTGGTCGCCACACTACCAGAAGGATGTGGAGGCTTTGGAGAGGGTACAGGAAAGATTTACCAGGATGTTGCCTGGTATGGAGGGCACTAACTATGAGGAGAGGTTGGAGAAACTTGATTTATTCCCACTGGAAGGACAGAGGTTGAGGGGTGACCTGATAGAAGTCTACAAGATTATGAGAGGCATGAACAGAATGGATAGAAGCTTTTTCCCAGGGTGGAAGACTCAATTACTAGGGAGCACAGGTTTAAGGTGCGAGGGGCATTGTTTAAAGGAGATGTAGAAGGCAGATCTTTTACACAGAGAGTAGCAGCTGCCTGGAACTCGTTGCAGGGGGAGGTAGTGGAAACGGATATGGTAGTGACTTTTAAGGGGCATCTTGACAAATACATGAATAGGATGGGAATAGAGAGATATGATCCCTGGAAGGGTAGGGGGTTTTAGTTCAGTCAGGCAGCATGGTCAGTACAGGCTTGGAAGGCTGAAGGGCCTGTTCCTGTGCTGTAATTTTTTTTGTTCTTTGAGATTACTTTTTGATAGGTAATAAGTTGCTCCTGGCTGTGCATTCATGCTCCTGCGAAACCACTGTAATCTCAAACCTTGCTCCCTTGACAATGGACTTGGTAGTGGGGAGGAGGCTGCGATTTAATAGTTGTCTGCTGTCTGATGAAGAATTTGTTAGATTTCTGTACTGCCAGTGAGGCGAGCAATAGCAGGTGGTGGATAAGTTTGCTTTATCTGCAATGCACTTTTCCAGATATTTGCAAATTGGAAACTTTGTGCGTAGGGCCGACCCCCAATTTCCGACACTCCCACCTTGTGCCTCCATTGACATCTTCTTAGTGCCTTCTATTACTATGCTTGGTATCATTTCTGTTCTTTATTCTCAAACTCTGTCCCAACAAAACTCAATACCAGTGATTAAATCTTTATGGGAATGAGATTGGGGGAAGGAGTTCTCGGAGGAGGTTCGGGAAATGGGTGCTGCAACAAGTACATTCGTCCTCAACATGTGTCAAGTTGGGTGTGATACAATGTAAACTCCTTTACAGAGCATATCTAAGTAGGGTTAGACTCTCCAGAATGTACCCAGACACAAGCCCCCTTTGTGAACGGTGCCGGTAAGCTCCCTCTTATATATGTTCTGGGTTTGCCCATCACTGTATAACTACTGGACCTCGATATTTGAGATGATTGCAGCAACGCTAGATAGGGACACATGTCATCCCGCCAGGGTACCCTGTTTGGGGTTGTGTCTTTAAATCTGCTGCTGCCGAAATTCCAAGCGGATTTTGTAGCTTTCACTACACTCCTGGCAAGATGACTAATCCTGTTTAGGTGGAAATCAGGTGCACCCCCAATGCATATTCAGTGAGTGAAGAAGGTGATAGACACTATTAAAATGGAGATGATGAGGTGCATGCTACATAGGTCCACTGCTAGGTTCTATAAGACCTGGTAACCATTTATAGTGCATGTTGGAACACTGCAGTTGGAGTCAGGTGAGTAGATATCCGATGGCCCCAGGACCCCGGGTGCTCCCACAGAACTGCCGCCACCCCTCCCCCCCCCCCGGAATGGTGGAAGTGCCCTGACCCTTTACCCGAGTACACCCATCCACCCTGCCGAGGTGTGGGAACCAACACGAGAACTTTTCTCTTTTCCCTCTCATTCTGTTCCTTGTCTCTCCTTCACTGTCTCTTTCTTTTTTCTGCTCGCTAGTTTATAGCCTGGGCTGCTTGGGCACTCAGTTGGTTCACCAGTGGCGTTCCTCTGCCCTTTCTGTTTTTATATTATTACCATCATTACTGGTGTAGTTAGATGGGACTTGGGCAAGGTGGGTGCCAGGGGTACCAGGGGCTTGTCCCCTGGCCACAGGACGCCCTGAGTCCAGTAGTGTTGGAATGTACACGTGAGCACTGTGTGGGTCTGTACCTGGGTTTGTTTGCTATGTAAAATATAAAATTTTCAATAAACATATTATAAAAAACTGAAGCGTGAGGATCTGTCAAAGAAAGTCTTGCAATGTTGATCTGAGCAACTGGATGATCTCCTATGGGACTGCTTGGAGTCAGTGGACTGGTCAGTATTTAAAAACTCTGCGACCAGCCTGAATGAGTACGTCCTACAGTAACTGATTTCATTAGTAAGTGTGTAGAAGACTGTGTACCAAGAAGCAAATCCGGGTGTTCCCCAACTGGAAACCATGGATGAACAGGGATATACACTGCTTAATGAAATCTTGGTCTGAGGCATTCAAGTCAGGCAACCCTGACCTATACAAGAAAGCCAGATATGAGCTAAGGAGATCTATCAAAGATGCCAAAAGACTGTAATGGACCAAGCTAGAATCCAGGCTAGCCACATGGACCTTCGCCAACTATGGTTTGCAAGACATAGAACAGTACAGCACAGTACAGGCCCTTCAGCCCTCAATGTTGTGCCAAGCTACGTCCAAACTCAAGATCAAGCTATCCCACTCCTTATCATTCTGGTGTGCTCCACATACCTATCCAACGACCGCTGGGAAGTTCCTAAAGTGTCCGACTCCACTATCACTGCAGGCAGTGTATTCCACACCCCAACCACTCTCTGAGTAAAGAATCTATCTCGGACAGCCCTCCTATATCTCCCACCATGAACCTTATAGTTATGCCCCCCAGTAACAGCTACATCCACCCGAGTAAATAGACTCTGCTTGACCACTCGATCTATTCCCCTCATCATCTTATAAACCTGTATTAAGTCGCCCCTCATTCTCCTCTGCTCTAAAGAGAAAAGCCCCAGCTCTCTCACCTTTCCTCATAAGACCTACCCTCCAAACCAGGCAGCATCCTGGTAAATTTTCTCTGCACTTTCTCCAATGCCTCCACATCCTTCTTATAGTGAGGTGACCAGAACTGCACACAATATTCCAAATGAGGTCTCACCAAGGTCCAGTATAGCTGCAGCATAACCCCATGGCACATAACGGGCTTTAAGATCAAGGCATGTAAAATTGCTGGCTCCAACACACACACACACACACCCCACCACCACCACCCCTCCCACTCCCCATCATGAACTAAATGCATTCTACGCCTGAACTGAGCAAGAGGTCAGCAACAGCACACCCTCCATCCTGGAAGCCTCGGATGAATCTATATGTGAGGTCACTATTGCAGATGTCAGAACAGCTTTCTCAAAATTCAACCCACAGAAAGCGACTGGCCCAGATGGGGGTACCCGGATGAATACTCAGATCCTGCACAGATCAGCTGGTAGGGGCATTCGCAAACATCTTCAACCTCTCTTTACAACAATCTGAGATCCCTATCTGCTGCAAGGAGATGACCATCATCTCAGTACCAAAGAAAAGCCAAACAGCATGCCTTAATGACTATCTCCGGTGGCTCTGACATCCATTATTATGAACTGCTTTGAAAGGTAGTCATGGCACAAATCAGTTCTAGCCTCCCCAAATAGCCTGGATCCACTACAGTTCACCTACCGCCAAACCATTTCTTTGGTCCTGCACTCAACCCTGGAACACACAGATAACAAAGACATCTTTGTCAGACTTCTATTTATTGACTACAACTCAGCCTTCAACGCCATTATTCCTACGAAACTCATCTCCAAACTTCATGGCCTGGGCCTCAGCTCCTCCCTCTGTGACTGGATCCTAGACGTCCTAACCCACAGACTGCAATCAGTAAGGATAGACAACGACACCTCTTCCACAATCATCCTTAACACCAGTTCTCTGTTCTCAGCCCCCTACTGTACTCCTTATAAACCTATGGCTATGTGGCCAAATTCCCCTCCAACTCAATTTTCAAGTTTGCCGATGACACCATAGTAGTGGGTCAGATCTCAAACAATGATGAGACAGAGTACAGGAATGAGATAGACTATCTGGTGAACTGGTACGGCAACAATAATCTCTCCCTCAGTGTCAACAAAATAAAGGAGATTGTCATCGACTTCAGGAAGAGTAGTAGAGAACACGTCCCTGTCTACATCAACGAGAACTAAGTAGAAATGGTCAAAAGCTTCAAGTTTTTAGATGTCCAGATCATCAACAACCTGTCCTGGTCTCCCCACACCGACACTATAGTTAAGAAAGCCCACCAATGTCTCTACTTTCTCAGAAGACTAAGGAAATTTCACATGTCAGCTATGACTCTCATCAATTTTTACCGATGCACCATAGATAGATTCTTTCTGGTTGTATCACAGCTTGGTTTGGCTCCTGCTATGCCCAAGACAGCAAGAAACTATAAAAGGTCGTGGATTAGCTCAATCCATCACACAAACCAGCCTCCCATCCATTGACTCTGTCTTCATTTCCCCTACCTCGGCAAAGTAGCATAATTGAGGACCCCACGTACCCCGGACATTCTCTCTTCTGCCTTCTTCTGTGTTATACCTCTCCCCCCTCACCTTAAGTCCATGGCCCCTTGTCCTACGTGTCTATTATAGGAAATAGCTTACCTCTGTTTACTCTATCTATACCCTTCATAATCTTATATACCCCTATTAGATCCCCCCTCAGTCGGCATCTTTCAAGGGAAAAGAGCACCAATTTGTTCAATCTTTCCACATACCCCAGTCCTTCCATACCAGGCAACATCCTGGTAAACCTCCTCTGCACTCTCTCCAGAGTCTCCACATCCTTCCGGTAGTAAGGCGACCAGAACTGGACACAGTACTCCAAATGCGGCCTAACCAACGTTCTGTACAACTGCAACATTAGACTCCAGCTCTTATATTCTATACCCCTTCCTATAAAGGCTAACATACCATAGGCTTTCTTCACCACACTCTCCACTTGCACTGCCACCTTCAAAGACTTGTGCACTTGCACCCCCAGGTCTCGCTGCAATTCTATACTCCTTACGGGCTTACCCTTTATCATATAACTTCCCCCTACATTATTCCGGCCAAAATGCATCACCTCACATTTATCCAGATTAAACTCCATTTGCCACGTATCTGCCCAATCAACCAGCCTATCAATATCCCACTGTATTGCCAGACACTGCTCCTCACTGCCTGCCAATCCAGCCATCTTGGTGTCATCAGCAAATTTGCTGATCACACCACCTACTCCCTCTTCCAAATCATTTATATACACTACAAAGAGAAGAGGTCCCAGTACCGAGCCCTGCGGCACACCACTCGTGACAGACCTCCAGCTAGAAAAAGACCCCTCCACTACTACTCTCTGACTCCTCTTTGCAAGCCAGTTCTCCACCCATCTAGATACCTGACCACATATCCCATGAGCTTTAATCTTCTGTACCAACCTACCACGAGGGACTTTGTCAAACGCCTTACTGAAATCCATATAGACGACATCAACGGCTCGACCTTCGTCAACCGTTTTTGTCACCTCAAAGAATTCTACCAGATTTGTAAGGCAAGACTTCCCCTTGACAAAGCCATGCTGCGTATCCTTAATCAGATCGCAATGCTCCAAGTGCGCATACATCCTATCCCTAAGAATCCTCTCCATCAACTTACCTACCACTGACGTTAAGCTCACCGGCCTATAGTTACTCAGGCTATCCCTCCTACCCTTTTTAAACAACGGTACCATGTTCGCTATCCTCCAATCCTCTGGGACCTCACCTGTGTCCAGAGAAGAGACAAAGATTTGTGTCAGAGGCCCAGCAATCTCATCCCTCGCCTCTCTAAGCAGCCTAGGATAAATGCAATCAGGCCCCAGAGATTTATCGGTTTTAATGCCCTCTAAAAGCCCTAACACCTCTTCCCTCCTAATCGATAGATCTTTCAATTGGTCTACCGCTCCCTCAATGACCGTACTAGACATCAAGCCCCTCTCCTTCGTGAATACCGATGCAAAGTATTCATTCAGGATCTCCCCCATTCCCTCTGCCTCTAAGCACAAGCCGGTCCCTGAGAGGACCGATTTTACCCCTAGCCACCCTTTTGTTCTTAAGATAGGAGTAAAACGCCTTTGGATTATCCTTAACCCTACCTGCCAAAGCCATCTCATGCCCCCTCTTTGCTCTCCTAACTCCCCGTTTGAGATCCCTCCTACTCTCTCTGTATTCCTCCAATGCTCTCTCCGTTCCCAGCTGCTTAGACCTGACATACGCCTCTCGTTTCTTCCTAACCAGGTCTTCTATATCTCTAGTAATCCAGAGCTCTCTAATCCTACCTTTCTCATCCTTTTTCCTAACCGGCACATGCCTTTCCTGCACCCTTTGCAGTTTTCCCTTGAAAGACTCCCACATGCCTAACGTGGTCTTGCCTTCCAACAACCTATCCCAGTCTGTATCCCTAAGCTCCTGCCTAATCCGGCTGTATCTAGCCTTCCCCCAATTTAGCACCCTCCCCTTAGGACAGCTCTCATCTTTTTCCATTCGTATCCTAAAGTAGACAGAGTTGTGGTCACTATTAGCCACATGTTCATCTACCGCAACCTCAGCCACCTGACCCGGCTCATTTCCCAGAACTAAATCCAGTATCGCCCCCTCTCTAGTCGGGCTATCTACATACTGTTGCAAGGATCCTTCCAATACACATCTTACGAATTCCTCCCCATCAGACCCCCCCAGCTCTAGGCACCTTCCAATCCACCCCAGGGAGATTAAAATCTCCCACTACAACAACCCTATTCTTCCTACACTTATCCAAAATGTCCCTACATATACCCTCTTCCACTGCCCGTGGGCTATCGGGCGGCCTATAGTACACTCCTAGCATAGTAATGGCCCCCTTCCTATTCCTCAACTCCACCCACAGAGACTCAATTTCCAACCCCTCCATGTTATCCTCCCTCTGCCTCGCTGTGATCTGCTCCCTAACTAAGAGCGCCACTCCCCCTCCTCTTTTCAACCCTCCCCTATCACGCCTAAAACACTTATACCCTGGAACATTTAGCTGCCAGTCCTGCCCCTCCTTTAACCACGTCTCTGTCACTGCCACCACATCTAAATTCCTCGCGAACATCAAGGCCCTAAGTTCATCTGACTTTCCCGTCACACTCCTCGCATTAAAACAGATGCACCTAAGACCCTCAGGCCCTCTTGGATCCTCCTTCTCCTGGGGGATTTTCCTATCAACTAGACTTACCCTGACCTCCAACTCACTCCCAGTGCTTGAGCTGTCTCTCTCCTCCCCACCCCCCCTCCATACTAGTTTAAACCCTACCTAAACACTCCAGCCAATCTCCCAGCTAAAATATGTGTCCCCTTCCCATTTAAGTGTTCCCTATCCCTCTTATACAAGTGCCCTTCCTTTGCAAAGACTTCCCAATGGTCAACAAAACTAAAACCCTCTGTCCTGCACCAATCCCTCAGCCATGCATTCAGCTGCAGGATCTCATTATTCTTATCCCTGCTATTACTGGGCACTGGCAGCAGCCCAGAGATCGCCACCCTGGAGGCCCTACACTTCAGCCTGGCTCCCAACTCCCTGAACTGCGTACGTATTTCCCCCCTACTCTTCCTTCCTATGTCCTTCTCTCCTACATGTACAATACACTGGCGAGGGAGCAGAGGATGGGGAGGGGGGGTGTGCATTGTGCTTGTGCCAGTCTCCAAGTATACTGGGAGATCAGTTGACAAACGCCTCCTCCAAACCCCATCTCCAGCCTCCTGATTGCCGGCTACGCCCCCCGCTCCCAACACTGCCAGCATCGAACCACCACCCACCACCTCCCCCCCCCCCCCCCCCCCTCCCAATTCCTGACTTCCTGATGGTCGGACCCTGCCTCCAATCCCTGGCTCCACCACCAGCCCCCACCTCACAGTGCAGAGGTTCCCCTGTTCCCTCCCCTCCTTCTTCATCTCAACCCCAGTCTGCGTCTGGCCCTGGCCCTGACGCTGGCCACCCCCCCTCCCCCTCCCACCCCAGCCTCTCCCGCTTGGCATAGGGTGTCAAGCTGGCACTGCCCAAGAGGCAACCCCTGTCCTCAATCTCCCCAGGGGATCTCAATGGTCTCCAATCCCACAAGCAAGGCCATCATGCATGGTCCCTGATGATGGGGGCCATACATGATCCCACTGGTATAGACATCTACCAGCGAGGTCAGAAACTTTAATGAGCCTGGACGATTGAGTCCAGGGCTCGTTAAAAAGCTGCTCATCTATATTAGCATATTGTAATCAGCCTTGTGCTGTTCTCGGTGCGAGGCTGATTACATCCAAAAAAATGGACTGGGAAGATTGTGACCAGCTCGATGCCCATCACAAATCCTGTTTTTTCCCCTCTCGCTGACATTTCCTGGCCTGCTGCGCTTGAGCCATGCAGTGGGCCAGGAGAAATCACATCCAGGGAATGGGGAGGCTACAAAGGGATTTAAGGGGTAATTTGGATAAGAACAGTTAAGCATTTTATTATAAGGTTAACAGTAAATATTGGCACAGTAATTTCCTGGAATTACTTGAATCATCTCTTCCTTCACCCATCTCTCTTATCCTTCGTTTCTACCTGGGCACAACTGTCTTCCCTGAAGTAGCATTTTTTCAAGTGTGATACTCGACAGGAAGCTTTAAAAGGCTACTCAAACATTACAGGAAAGCTTCCTCTTGTTTTCCCTAGTGTCAGTTAATATTCTTTCCATATGAAATTCCCCACCATGAAGGGACAAAGTGCTACAATGCTGCCTGATCTTACCTGCTATTTAGGCAGCATCACTGCAACTGAGATGGTTGTACACTGAGCCAGCAGCACTTCCTACCTTTTAGTTTTACAGTTTCTTTACCATATAATAGTTTTAACAATAATAGTATTGGATTTGTTCATTGAGGATACTTTTTCTTACATTTAGATCATCCTGCTTTATACCAGGAGGTTACCCCCAACAATAAAGATCAAGCAGAGAGGAATTCTGTGAGCAGTGGCTTTTACCGGAACATCTTGCCACCAAAGCTGTACACAGGATATTGCAGCAGTGTGTATAGTTATCACCCCTTCTCCATGGGATTTCCAATGAACCAACCAAGCTACAAGGGAGCTCCCATGCCAACTGGGATGTGTGCTTCAAGAGGCAGCTTCAGGCCAGTCCAAGGAAGCCTTGGAGCATTCCATCCAAACCCCATGTTGGTAAGACACTAAACAAAATGGTTCATTTATGATGCTGATTTCAATTAACTGGTGAAATATGATTCAAATTTCTAAATATGGAAAATGGGCAGAACATTTACATTTTAGGATTTAATTTTGAGCATTTTTTTTAAAATAACTTCCTGAGAGTAGAAGAAAATGCAGCCGCACTTTAATTTTCACGTACTGGTCCTCCTAAAGCTTAGAATGCTAAATTGTACCTGTGCCACCTCTTTGAAAGAGCAACCCTAATTAATCCCGTTCCTTGCCCGTTCTACATAGACCTACATATTTTCCCTTTTCAAATATTTATCCAATTCAGTTTTGAAAATTATTTTTGAATTGACTTCCACGATTCTTTCATGTCACAACTCACTGCATTAAAACTTCTTCACATCTTGCCTCTTGTTTTTTTCCCCTATATGCTTGAAGTTGTGTCCTCTGGTTACTTACCTTTCCATTAGAAGAAATATTTACTTTATCGTAAACGTTTAAGATTTTGAACACTTCTATTAAATGTCTCCTTAAACTACTCTAAGGAAAACAATCCCAGCTTCTCTTGTCTCTTAATATCTGATACATTATCTGTCTCTGGCACCATTCTAGCAAATATCCTCTGCACCCTTTTCTCAGGCCTTGACATCCTTCCTAAAGTGTGATGCACAAAATTGATTAGCTGGAGCTTAACCAGTAATTTCTAAAGCTTTGAAAACTCCCTTGCTTGTTTACTTTGTACCAATAATTTAAAGCGAAGGTTCTCATAAAACAATTTTTCTTGTCTCACTACCTTCAAGGATTTATAATCATGCACTGCTAGGATATCTATTCCTGCACTCTTTTAACATTGTGCATTGGTTTATATTGCTTCCCTATTCTTCCAGTCAAACATAAAACCAACAGTGGAAAATAGGATTTCAAACTGAGGACTGAATTAAATCTGTACACCCTGATCCAATGATCCTTTTCCCTTGTAACTTCATCTGAAGATTCCCAACATGCAAGTCTACAGAAGATCATGTATATGCAAAAACTTCCTTTCCAAATTTATGCAGTCACAATTATTAATCACACCTCAATGACAACTTTTAACACTGAAATAACCGATATAGATATTGAGAATGGAAATCCTTAAACATCACAACAGCCTGCAACAATGCAGTTACAAGTTGAGGCCAGTTGATGACACTGTGGATAAATATTTTGAGCTCTCCTGACTGTTTCAATCTTGTAGATAAAAATTGTCCATCTAGGAACAGATCATAGGCAACACAATGGGCAATTAACTAGTAATCAGAATTTTACACGTTATCTTCGGGCACGTGGTTGACCTGGGAGAACATGAAATCACGAAGGAAGGCATATGGTACGTGTCTCAACATCAGTGCACTCTCATGTGACATTTTGGTTGATGGGCACAGGCGGGAGTCAGCAGTGCACTGGTTAAGACAATTGAAAAGCGCACGGAGAGCAGGCCTTCCTGTTTTTTTTTCATTTTTCTCATCCAAGGGTGGGATAAAAGGCAGCTGGAGCACTGGCCATGAGTGAGTTGCTAGCACAAAGAGCCAACTGACTCAAACCATTAAGCCTGCTTTCTCTCTTGACAGATATACTGCCATACCTGCTGAGTTTTTCCAGCATCCTGTGTTGTTTTAGATTCCAACATCTACAGCATTTTGCTAATTTATTTGAGTTGCTGGGTGTTCAGGTGAAAGATTGCTGTTGCTTTTTCTTGATATTTCATATCTTTTCCTTTGTTTCTTTATGAAGCATTTGCTTTGCTAGCCTTGTCCTGCAGACTCTTTGTTTCATCAGCTGTTTTGGACCTTTTTTGGACCAATTCAGTGCACAGGGCAGTGCCATCTGCGTTTCACGAGATAGGGATTATGTACCATGCTGGGGGCACTTCCTCTAAGGAGGAAGAGAGGGGCCGAACAGATAGGAAGTCATGTCCACAGGTAGCATCACCAGGAGATATCTACGGGAGGGGACGCACAGGCATAGGTGCAGGGCCAACAGAAAGGGCATGGTGGAAAGGACCATTGAAGACACCACTATTGCTGCCAGAGTGCATAGGCTGTGATCCAGTTCCTCAACATCTCTGAGATCCACTGCCACAGGAGATTCTGCCTCTAGGGAAACGATTACATCAGTATGCCACATAAATGGCTTGGAGATCACCTTGAGCTGTGTGGACACCCAATGTTAATGGCTCTAAAAGTCACAGTAGTCCTCAATATTTATGCTTCCCAATCATACGCGGGGTCTGCGAGAGATCTGTGTGGAGTGCCGCAATCAGCTGTCCATAACTGCATCATGCTCTTTTCAGATAGGTCCATACATTTATTCATTACTGGATGACCAAGCCAGCCAGCTGCGCTAGCAGTCTATTGAAAATGAGGTTCCATTGCCTGGACCGTTCTGGGGGTGCACTCCAATACTCTTCAGAGCAAGTGTCACTTATTGTCGTGGTCTGATGTGATTTATACAACCTGACAGTGGCAACAGGAGACCCAATCAGGAATGAAGATACCGAGGCACCTCTACAGGCTTCATATGAGGACTCCAAAGTTGGATCTGATGATGATCTTGGGCAGGCACTGCACAACAAGGCAGCAGACCTGATGAACTTTCAGGGAGGTACGGATACCAGGGAGGCCTTGATTCAACACATCTACAGCCAGGCTGCCTCCTACATACACATTTCTGGGGAGGCAACGCCATGATCCCAATGTCATTTCACAACTCTTAATTAAGTTTGTTCTGCCATCAGTCCTAATGCACTGATGAGGCCTGCACCTCATAGAGTCATAGAGGTTTATAGCATGGAAACAGGCCCTTCGGCCCAACTTATCCACGCTGAGCTTTTTTTTAAACCCCTAAACTAGTCCCAATTGCATGCGTTTGACCTATATCTCTCTGTACCCATCTTATCCATGTAACTATATAAACATTTTTTAGAAGACAAAATTGTACCTGCCTCTATTTCTACCTCTGGCAGCTTGTTCCAGACACTCACCACCCTCTGTGTGAAAAAAAATGGCCCCCTGGACCCTTTTGTATCTCTCCCCTCTCACCTTAGACCTATGCTCTCTAGTTTTAGACTCCTCTACCTTTGGGAAAAGATACTGACTATCTAGCTGATCTATGCCCCTCATTATTTTATAGACCTCTACAAGATAGCCCTTCGGCATCCTATGCTCCAGAGAAAAAAGTCCCAGTCTATCCAGCTTCTCCTTATAACTCAAACCACCAAATCCCAGTAGCAATCTTTTCTGCACTTTAACAATATCCTTTAATAATATCCTTTTGATAATAGGGTGACCAGAACTGTACAGTTTTCCATGTGTGGCCTTACCAATGTCCTGTACAACTTCAACAAGACATCCCAACTCCTGTATTCAATGTTCTGACCAGTGAAACCAAGCATGCTGAATGCCTTCTTCACCACTCTGTTCACATGTGACTCCACTTTTAAGAAGCTATGAGCCTGTATCCCTCGATCTCTTTGTTCTGTAACTCTCCCCAGTGCCCTACCATTAAATAAGTTAAGTCCTGCCCTTGTTCAATCTACCAAAATGCATCGCCTCGCATGATCTAAATTAAACTCTATATGCCATTTGGCAGCCCACTGGCCCAAATGATCAAGATCTGTTGCAATTCGAGATAACCTTCTTCACTGTCCACTATGCCACCAATCTTGGTGTCATCTGCAAACTTACTAACCATGTCTCCTATATTCTCATCCAAATCATTAATATAAATGACAAATAACACTGATCTCTGAGGCACACAACTGGATACAGGCTTCTAGTTTGAAAAACAACCCTCTACAACCCTCTGGCTTCAACCAATTTTGTATCCATTTAGCTACCTCACCCTGGATCCCGTGAGATTTAACCTTATGCAACAACCTACCATGCGGTACCTTGTCAAAGGCCTTGCTAAAGTCCATGTAGACAACATCAATTGCACTGCTGTCATCTACCTTCTTGGTTACGCTTCAAAAAGCTCAAATTTGTGAGACATCATGTTCCACTTACTAACCCATGCTGCCTGGCCCTAATCAGTCCTTGCATCTCTAAATGCAATGGAAAACATGAAGGACACTCTGGGTATTGAAGCAAAATTTTGATTTATATTTTTACCAACAATACAAACAAGGAAAAGAAGATAAAATGGTTGCCATAGTTAAACAAACAATGCATTGCACTGATAACATGATGAATGTCACCCATGATCACATTATCCTGTGCTCATGGTGTCTTGAACTGACACTTGTCAGTGCTGTGTCTTGGTGCCCATCTTTGCTGGCTGCAGCATTGGAGAAAGATTGCTATTTCTGTTACTTTTCTGTTAGGCTTAATGACCTTGGTGATCATCCTCTGGACAGCAGTGCCTGAGCAGACTCTGTCTGGAGGGTGTGACCAGCGACATGGCTGGTCACTTCTCAATCCTCGCTACTTGAGAAGATGCCATGGTCACTGGCAGAGAGGCAGAGGAGCTGCTGCCCTCATCCAGAGCACTGTGAAGTAGTTTGTCCATCAACGTGAGTGCATCTGGACCTCCCTGCTCACCAATGATGGACAGGCGCCAAGCAGAGATCTCTTCTCTGGGCTTCCAGATCCAAGCGCAATCACAGGGACCCCAGAATCTGTACCTGGACTTGCCTCTTCATGAAAGTCTCCACTCTCTTTTTGAAGGAGGCTGTGCACTCAGCGCTCGGGCATAATGCAGTGCTTAGGTTCCTCGTGGATTCCTCCATGACAGAGATCATGGCACTCTGACCCTCTGGAATCTCTACCAGATTTTCCCATGCATCCTGCAGGGTGTCCAGCATCTGCTGCCTAATGAATAACTCCAGAGGCTCATCTTCTGCTTTGGACTCAGGATGAGGCTGAGTGCCAGCAGTTCTCCGACAGCTGACATCCTAGGCACTCTGTGACTCCTATGGCTCCTCATGCACATGTGCTGTGCCCAGCCCACAGTGCACCACCCTCTGAGCCAACAACCTAAATCTCACCGATGAGCTTACATCAGCACTGGTGCCTGGTTGCGAGAGCAGGGATGATGCATGTGGATCTATCAGCGCACCTCCTCAGATGTTGGTGGAGGGTCCTGAGGGTCTCAGCTGGCTCTGAAGGATGGGTCATTTGAGGGAGGAAGTTAATCGATCAGCATTACCACGCATCACATCATCAATGTCCATGTGGCATGGTGGCACAGTGATCAACACTGCTGCCTGACAGCGCCAGGAACCCAGGTTCAACTCTGGCCTTGGGTCACTGTCTGTGCGGACTCTGCACATTCTCCCCATGTCTGACTGGGTTTCCTTTGGGTACTCTGGTTTCCTCGCACAGTCTGAAAGATGCACTAGTTAGGTACATTGACCCAAACGGGCACCAGAGTCTGGCGATTTGGGGAATTTCACAGTAACTTGATTGCAATGTTAATGTAAGCTTTACTTGTGACTAATAAATAAACTTTAACTTTAAAACTTTAAGCTAGGTGGCTGGGTGAGACTGATATCAATGGCATCATGGTGGCTTTGCGGTTGTTTAATAGTTTAATAACAGGGACTCATGCGAGATGAAATATTGTTTGCAGTCTCTGCCTGTCCTGCTTCTGTCCACTGAACTCTTACTTTCCTCTGAGATGCCTGCCTCTCTGAGACCTGATAATGTCGGTGTGTGCACACACCCGAGCTCAAGGGCGTCTGTCTCATATTTACTTGGGATAAGCAGGTTGGCCATCCTACCACCAGTTCTTGTGTGTGAAGCAGCACTTTGGCTTCTCTTCTATATGGACAATGGTCCATTACTTACTCCATCTTCCTCCTGCAATACCATACTTTTTCTCAACTTTTTGTTGGAGCTCACTTAGTGACTAACATTTGTGCAATTTATGAATATTTTGTGGGGAAGTTCTCATATCTTAGAATTCAATTAGAAATACACTGTCACTGAATTTCTTTGCCATCATCAACTCCCCTGCAGCTAACCAGTTGTCCACCATTTGGTAATGAGCTTAATGCTTTCTGTGGTTACCTTTTCTTGTGCAAAGGTGCACTTGCATAGGTGCATAGACGAACCTGTGCTTCAAATGAATCAAAATGTGACCTTATGCACATGCTAATCTTAAAGGTAGCAAGCTCACATTGACCAGTGTATCCCCTCAAACCTCACTCCAGAAGATGACATTATAGGACAGTGCTGTGTTGGTGGATATGCCAACTTTCAGATGAGACATTGAAAGGAGACCAGTTTACATAACATCATTTGGATCACGGCATAGCATTTTTCCATTGTCTTGGCTAACAATTCTCCTCAAACAATAGTATCAAAAGCAGGTTTCCTGTTTACGGCACTTTGCGGTGATAAATTATCTGCCATATTAGCCTAGATAGTAATAATAACTGTGCTTTGAAAAGAATTGTAATTCATTGAGGAATGTCTGAGCTTTGTAAATATAGATTAATTTCTTATATTGCTGATAAACTCACCATCCAGAACAAAGCAGCCTGCTCGATTGGCACCCTATCCACAAACATTCACGCAACATCTCACAGTATACAACCAGCATTCTGATTCTTTTTGGCAAAAATAAAAACAACATTAACAAACTGTACTTCCCAGGTAATAAACTATGAATCACCTTTATTAATCATAAAATCAGCATGAAAAAGCTGCTAACCAGCAGAAAGACAAATCATGCCAGTTTATTTATCTTAGAAGATCTCTTTCAAAAATAACAAAATGCCTCAAGCCTTCAGAAATTGCTCCTAACTTGAAATATATCCTTGAGGTAAAGCTTGTATGTACCCTCAGAAATTTGGAGTGGTTAACTCACTGTAACTAAACAGCTTGGCAAGTGAAAGTGAAAGGCAGAGCTTAGTTATGAAGTGATACCCACTCCCTTACTTTGACAAAATAAGTAAAAGGAATAAAGGTGCATTTCATTATTGAGTGCAACAATCACTTACATTTGTGTTCTCAAGAACCATATTTCCCCATCTTTAAGAACACGGCCAAGATTTAAAACTTGCTTACGTGACCCTGTGATTGGACGAAAGAAAACCCACAAATGACTAACCTTATCTGCTGCAACCAGATAAACAACATTAAGTAATTCTGTCATCCAAGAGTAATACAGCGGTGTAGAGGTGATTCTCCTCTAAAGAGATATCAAGACATTTGAGAAAGCCAGTCTTTTTCCAACAAACAGAAAGCAATCTAAAGTGATCATAGCCACAGCTGTCAAGATAATATAATGAAAATAGGACTACAAAAGGTTTGATAAAACAAATCGTAGATTCATCCCAAAACATCACTTCTCTATGTGTCACTACAAACTAATCTCAACATGCATCTTTTCCCAACCCCTTTAAATGTGATTATTGCCACATTTGAACCCCCCTGTGTAATTTACGTAGCATCTCCGAAAACATACAAAACAAAAATCAGCTACACTTCTCATTTATGCTGATCAAATGACAGATGCAAGTGCTTCAAAATAGAATATATTTCCATATTTGGGACCTTGTGTCAGCATTGAGCACAGTCAAATTAAATACAGCATCAAGTTAGACGCACATTAAAACTCTCTATAAGTTCCCTGACAATGCACCACAATCTTAATACCAGATTATGCCGGTGTAATATTTTTTATTTCTCACACCAGAAATCTCTGAATAATATTGACAACTGAGTGCCAAATTATTGGAGGTTTTGTACAGTGCTGATTTTTAACTTGTTCGAGATGTGAAAACATATTTTGCTAACTCTTAGTTCCATGCAATCCTCATTTAGGATCAAAGAGGAGAAGGAAGGTTTGTATTTAATAGCAGTTGCAGAAAAAAAAACTTGGCAATTCTGTTAGATGTAGAATGAGTTCTACTTCCTATTTGTTCAATTGGTTTTTCCACAGGGAGCTGCGTTTATTAACACAAATATTTTTGTCTTTCTGATAGATGCGAGATAATGGTTGTGGACTGCACTCATCTTATTACTCACCTCCTCCATTTCTTGGCTCAAGATTGTTTTCGGGGCCGCCTTACATCCCCCCACTCATGGCACCAAGAGCCAGTGAAACGGCTGGTGAAATGGAGGTAACTGCAGGTAGGATTGTGAGAAAAACAAATCAATTCTTAAGAAACATAAATGCATGTTAATTTTTGTTTCTGCTAGTCCTCCCCAGTTTTCTCCACAGGTGTTGGTTCTCTGCTGTGAGATAGTTACACCTATGCTAGTTGCCCAAGTGGCCTTGATTAATGTGTGAACCTGGACTGGGGGTATCAACTGGATATTTGGCCCCAGGGAAGAGAAGTGAGCCAATTACATCCTGCTGTCACCTGACTCCTTTGCATGGCATTTTCCAACTGCACAGTGAACAGGAATTTTGGCTAATTTTCATGTTGCAGACCAAGAGGTACTGCAAATAAATGTATAGTTACCTACATTAAGCAGAACCAATTGCAGCACTAAACTATCAGGGGCCTTCCACATCTATGTGTAAGGTGCTTTTTACTATACATATTTTGAGCATAAACAAACTAGAACCCGTATCAACCACTGAAATAGGTAAAGGCATCTATAAAACAGGAAGATTGCCGTTTTCTGGCACCCACGTAAATAAAGTGTTTATTTTCTTCCTATGTTCTACTATTCTCTCATTGAGACAAACATTTTGGCTCAATTTCACCAGCAAGTTACACCCGTTTTCAGGCGCGAAACCTGGTAAAGTTTGCATGCATTTAAATTGACTTAGTAGGCTGCACACCCAATCTTACCGGCACTTCCTTCTTTACCACTGGCTCCGCCTGTCCAGATACAGCGTGAAACAAATATGGTCCACAAAGGTCTGATTCAAGCACTCCAGTTTCTAAGAGGTAAGTTCAGAGTTTCTGGTGGTTCTCTGACTCAGTGGGGGAGGGAGTGGGAGATCAGTCAGATTGTTCTCTGTTACGGGGAGAGAGGGAGGCAGGTCAGATGGCTCTCTGGTGGCAGGGTGGAGGGAGGTGGGTCCAATGGCTCTCTGGTAGGGTGGGTGAGGGAGGCGAGTCAGATAGATCTCTGACGGGGGGGGAGGGAAGTGGGTCAGATTGCTGTCTGGTGGAGGAGGTAGGGGGGCAGGGGCAGGGGCAGGCAGGGTCTGCAGCCACTGTGCATGCAATCAGTGGGAAGGAAGGGGGGTCCGCTGCCACTCTGTGTGATTGGTGGGGGGGGGGGGGACAATGGGCAAGGGGCCACGATCGGTCTGGATAGCAGGAGGGTGGGGGGATAAAAGGGTCAGTTATGTTGTGGGGGGGGGGTACGATGTCTGAGGGCTAGAGGGGGCCGTTATCCGGCCTGGGAGCAAGGTGGCAGGGGAGCGGTTTTCTGTTTTTTTTCCCCTGCGCATGCACAGTTGGAGGCTCCGATCGGAACTACAGTATTTTTGGCGCATTAAGCCCCTCCCACAGGTTTCTTCAGCACGATTCAGAATCACTGCTATTTTTTCAGGCAGAGTGCACATGGAGGCACCTGAGAACAGGTCTAAAAGTTAGAACTGAAACACTCTAAGTTTCAAGTCTGCCCAACACTTAGAATTAAAATGGTAAAATAGGACCCTTAGTTTTATCAATTCCCTGATGGCAGACAGCGATACATGCCAAAACCTGCTTGGATTTCCTCAGTGATATTGTTGAACAACCTGTGCAAGCTGCATAGGTGGTATCTGGGGTGATATTTGGATAATTCACATGGTCTGTATGGTGCTACTTGAACAAATTTCTACCCCAGAAGGTGAATCCAGAGTGTGTATCGGTACATTTCAAGATCAGCTAACTCAGCAGAGACCAAGCCTGGAATCTTCCTAGCCTTCATATCTAACTTGCAGATTGTGCGGTGCATATACATCAACTGAACCTTTGGGAGACCTGGCTTCTTATGGTAATAATCCTGTTAAATGAAAAGCTATCTTCAAGTAACTTTCATGTTAAAGTGTTCTTAAAAATCTTTACAGGACCTGATCTTTGCACACATGGCTTTGTTTTTCATGGAGCTGAGGCTTCTGGTTTCTTCTCGGGTTTGATCAGCCAAATATTAACCAGAGGATCCACTCCCAGCTACAATCAAGTGATTCTACTGGAAAATGAATTGTGTGGATGTTGGATGAGGAAATTATTAGGATCAACTGCAGTTCAGCTCCAGAGTTTACTGTCTTTACAAGGTTTATTGTTTAAGGTCATTTGAGCCTACCATCAAAACCCCTTGGCAATATCTGAAATTGTACTCGATGTAGAGTAAATGCAGTTTCACCACAACTAACATGGAGGGAGAATCTCAATCCTTACATTTCTTTTCCTCTCTACAACAGCTTGTATATCGATAGTGCCTGTAATATTAAAAAACACTCCAAGGTGCTTCACAGAAATGTTATAAAGCAAACCAAAATCTTAGCTGCATGGGTAGTTTTTAAGGAGTGTCGTAAAGGAGTAAAGTGAGGTAGAGATTCGGAGAAGTTTAGAGAAGGAATTCCAGAACTTAGGGCCTTTTGCTGAAGGCATAGCTGCCTATGGTGGAACAATTAAAATCAGGCCATGTCAAAAGGCCAGATTAGCTGAGTGCAGATATCTCAGCATTATGGGGCTGGAGGAGGTAAAAGAGAGATGGAGGGTAAGACCTTGGAGCGATTTGAGAAAGATGAGAATTTTAAAATCAAGGCATTGCTTGAATGGGAGCCATTGTAAGTCAGCAAGCACAGGAGTAGTAGGTGAACAGAACTAGATACAATTAAGGACACAGTCAGCAGAGTTTTGGATGACCTCAAGTTTACTGAGGATTGAAGGTGGGAGAGCAACCAGGAACACATCAAATAGACTGGTGTCTAGAGATGATAAAGAATGAGAATGAGGGTTTCCTCAGCAGATGAGTTGAGGAAGGGACAAAGTCAGATAATATAGGGATGGAAATAGGTGGTCCTAATAATGGTGCGAGTATGCGGTTTGAAGTTTTTCTCAGGGTAAAATAGAATATCCTGGTTATGAAGCATAGATTAACATCAGAAAGACCTAGTACTGAGAGAACTGATGCAAAGTTATACAAGATAGATCTGTTGGGAAGCAGTACTACATTGTGTAGAGTACTGAGATGTATATAAATCCATTAATGAACAAAAATGTTTTTTACAAGTAACGACCTACTGTAACATCTTAGAGTAACAAGCAAACCCCAAAACAACCCCCACCTGGACTCAGAACCCAAGATGAAACATGAACTGTCTTATTTTGTCTCAGACATTTACCAGGGAGAGGGATCAAACCTGTGGCTAAGGAACAATGTTTGGAGTGGAGAACGAAGACAATGGGCAGAATTCTACCAGCTTGCCCTGCCCATTAATGGGTGGAACAAGCTGGTAAAATCACACAAGAGCCTAGAAATCAGGCTCACGTCCGATTTCTCAGCTCTTGCGATCTAATGTGAGCTGGATTTCTGATGAGGTCAGCCTCTCAGCGGAAATGAGCGAAAGACTGAATAAATTATGAAAATACATTTGCATATGCGCTGAATCGTCCAGGCTCACTTGCCTTTATGGTCGTGCCAGAAGAGCTTCTCTCTGATGAGGAAAATACCTGCTCCCCATAAACAGTTGTGTTGGTCTCACCGATGGAATGTAGGCCATTGAGGCACCGCAGAAGGCCAAGGGCAAGGGGTTGCTCCTTGGGCAGTGCCAGCCTGGCAGTGCTACCATAGCAGCTGAGCAGTACCAGCTTGGCACCTTGGTAATGCCCACCAAGGAGCGGGGCCTATGGGGGTGGGGCTGATGAGAGGCTATGGGGTGGGATCTGTGGAGGGGCGGGGCTTATACAGACAGGACATGAAGAGGCAGCCTGATTGGAGAGGGAGGAGGGGCTGCTGCACACTGTGCACCATGATTGGATCAGGGTGGGAGACTGCTGCTCTGCATCATGATTGGATTGGGGTAGGGGGCAGTAGCAGGGCTGTGACAGCTCTCTCTCTCTCTCTCTATCTGTAAGACCCCTACTGTTGGAATTGCACATGTGCAGAATCAGAGGTTGGCACATGTGCAATAGCTCCCTACAGTTGCTATTGTGCATGTGCAGATACAGAGGTCTGTGCATGCACAATGACTTCCTCTGCAGGCAAGCTGGCAAATTAAGCCCAGCCCGCTGCCTGCAGCAACTAGAAACAGTCTAACCCATATTTCCAATGTCTAATTCCATAAGATTGGGTGTGAAAACCCAAAAAAGGATCAGGAACACTCCCATTTCCACACTAGCTGGATACTTAGAATCATTCTCTTAAAATTCTGCCCAATGGCTTTGGAATTCCAAATATTTAACATGAAATTTCTGCCCATTTAGTCCTGGTTGTTAGATAAGTAATCTGATAATTTAGCAACCGTGGAAGATTCAAGAGAGGTGGTAATGAGGTAGAGCCAGGTGTCATTAACATACAAAACTAACACTTTGCATTATTGAAAAATATGGGGAAGCAGCAAAGGAAAGATCTTTGTGTAACGCTACAATTCACCTGCACAATTTTTAACTCCCTACCCCGGGACCCCATTGCACTCAGCACCCACCATGTTCCCAACTCTTCCAAAAATGCTGTGAGCCACTCAGTGTTACCAACCAGCACAAAATTAGGTTTAGTATCCAATTGCGGATGGGATCAAATATTGCATCTGCTTCTGGGCCCACCAATTTCGTGCACGTGCTGACTGAAATATTCAGGCCTTAGTTCCTCATGCTTACTTTGGAGGTGAACTTGGAGGAGATGGGGGGAGGGCTTAACAGGATGGTTTGCAGTAAAAAAAAAGAAACCAGAGTTTATCTTTGCATTCTATGATGATCCTGGGCTAGTGAGCAGTTTTATCAGACAAGATCAGGACTCATAATCCCTTAGATTTGGCAGTAAATTAGAGAGAGTAATCATTTTATTGATAGCTAGGGCATCAAAGGTGAAAGTGATGTTACAATTGAGCCAATGAGTAGCTACAGAAATGGAGGGTCAAAGGCAAAAGTTGGGATTTTGAAAATGCAGATGGAAGTGAATCAGAGGATAGTTAATTTCCAGGGATTGATACAGAAGGAGGTGGGAATGGGGCATGGAAGGGAATGGTAGTGAAAGAATGACACAAGAAAGTGATCAGAGATGATCTTATCTGTGATTGAAATAATGGGAATGGCGAGATCACCCTAGCTGGCAAGGTAAAGGCGCTGGCTGTGAGTATAGCTGGGGAGTTTATGTTGAGGGAGTGACATAGGGAGGGTGAAAGGGCAGGGAACACAGAGGAGATGAGATGGAGATTGAAATCAACAGGATACAAAGCCATTTGGCGAAGAGACTGAAGGAGACCAGTGAAGATATCTTTCCATGGAATACAATTTTGATTGAGAGGTGAAAGGGGTGGAAAACGTGAATTGCTCAAAATAACAACTTGCAACATTCTGTATGTTCAGTAAGTTGTAGATAAAATATTTTACATGGACAACAACTTCAATTTATATAATACTTTTAATTTTGCAAAATGTCCTCAGGCAACTTCCAAAAAGGGAGTTGAAATTGGGGTTGATGTGGAGGGGAGAGATGATGTGGACACTGAGCAGGCAAGATGATGAAGCTGAAGCAGTTGAGGAGCTCCAAAGGCGAAATGTAGTGAAGCTGAAGAGGTTGAGTGGTGGAGATCCAGAGTTTAGGGGTTGAAGGCTAAAGATTCTACTGTCACTGGTGGATAAAAGGAGGGAATGCACAATATACCAGGGAAGAAAGTGTGGAGCATCTGAGTGGTGCAAGAATTGGAAAGTCACACATATCATAGTATATAATGTCTCAGAGTATTAAAGTCAGGGGCTGTGTGGAGAAAAGAAAATGTTTGCCTTTTCATTAAATAATAGGGTGTTCTGTAAATCTTTACTGGTGACTGGTTTAAACAAAAATGAAACAACTACTGTGGATAAATAATTCTTCTTTTGTTTTTTCACCTCCCTAAAGTCAAGGCAGCTCATACATAAAAAGATAAAGTCTGTTTGCTGGTGACCTATAGAAACAATGAATTTCCCCTAGTATGAAAACCTAATGAGATTTATGTGAGAAATAAATATGATGTCAGCCTGTATTGATGGTATGTTTCTGTCAAGCATGCCATGATTTTGAAAGGTTTGTTAAATCAGGCAGTGTATAAAACCAGGTGTATAAAGTTCAAGGTCAGCAGTAGATGAGATTACTAAAAAAACAAAGGAGTTAGAAAAAGATCAACAGTGTAATTGGAGGAAGCTTTATTTGAACATTGCTGCAATCAAGTGTCAGACTGGTTGACTGATCTACATTTCTGACAGTCAGAAAACAGTTTGTTAGATAAAACCATAGGACCTCTGTTAAATAGCAAGAGAAGTGCGCTCTCATTGTTCTCCCTCCTCCTGAAGGCACTTGTTAATTGGAAATAGTTCTATAGACATTCTGGGGTATCACCACTGAACAGTGAACTTTATCAGGATTGTAAACTTTTATCATAAGATAAAATGGTTACAGTACAGAAAGAGGACATTCAACCCATCCTAAGCATGTTGTTCTCTGCGAGAACAACTCAGGTAGTCCCCTTCCACCACCCTTTATCCATTACCCTTCAATTGTTTTTTTCTTCAGTTGCTCATCCAATTCCCTTTTGAAAGCCATGACTGAATCAGCCTCTACCATGCTATCAGACTGTTCATTCCAGATCCTAATCACGAGCTGTGTAAAAACAATTTTCTCAAGTCACTGTTACTTCTTTTGCCAGTCCCCTTAAATTGGTGTTCTCTTTATTTTAAAGACTCTGCCACCAAAATGAACACTTTCTCCCCATCAACTCTGTCTAGACCCCGAATAATTTTGAACATCTATATCAAAGCTCCTTTCAGCCTTCTCTTCTCAAAGGAGAAAAATTCCAGCTTCTGTCTATTCATGTAATTAAAGTTCTTCATTCCTGGAACCATTTTCATCAATCTTGTACGTTCTCTAAAACTTTCACATTATTCTCATGCAGTTCCCAGAATTGGACACTCCACTTGAGGCCAAGCCGTTGTTCCGTGTAGGTTCATCATAAATTCCTTGCTTTTTACTCTTTGCATTTATTTGCAAAGCCCAGCCTTTTTAACCATTTTCTCAACCTGCCATCTTTAATGATTAGGGCAGTTAAGCCCCCGTCCTCTTTAGAATTCCATCCTTAAATGTATTTGGTTTTCTATAAAATGTATCACTTCACACTTTTCAATGTTATATTTAATCTGCCATGTGTTCACCCATTCCACCAGCCTACGTCCTCTTACAGTCTATCACAAAACTTGTCACAATTCACAATACTTATAGGTTTTGTGACATCTGCTTTTTGTGAAATTGTGCCTTGTGCATGCAAGTGTAGGTTATTAATATGTAACAATAAAAGAAGTGTCCTAATGCAAACCCTTAGGGAACCCCATTGTATTCCTTCCTCCAATCCATAAAACCACCATTCACCACTACTGTTTCCTGTCACTCAGCCAAATTCATATCCATGCTGCCTAGATACATTTTATTCCGTGGGCTACAACTTTGCGGCCAAACCTGTTATGTGGCACTTTATTGAATGCCTTCTGGAAATATACTACATCAACTGCATTACTCCCATTAGTTCTCTCTACAATCCCAACAAAAAAAAATCAATCAAGTTGGCTAAATGCAATTTGCTTTTAATACTGCATGCTGGCTTTCTCAAGTTAAATTCTCAGTAAGTAAAGCCATGGTGCTTGACCAACCTTAGTTGACATAGTTACTTGAGATAGAGGTTCTGACAAAAGATCCTGGGACTGAATCATAACTCTGACTCTCTCTGCATAGATGCTGCTTGACCTGCTGTGTATTTTCAACACCTGCTATTTTTATTTCAAATTTCCATCATACACAATTTTTTTAACTCAATTAGATGTTTAGGTTGCTTGTATCCCTGTGCTGCTCATTGTGCTGAAATTAGACCAGTCCTCCACAGCTGGTGAATATAACTCACTCCTTCCCCACCGACCAGGCATTTGTTCCTTCAGGATTAAACTCTGACGGTGGCAGCAGGGAATCCACAGTTACAGCAGCAACACGGAAAAAGACCAAGAGAAATGTTGTAATCAGAGATTGGGGGCAATTGTGAATATTTATCTGTGTCTGCAGCTTGAATACTTATCCATTTCTTAACCCGGCTGAAGAATGAAGAAAAAGATAGTTTTCTAAACTGGTTTTGCTGCACAGTGCTATATAATTGTTGTACTGTAGTACAGTTGAAAACCAAATAGCCTTCCATACAGTTAATCAAATAGTGAATATTACAGTGAGATGTTGAAAAATGCATCTATATTAGGGCAAGGAAAGGATCACTGAAAACCACAGTACAAACCTTAGTCAAATATCTTGGCCCAGTGGATGGGATTCTTACCAGCTCAACCTGCCTGTTCATGGACAGCGCGAGCTGGTAAAATCGTGCAACAGCCCAGAGATCAGGATCAGACCTGATTTCTCGGCACTTGCGATTTTATGAGAGCCGAATTTCCGGCTTATATTTAAATATGTTATAATATTCATTTACATGTGTTTAGGTAGCTCGGCACTCAATTATCCAGGTTCACTAGCTTTGATGGCCTCACTGGGACATGTTCTCTCAGGCGATGAAAACACCTGCTCCCCATGAACGGGGAACAGTTGTGTTGGCCTCACCAGAGACTATGGGGGGAGGGGGGGGTGCCCCTTGGGCAGTGCCAACTTGGTACCTGGACTGTGTCCACTGCGCTGTGGGGCTTGCAATCAGCCTTAGACCCCTATAATAGCAGTGGGGGGGGGGAACTGGTTGCGGATGTCTGCAGTAGCAGGGGTCTGACAGCATGCTATCTGTCTGTCAGACTTCTGCAGTTATTATTGTGCATGTGCAGAATCAGAGGTCTGCACATGCACAGTAGCTCCCTCTACAGGCTGGCTGGCGAATTAAGCCCAGCTCACTGCCTGCAGCAGCTAGAAATAGTCTACACTGCTTTTACAATGATTAAGTGCATAAAATTGGGCATGAAAACTCACCCAAAAACAGATCAGAAATTCTACCATTTTCACACTAGCTGGGCACTTAGATTCAATCTCATAAAATGCTGCCCATCTTGTCTGCACCAGCTCTCCAAATAATTCGTGCCGTTCACCTGCCTTTTCCCTATACCCCTACATATAGTTTATATTTAAGTAATCAACTAATGTCCTCTTGAATGTCTCACTTGAACATGCTTGTCCACACTTTCAGGCAATGCATTCCAGACCCAAACCCTCGTTGTGTGAACATCTTTTTTTCTCATGCCACACTTGTGTCTTTTGAAAATCACTTTAAGTCTCTGCCCTCTAATTTTTGATCTATTTACAAGTGGGAACAGTTTCTCATTATCTACTCTGTTGAGTCCCCTCATGATTTTGAGCATCTCAATCAAATCTCCTATTAGCCTTCTTGTCTCCAAGGAGAACAGTCACAACCTTTCCAATCTATCCTCATAACTGGAGTTTCTCATCCCTGGAACCATTCTTGTAAACCCTCTCTGGAATGGATTCACACCCTTCCAAAACTATACACAATATTCCAGCTGAGGTTTAACTCATGTCTTGTATAAATTCAGTATAACCTCCTTGCTCTTGTAGTCTGCCTCTGTAACAACAGTGTGAGAACCAATCAACTGATTTCACTGAGTGCTGGCTTGGAGTTGGGGCCCCTTATGCAGACCATGATGGAACAGTGAATGACAGACCACAAACTTCAGAATCTCCATATTAATCTGCATGAGTGCTGGATCCTAAAATTGCAGTCAGATTCAGGGGGATAATGATGGGGAATGCTGACAGTTCACCATCAAAAACCCCGCAAATTGCAGACCATCAAACAAATGACACTGATGGAAGAAAAATAAAGCCTTGCATTTATATAACATCTTTCATGACTACAAGACATCCAAAAACATTTTACAGCCAATGAAGTACTTTTACAGTGTGGTTGCTATTGTAAAGTAGGAAACAATGCAACTAAGTTCCACACAGCAAACTCCCACAAATTGCAGATAATCTTTTTTTTTATGAGGTTAATTGAGGGATAAATATTACCAGGACACAGGGATAAATTACCTGTGCTTCTTTAAAACGTGCCCAACTGAGAGAACAGATGGGGCCTTGGTTTAACATCTTATTGAAGAGGCCACAGCTGTGACTTTCTCAATACTATACTGTAGTGTCAGCAAGGATTTTTCTGCTCATGTTCTGATAGGGAACATGAACATACAACCTTCTGACCCTCCTATGACAGAATGTAACACTGCCCAATGAGATATTTGTGATTTGAGTAAATATCAGGGGATTTTTTTATCTGTGTAAAATTCTATTAGATGGGGGATATTTAGAAGGAAAAGAGATTCTTGGCACTTTCCACACGTAGGAACAAGATTAAACCAATTAACCCCATGAGCCTGTTTGACCACGCAGTGAGGTCATGGCTGATGCGTGACCTAACTCTACATACACACCATATCCCATATCTCTTAATACCTTTGTTTAACACAAAGCTATCAACCTCAGATTTAAAATTTGCAATTGAACCAGCATAAGTTTCCATTTGCAAATGTGAGTTCCAAACTTCTACATCCTTTGCATTTCCTTTGTGTTTCTCAATTAAACTCAATAAACTGTAGATTGTGCTCCCAGTCCTAGACTCCTCAACTTGCAACATGTTCTATCTATTCTGTTCTTCCCTTAATATCTTGAAATACCAATCAAAAGTCATCCCTTATCCTTCTCAATTCCAGGGAATACAACCCAGTTTGTGTAAGCTGTCCTCGTATTTTAATTCTTGGAATCCAGGCATCATTCTAGTAAATCTAAGCTGCAGTCTCTCCAAGGCCAAATTATCCTTCCCAAATTGTGGTGCCTGAACTGCTCACAGGATCCAAGTGTGGACTAACCACGAATTGAGCTAACTGAACCATGTTCATGACTTCTACCCCCTTGTATTCTGGTCCTCTTGTTAGAAAGACAAACACTTCATTAGTCTTTCTGATTAATTTCCAATCGTTTTCATGATCTATGTACCTGGACACCCACATCTCTTTGGATCTCCACTGTTTCTAGCTTTTCACCATTTAGAAAATATCGTGTTCTATTGTTTCTTTTTAGGTCAAAAAGAAGATGACCTTACATTTGCCTACACTGAAATTCATTTGCCACAGTTTTGCCCATTCAATTAACCCGTCTTTGATTTGTAATCAACTCGTTGTAATTTTTATTTCAACTTACAATGCTCACTACATCACCTATCTCTGGCCCATCAGCAAATTTAGAAATACCACTTTCTATCCCATCATCTAAGTCAGAACAAAATCAAACTAAATGTGCTAACAAAGATTAAGGCTTTCCATCCTTTATCGTTCACAATGGTAGATGGCAATACATCACAGGCGCTACACTGAGGGAAACTTGCTACACCAATTATTTTCAGTACTGTCTTGCAGATGGATTCATTCCTTTCCTAGGATTAAAATAGCACCAGCAAAGATCATTCAAGATATTATGAATAGCATGAAGAAAGCTCAGGTGCTAGAGAGCACCCCAGTGGATGTACCCCTTCACAATAACTACTCCTATTTGAGTACTATTGGGGGGGACAGCCCACCTGGTGGAAGCAGCAGTGGCCTTGTCTCTGGCGCAGAGTCCGGCCCTGTAGCTCAGAAGGGTAAGGAAAGGAAGAGGAAGTCAGTATTAATCGGGGACTCTACAGCGAGGGGGTCAGACAGGCGATTTTGTGGAGACAGACAGGAATCTCAGATGGTAGTTTGTTTCCCTCGTGCCGGGATCCGCGATGTTTCTGGTTGCGTCCCAGAAATCCTGAAGTGAGAGGGAGAGGAGCCAGAAGTCATGGTACATATTGGTACCGCTGACATAGGTAGGAAAAGGGAAGGTGCAATTAAAAGAGAATATAGGGAGTTAGGTAGACAGCTGAGAAGGAGGAACGCAAAAGGTAGTAATCTCGGGATTGCTGCCTGTGCCACGAGAAAGTGAGAGTACGAATGGAATGAGGTGGAGGATGAATGCATGGCTGAGGGATTGGAGCAGGGGGCAAGGATTCGGGTTCCTGGATCATTGGGACCTCTTCAGGGGCAGGTGTGACCTGTACAAAAAGGGACAGGTGGCACTTGAATCCCAGAGGGACCAATATCCCGGCGGCAAGGTTTGCTAAGGCTACTGGGGAGACTTTAAACTAGAATGGTTGGGGGGAGGGAATCGAAATGAAGTGACTGGGAGAGAGGAGGTTAGCTTGCAAATGGAGAGGGATTGTCGACAGTGTAAGAGGGAGGATAGACAGGTGATAGAGAAGTGGAACACTCAGACCGAAGGTTTGAGAGGTGTCTGTTTTAACGCTAGGAGTGTTGTGAACAAAGTGGATGAGCTTAGAATGTGGATTGCTGTTTGGAAATGTGATGTGGTGGCCATGAGAGAGACTTGGATGACTCAGGGACAGGACTGGATACTTCAAGTGCCGGGTTTCAGATGTTTCAGGAGGGACAGGGAGGGAGGCAAAAGAGGTGGGGGAGTGGCACTGTTGATCAGGGATAGTGTCACGGCTGTAGAGAAGGTGGACGTTGTGGAGAGATTGTCTACGGAGTCCCTGTGGGTGGAAGTTCGGAACAGGAAGGGGTCAATAACTTTACTGGGTGTTTTGTATAGGCCACCCAATAGTAACAGGGATGTTGAGGGGCAGATATGGAAACAGATCCTGGAGAGATGTAATAATAAGAGTTGTTGTGATGGGAGACTTTAATTTCCCAACTATCGATTGGAATATCCCTAGGGTAAGGGGTTTGGATGAGGAGGAGTTTGTTAGGTGTATTCAGGAGGGTTTCCTGACACAGTATGTGGATAAGCCTACAAGAGGAGAGGCTGTACTTGATCTGGTATTGGGAAATGAACCTGGTCAGGTGTCAGATCTCTCAGTGGGAGAGCATTTTGGGGATAGTGATCATAATTCTATCTCCTTTACACTAGCATTGGAGAGAGATAGGATCAGGCAAGCTAGGAAAGTGCTTATCTGGAGTAAGGGGAAATATGAAGCCATCAGGCAGGAAATTAGAGGCATAAATTGGAAGGAGGTATTCTCGGGGAAATGTACCGAAGGTGGCAGATTTTCAAGGAATGTTTGTCTGGAGTTCAGCACGACAACGTTACAATGAGACAGGGAAGTTTTAGTAGGTTATAGGAACCGTGATGCACGAAAGTTGTAACGAATCTAGTCAAAAAGAAAAGAAAAGCATACAAAAGGCTCAGGGAGCTAGGTAATGTTAAGGATCTAGAGGAGTATACGGCTTGTAGAAAGGAACTTAAGAAGGAAATTAGGAGAGCTAGAAGGGGTCATGAGAAGGCCTTGGCAGGTAAGATTAAGGAAAACTCTAAGGCGTCTACAAGTATGTGAAAAGTAAAAAGATGAGATGTGAAGGAATAGGACCTATATAATGTGACGGTGGGAAAGTTTGTATAGAACTGGTAGAAATAGCAGAGTTGCTCAATGAATGCTTTACTTCGATATTCACGGTGGAAAAGGATCTTGGTGGTTATAGTGCAGGCTTGCGGAGGACTGAAAAGCTTGAGTACGTAGACATTAAGAAAGAGGATGTGTTGGAGCTTCTGAATAGAATCAACATAGATAAGTCACCGGGACCAGATGGCATATACCCCAGGTTACTGTAGGAGGCAAGGGAAGAGATTGCAGAGCCTCTGGCGATGATCTTTACATCATCGATGGAGACGGGAGAGGTTCCAGAGGATTGGAGGATTGCGGATGTGGTTCCTATATTCAAGAAAGGGACTAGAGATAGCTCAGGAAATTATCGACCAGTGAGTCTAACCTCAGTGCTTGGTAAGTTGATGGAGAAGATCCTGAGATTTATGAACATTCAGAGAAGTATAGTATAATCAAAAATAGTCAACACGGCTTTGTCAAAGGCAGATCATGCCTTATGAGCCTGGTTGAGTTTTTTGAAGATGTGACTAGACACATTGATGAAGGAAGAGTGGTAGATGTGGTTTATATGGACTTCAAGGTATTCGATAAGGTCCCCCATGCAAGACTTACTGAGATAGTGAGGGGGCATGGGATCCAAGGGGTCATTGCTTTGTGGATCCAGAACTGGCTTGCCCTCAGAAGGCGGAGAGTGGTTGTAGATGGGTCTTTTTCTGCATGGAGGTCGGTCACCAGTGGAGTGCCCCAGGGATCTGTTCTGGGACCCTTGCTGTTTGTGATTTTTATAAATGACCTGGATGAGGAAGTGGAGGGATGGGTTGGTAAGTTTGCCAATGACGCAAAGGTTGGAGGTGTTGTGGATAGTCTGGAGGGATATCAGAAGTTGCAGCGTGACATAGATAGGATGCAAGACAGGGCGGAGAAGTGGCAGGTGGACTTCAACCCAGATAAGTGTGTGGTGGTTCATTTTGGCAGGTCAAATGGGATGAAGAATATAATATTAAGAGTAAGACTCTTAGCCGTGTGGAAGATCAGAAGGATCTCGGGGTCCGGGTTCATTAGGACTCTCAAATCGGCTTCGCAGGTAGAGGATGTGGTTAAAAAGCCATATGGCGTACTGGTCTTCATCAATTGAGGAATTGAGTTTAGGAGTCGGGAGATAATACTACAGCTGTATAAAACCCTGGTCAGACCCCACTTGGAGTACTGTGCTCAGTTCTGATCGCCTCATTACAGGAAGGATATGGAAGCCATTGAAAGGGTGCAGAGGAGATTTACAAGGATGTTGCCTGGATTGGGTGGCATGCCTTATGAGGATAGGTTGAGAGAGCCTGGGTGTTTTCTCCTTGGAGAGACGAAGAATGAGAGGTGACCTGATAGAGGTGTATAAGATGTTGAGAGGTATTGATCGAGTGGATTCTCAGAGGCTTTTTCCCAGGGCTGAAATGGCTGCCACAAGAGGACACAGGATTAGGGTGCTGGGGAGTAGGTACAGAGGAGATGTCAGGGATAAGTTTTTCACTCAAAGGGTGGTGGGTACATGGAATCGGCTGCCATCGGTGGTGGTGGAGGCAGATTCGATAGGGTCTTTTATTTGACTTCTGGGTGAGTACATGGGACTTAATAGGGTTGAGGGTTATAGGTAAGCCTAGCAGGTAGAGGTATGATCGGCGCAACTTGTGGGCCGAAGGGCCTGTTTGTGCTGTAATTTGTCTATGTTCTATGTTCTAAGAAAGGGTCTCAGACAATCTATAGTTAGGAGAATAACCAACCATAAGACAGGAAGACCCAGAAAATGTGGCAAACAATTAGTTGGAAGGTCAATAAAGTAATTTCACTGTAGTTTCACTTCTACTTTGCATGGAACTTCACTTTGGAAATTCTTGAGGCTGAGATTGGCAAAGTGGCATTTGTGAATTTTGAGCCGTAGTGCAAGTTGCTGATTTGCAGGCCTTGAAATCTGCCTTACATTGGCAGAGAATTTGGATCACTCAGAATTGGATATAAATATGGCATTAAATTGATAATTCAATAATTGATCACTGAAAGTGCAGCCTGCAATTTTATCTGAAAAGTACAAAACCAGAGCGTGTTTTCCCCAACAACATCAGTAAGGGTAGATTAAGGAATAAGACATTATTGTGAAATACCAACTGTTTCACTAAGGTTCTTTAAAAAATGAAATCGGCATTCCTTACCTGGCCAGGCCCACAGCGCTGTGATTTTAACTGACCTAATATTCAGTTGGAGAGACAGTAGCACAATGGTATCGTCACTGGACTAGCAATCCAGAGTTCTATGAACACGGGTTCAAATCCAATAAATAAATCTGGAATTATTTGTCGATTGTTGTAAAAAAACCCAACTGGTTCACTAATTTATTCATATAAAATAAATTTGCCTGGTCTAATTCAGACCCACAGCCCTCTGAAATGGCCTAGCAAGCCACTCAGCTGTATCAAACCACTGTCGAAAACTCAATAAAGAATGAACCTGGACAGACCTGGCACCAGAAACAACAATGGTAGGCCCTGACAACCCTGTAAAATCCTCCTTACTAACATCTGGGACTTGTGCAAAAGTTGGGAGAGCTGTTTCACAGACAATAAAGCAATAGCCTGACATAGTCATTAGAATCAGTATCAGAAGCAGTGGCACAGTCAGGAGGGAGCTGCCCTGGGATCCTCAACATTCACTCTGAATCACATGAAGTCTGTTGCCATCAGGAAGGATCCATAAGGAAATCTTCTACTCAGTACCATCTACTCCACCCCACCCCCACCCAAGTTGATGAGTCAGTATTTCTCCATGTTGAACACCACTTGGAGGAAGCACTAAGGGTTGTAAGGGCACAGAATGTACTCTGGGAGGGGAACTTAAATGTCCATCACAGAGAATGGCTTGGTGACTGAATCCTAAAGGGCAGAATTGGGAGACTGAGACTGTAACAGGTGGTGAACATAGAACATTACAGCGCAGAACAGGCCCTTTGGCCCACGATGTTGCGCCGACCAGTTAAAAAACAATGACCCACTAACCTAAACCAATCCCTTTTCGTCCATAAACCTATCCACGGATCTCTTAAACGCCCCCAAACTAAGCGCATTTACAACCGCAGCAGGCAGGGCATTCCAATCCCTCACCACCCTCTGGGTAAAGAACGTACCCCTGACATCTGTCCTATAACTACCCCCCCCTTAATTTAAAGCCATGCCCCCTCGTGCTAGCTTTCTCCATCCGAGGAAAAAGGCTATCACTGTCCACCCTATCTAAACCTCTAATCATCTTATATGTTTCAATAAGATCCCCTCTTAGCCGCCTTCTTTCCAGCGAAAACAACCCCAAATCCCTCAGTCTCTCCTCATAGGACCTCCCCTCCATAACAGGCAACATCCTGGTAAACCTCCTCTGCACCCTCTCCAAAGCCTCCACATCCTTCCTGTAATGTGGGGACCAGAACTGCACACAGTACTCCAAGTGCGGCCGCACCAGAGTTGTGTACAGTTGCAACATGACGCTGCGACTCCTAAATTCAATCCCCCTACCAATAAACGCCAAGACACCGTATGCCTTCTTAACAACCCTATCTACTTGATTCCCAACTTTCAGGGATCTATGTACACATACACCTAGATCCCTCTGTTCATCCACACTATTCAAAGTCCTCCCGTTAGCCCTATACTCAACACATCTGTTATTCCTACCAAAGTGAATTACCTCACACTTCTCCGCATTAAACTCCATCCGCCACCTCTCGGCCCAGCTCTGCAACCTGTCCAAGTCTTCCTGCAAACTATGACACCCTTCCTCACAATCTACCACACCTCTGACTTTGGTGAAGGAACCAACGAGAGGGAAAACCTACTGGACATTGTCCTCACCAGTCTGCCTTTTACAGATGCTTCTGTCTATGTCAGCATCAATAGGAGTGACCACCACACAGGAACAAAGTCCCATATTCACATCGTGGATACCCTTCTTGTTGTGTGCTAAATGAAATACATTTCAAACTCAAAGCTGGAGGCAACCACTATCTGTAATCTCTGGCCCAGCACATTCCTGACTCCACCATTACCATCAAATCAAGGACTCAACCCTGGTTCAATAAAGAGTACAGGAGGGCATGTCACAAGCAATACAGGGCATGCCGTGTCAATCTGGTGCAGCCACAATTCAGGATTATTTGCATGCCAAACAGCACAAGCAACAATGTCAGATGGAGCTAAGCAATTCCTAAACCAATGGATCAGATCTGAGCTCAGCAGTTCTACCACATTCAATCATGATTGGTGGTGGACAAATTGGACATCTAATGAGAGGAGGAAGCTCCACTAATACCCTTATTCTCAGTGATGGGAAATCTCAGCGGGTCAGATGGCTCTCTGGTGGTAGGGGAGGGAGGGAGGTGGATCAGACGGCTCTCTGGTGGCGGGGGAGGGAGGGAGGTGGATCAGACGGCTCTCTGGTGGTGGGGGAGGGAGGGAGGCGGATCAGACAGCTCTCTGGTGGTGGGGGACGGAAGGAGGCAGGTCAGATAGCTGTCTAGTTGGGGAGGGGAGATGGGTCAGATTGCTCTCTGGTGTGAGGGAGGGAGGCGGGTCAGTTTGCTGTCTGGTGAGGGAGTGGGGGGAGCTACTGCTACTCTGCATGTGATCAGTGGGGGGAAAAGGAGGGTCCGCTGCCATGCTGCATGCGATCGGGGGGGGGGGGGGGGGGGTCCGCTGCCACTCTGCATGTGATCGGGGGGGGGGAGGGTCCACTGCCACTCTAAATGCAATTGGTGCGGGGGGAAGGGGGGGGTCAGTTGCCACTCTGCATGTGATTGGTGGGGGGGAAGGGGGTCCGCTGCCACTCTACGTGCGATCAGTAGGGGGCAGGGGCCTCAAATCAGTCTGGGTAGCAGGGGGCTGGGGGGATAAGGGTGTCAGTTATGTTGTGGGGTTGGGGCAATGTCTGCAGAGGCCAGGGAGATTTATCTGGCCTGGGAGCAATGTGGCAGAGGGGCGTTTTTAAAATTTTTTTACTGTGCATGTGCAGTTGAAGATTCCACTCCGAGTTGCAGGATTTCGGGCATGATAAGCCCTGCCTGCCCAAATGCTTCTGCAGCGCAATTCAGAATCACTAATTTTTTTTCAGGCAGAGTGCATACGGGGGTGCCTGAGAACGGGTCTAAAAGTCAGATCTGAAACACTCCCAGATTCAGCACTTAGAATCAAAATGGTATAAAAAAAACGGGCCCTCAGGCTAAGCCTGATAAATGGCAAGTAACATTTGCACCACACAAGTGCCAGAGAATCTAACCATTTTTTCTTGACATTCAATGGCAGTACTATTGCTGAATTCCCCACCATCAATACGCTGAGGTTAACATTGACTGAAACCTGAACTGAACCCACCATGTAAATACTGTTCCCACAACAGTAGGTCCAAGGCTAAGAATCCTGCAGCAAGTAATTCACCTTCTGACTCTCCAAAGCCTATCAGCAAAGTAGAAGTCAGGAATGTGATGGAATACTCCCCACTTACTTGGATAAGTGCAGCTCCAACAAGACTCAAGAAGCTCGACACCACTGAGGTCAAAGCAGCCCACTCTATCCACTACTGATGCACAGTAGCAGCAGTGTATACCATCTACAAGATGCACAGCAGCAACTCACCAATATTTGGTAGCACAGTTACTTACTTTACTTTTTAATTTGTTCATGGGATGTGGCTGTCACTGGCTGAGCCAGTATTTATTGCCCATCGCTGATGGCATTTGAGAGTCAACCACATTAAGGTGGATCTGGAGTCACATATAGGCCAGACCAGGTAAGCATGATAGACTTCCTTTCCCAAAGGACATTAATAAACCAGATGGATTTTTACAACAATTGATAATAGTTTCATGGATATCATTAGACTATTGATTCCAGATTCTTATTGAATTCAAATTTCACCATCTGCCATTGTGGGATTTGAATCCAGGTCCCCAGAGCATTACCCTGGGTCTCTGGATTATTAGTCCAGTGACAATACCACTATATCACTGCCCATGTATCATGAAGATCATATCTGTCAGATTGGATCTGCAGAAGGGGGTGAGGGAACTAACAAGATGGAAAAACCTGTTTAATCTTGTCTTCTATCTGTTTCAACTGTGTCTGTCCCTAATACTATTGAAATAAATGATTATTGCATTGTCTTCATAGAGACAAAGTCCTACCTTCACATTTAGGGGCACCTTCCATCCCCATCCTAAATAAGATAGATCCAGAACAGCCCCAGCAGCTCAAAACTGAGCGTCCGTGATGGCTGTCAGCAGAAGAATTGTATTCCACCACAATTAAACTTTATGCCCCAGCATGTCCTTCTAGCCAGGAAACAACTCTGATGCAATAAGGAGTATAAGAGAACATGTAACACAAGGTCTTCCTGAAAATGATGTGCCAACCTGGAAAAGCTGCAACACAGGATTTTATAGAATCCTACAGTGCAGAAGGGGGCCATTCGGCCCATCGAGTCTGCACTGACCACAATCCCACTCTGTCCCTATCTCTATAACTCCATGCATTTACCCTAGCTAGTCCTCCTGACATGAAGAGGCAGTTTAGCATGGCCAATCCACCTAACCTGCATATCTTTGCTTGTGATTTCTCCTGATCGCTCTGTTTTTGGTTTAGAGTTTGTGTTTGCTTTACATCTCTGTGAACCCCTGTAAGATGTTTTCTGTTTTAAACAAAGTTCAAATCTCTCCAAAGTCTTGCCCCTTGATGCCCTCCTTCTTCACCCAGCCTTCAGTATCTCTATAAACTTCTCCAACCCATAAACCCTCTGAAATCTCTGGGCTCCTCTAATTCAGGTCTCTTGATCATTTTTGATTTTAACATTCCGACCATTGGTGCTGTACCTACAGCTGCCAGGGACCTAAGGTCGTGAGTGTAGCCCAATCCATCATGCAAACCAGCCTCCTATCCATTGACTCTGTCTACACTTCCTGCCTTGGCAAAGCACCCGGAATTATTAAGGACACCATGCACCCAAGACATTCTCTCACCCACCTTCTTCCGTCAGGAAAAAGATACAAAAGTCTAAGATCACGTACCAACTGACACGAGAACAGTTTCTTCCCTGCTGCTGTCAGACTTTTGAATGGACTTCGCATTAAGTTGATCTTTCTCTATACGCTAGCTATGACTGGAACACTACATTCTGCACTCTCTCGTTTCCTTCTCTATGAATGGTATGTTTTGTCTGTATAGCACACAAAAAACAATACTTTTCACATTGTGGTAATACCGTGACAATAATTTCAGTGAAGGAGGACAGCCTGGGTCCGTATCTGAGTGAGGGACAGCGTGGGTCCGTATCTGAGTGAGGGACAGCGTGGGTCCGTATCTGAGTGAGGGACAGCGTGGGTCCGTATCTGAGTGAGGGACAGCGTGGGTCCGTATCTGAGTGAGGGACAGCGTGGGTCCGTATCTGAGTGAGGGACAGCGTGGGTCCGTATCTGAGTGAGGGACAGCGTGGGTCCGTATCTGAGTGAGGGACAGCGTGGGTCCGTATCTGAGTGAGGGACAGTGTGGGTCCGTATCTGAGTGAGGGACAGCGTGGGTCCGTATCTGAGTGAGGGACAGCGTGGGTCCGTATCTGAGTGAGGGACAGCGTGGGTCCGTATCTGAGTGAGGGACAGCGTGGGTCCGTATCTGAGTGAGGGGCAGCGTGGGTCCGTATCTGAGTGAGGGACAGCGTGGGTCCGTATCTGAGTGAGGGACAGCGTGGGTCCGTATCTGAGTGAGGGACAGCGTGGGTCCGTATCTGAGTGAGGGACAGCGTGGGTCCGTATCTGAGTGAGGGACAGCGTGGGTCTGTATCTGAGTGAGGGACAGCGTGGGTCCGAATCTGAGTGAGGAACTGTGTGGGTCAGTATGTATGTTAAGCAGAAAGCAGTGTGCAATAGACGGAGCTAAATGATTCCATAACAAACAGATCAGTTCAAATGTCTGCATTTCCATTACACCCAGTTGTGAATGGTGGTGGGCAATTAGACAGCTAAAGAGAGGAGGAAGCTTCATGAACATCCTGATCCACACTGATTGGAGAGCCCAATGAGACTAAAGCAAGAAGTGCAGAGTGGACCCATCTTAGTCGTACTCTCCTGTGCTCCCCACTTCCACAGATGCCAATCCTCAGCTAAATCAACTCATTCGATATGACATAAAAAATCAACTGAGTGCAGTGAACCCGTCAAAGGTTATGGGCCCCAACTATAGTGTTGAATAGCTGTGTTTCAGACCCAGCCACACCTATAGCCAAACTTTCCAGTACAGTTACAACACCAGATATTTACCCAACAGAGTAGAAAACTGCTCAGTTATACCCCACCCACAAAAAGGACAAATTCAATGCAACCAATTACCATCCTGTCAAACTATTATCAAAGTGATGCAAAGTGTCATCAATAAAGCTATCAAGCTATACTCACACACCAAAATCTGCCCACTGATACTCAGTTTGCATTCACCAGGATTAGTCAGCTCCAGCCTTCGTGACAACCTTGGCTGAAACGTGGCCAAAAAAGCTAAATTCGAGAGGTGAGAGTAACCATGTTTAGCATCAAGGCAACATTTGACTGAGTATGGCACGAAGAAACCTAACTGGAAATAAAATCAATGGGGATCATGGGAAAACTCTCCATTGGTTAGAGCTACGCCAAACATAAAGGATGCTTGTTGGTGGCCAATCATCTCAGCCTCAGGTCATTGCTGCAGGAATCCTTCAAGACAGTGTCCTAAGCTCAACGTTCTTCAGCTTCTTCATCAATGTCCTTTACTCTATCACAGGATTAGACATGGGATATTCAGTGATTACTGCACAATGTTCAGTTCCATTCTCAGGTCCTCAGATAATTAAGCAGTCTGTGCCTGTATGCATTAACGTCTGGACAACATCAAGACTCAGGCTGATAAATGAAAAGTAACATTTGCAATGCACAAGTGCCAGAAACGACCATCTACAACAAAAAAGAATCTAACTACCACCACCCCCACCGCTCCACCCCTCCACTTAATTTTCAGTCGCATTTCCAATGTTGAATCCTCCATCAACAGGGTTTAGGGTTCCAGAAGTCACTATTGACCAGCATCTTAACTGGACCTGTCACATAAATATCAGAACAAGCCGTAGGCTGAATACTCTGGGCAAGTGACTGACTAGAATCCCCAAAACCTTTCCACTACCTATCAAGTCAGATGTGTGATGAAAAGCCCTCCATTTGCCTGGATTGTGCAGCTCCCAACAACATTCAACAAATTTGACTCCATCCAGTGCTAAAGCAGTCTGTCCAGTGTTTGAAACATTCATCCCCTGCAGTGTGTGCCTGAACAAGATGCACTACAGCAGACTGCCAAGGCTTCTTTGACAACACTACAGAATCTCATAATATCCTTTATTGACAAAGACAAGAACAACAGGTGCCTAGGAATATCACCACCTCTAGATTCCCCTCCTAGTCACACACCATTCTGACTTGGATATACATAATTTCTTCATCATCACTGAGTCAAAATCCTGAAACTTCCTAACAGCTTTGTGGGAGCACATTCACCACACAGTTTGCACAGTTAAGAACAAGGCTCACTTGTGAAGAACAACTTGGAAGGGCCAAAATTGTCAACTTTGGTCATCGGTGCCCACATCCCATAAATTAATAAAAAGAAGAAAAAACAGAGGTCAGGAATTACTGTAGTTAATGAAACATCTGTGAAACAATCAGCTGGCTCCAGTGATTCAAATTGGGTACCAGACTGCATTAACAGGGGGCTACAATCTAACTCAAAACAGTCCTTTATAAAGGATTAGTCAGATTCTCGGGTTTTAATTTTCTCTTGAAACACTGATTTTGCTTTCAATTACAGTATTTTTTAAGCTCAGGCACTAAGGTGTGCAAAGGCATCCTTCATTTTTGAGGCCTTTTAAATCATTGTGATGGCATGAGGAGATGTTACCTTGGAAGGTTACACTAAATAAGTGTTGCACAAGGCATATAATGTTGGGAAGTTAATATCATCCCCAAAATCCACTGTGCCAGGAGGGATGTGTGGAACAAAGTATTTGATTTGTGCCAAATTAAACAATGAGGATCATTATCGATGAACTCACATGGCTATACATATGGATATGACCAGTAATAGTATTTGAGTAACCTTCAATTATCTTACACTGGGAGGAATGTCTCTCCAGGGAGATTGGAAAAGTCAGAAACATTTTGCTCAAAGGTTTCACACTTGAGTATTGTTAACCTGAATTTAGATAGCACCTTACACAAAACGTTACGAGAACATTTCTGAACTATGACAAGTTAGAAAGTATGTACTTATTAGCCAAAAAGGGTTGTTCTGGTGTAGAGGTACTTCAATTAACAAATTATTCAAATTTTCAGCTTCATCAACATGGCAGTTTATATATCAGACATAGAATCATAGAATCCCCACAGTGCAGAAAGAGGTCATTCAGCTAATCAAGTCTGCACCCACTCTCCAATAGAAAATCCGATCCAGGCCCTCCCTTCTGCCCTAGCCCTATAACCCCACGCATTTACCATGGCCAATCTACCTAATTTACACATCTTTTGGCTGTGGGAGAAAACCCATGCAGTCATGGGGAAAACATGCAAATTCCACAGAGAGTCACCCAAGGTCGGAATCGAACCCAGGTCCCTGGCACTGTGAGGCAGCAATGCTAACCACTGTGCTACTTAATTCTCACCACAAAATTTACATTTCAAGAAATTTTCTTTCTAGATGAAGTTAATTTTGAAAATGCCCTTCAGAAACTGCATTGGCCTAATGGTATTATCACTGGACTATTAATCCAGAAACTCAGCTAATGTTCTGGGGACCTGGGTTTGAATCCCACCACGGCAAATGGTGGAATTTAAATTCAATAAAACAAATCTGGAATTAAGAATCTACTGATGGCCATGAAACCATTGTCGATTGTTGGAAAAATGCATCAGGTTCACTAATGTCCTTTAGGGTAAGAAATCTGCCATCCTTACCTGGTCTGGCCCACATGTGAATCCAGAACTATAGCAATGTGGTTGACTCACAACTGCCCTCAGAAACTAAGGATGGACAATAAATGCTGGCCAGCCAGCGATGCCCATGTCCCATAAATGAATTTTTTAAATGATGAAACCAATAACAGATAAAAGCTACTAGCATGTCATAATCCACTCTAGGCTCAGAGTTCTGATAGGTTACAGGTAGTTCTTGAAGTTTATGGCAATGACTTCTGATGTGCACTGACACTTGCATATACTTTTACCTGATCAAATTAAAAACAAAGTTTGTACCCAACTGTAAAAATGCCTTTAAAGCAGCATCCACATGTTTATTCTGCAATAACTTCTTCCGCTCAAACACCTACAAATCTCAAAGGAGCAAACCACTGCTGCAGGATTGCAACATATCATTTAAAACAGACACGAAACCACACAGACTTAAATGTATTAATGAGTTTGACAAAGCATTGCAAGAGGACTAACAAATTGGAAGAGACAGAGAAAGTGGGTGAAAAAGGGCTGTTCGTCATGCTGAATTACACAGCATCACCTAGTTAGTCACTTTGTGATTCCAACTTTACAGCTTTTGTGGATGAAATAAAGGATACTTCACCAATTAGCGAGCTAGTCACTTGCCTCATTGCACAAGATTGAAACAGTGACAGATTCTACCACACATTTTAAGTCTAATGTAGCGAGAGTCTTGTTCAGCCTGCCATTTTACATTATACTGCATTGAGAGAATCGTAAGTGATCAGCAAAATAAGTAGATCTTCACAATATCTCTCAGGAATTTCTCACATCTTTCATTGGATTATGAAGGACAACATAGTACATAGAACATAGTTCAGGAAGCACAATAAGATGAATAGCTACCTATCATACTCCACATTCTACATGCTTTTATTAATAAAAGTAAACATTGAACATCAAGTTTTCAGCCAATAATTTTAAAGTATCAAATGATTGTGCGAACAAACTATTGTTCGAAATCTTACCAAAAAATGGCAGTATTGGTTCCAGCACGAAGAATGGAGTGTTGCCCGCCAACGGCACTGACATGTTTTTGGTCAGAATCTTATGTCTTGTTAGTATTAATTTTTATTTCCACGAGTTTCATGCCACTCCAACGGTGCGTTCCCTCTGATTTGCCCACCCTATAACAACTTAATTGCTGCAGACACTGGGGAATTTCATATAAATGGCTCCCTAGCACTCATTCCACAAAGACTGCAGGGGATGGGAGCCAGGAAGCCAGCACTGCGCTTTTCAGAGGGGCACTCACCCAGACTGCTTGATGTTTTCTTTCGGTCTTCACGGAGGAGGACGTGAATAGTTTGCCGGGTGTTAGCGATGGAAAGATGGTAGGAGTGGAGGGCCTGAATGACATTATTGTTACTAGAGAGGCAGTGCTCGACAGACTGGAGGGATTGATTGTGGACAAGTCCCCAGGACTGAATGGAATGCATCCAAGGGTTCTGAAAGAGATGGTGGAGGTGATAGTGGATGCCTTGATGATTATTTTCCAAACCTCGCTGGATTCTGGGAAGTGCCGAAAGATTGGAAAATGGCTAATGTTACGCCGTTGTTTAAGGAGGGTAGCAGGCAAAAGACAGGGAATTATAGGCCGGTTAGTTTAACGTCTGTTGTAGGTAAAATGCTTGAATCCGTAATCAAGGAGAAAATAGTGAGGCATCTTAAGGAGAATTGTTTGATAGAGCAGACACACCATGATTTCGTTAAGGGGATGTCGTGTCTGACGAATTTATTGGAATTCTATGAGGATGTGTCTAGTGCGGTGGATAGAGGAGAACCGGTAGACGTGGTGGTTCTTGATTTTCAGAAGGTGTTTGATAAGGTGCCGCACAAGAGGTTGTTACAGAAGATTAGGGGGCATGGAGTTGGGGGTAGGGTGTTAGCGTGGATAGGGGATTGGCTGTCAAATAGGAGGCAGAGAGTGGGGGTCAATGGGTGCTATTCGGATTGGCGGTTGGTGACTAGTGGAGTGCCCCAGGGGTCGGTGCTGGGGTCTCAGCTATTTACCATTTATATAGATGATCTGGAGGAGGGAACCGAGTGTATGGTGTCGAAATTTGCTGATGACACCAAGATTGGTGGAACGGCAAATTGTGCGGAGGGTGTGGAAAGTCTGCAGAGGGATCTAGATAGGCTGGGCGAATGGGCCAGGAACTGGCAAATGGAATTTAATGTTGGCAAGTGTGAAGTTGTCCACTTTGGTAGGAATAATGGTGGGAAGGACTACTACTTACATGGCGAAAAACTGCAGCATGCTACGGTGCAGAGGGACCTCGGGGTCCTTGTGCATGAGTCGCAAAAACCCAGCCTGCAGGTGCAGCAGGTGGTCAGGAAGGCAAATGGGATGCTGGCCTTCATAGCGAGGGGGATTGAATATAAAAGTAGGGAGGTCTTGCTGCAACAGTACAGGACACTGGTGAGGCCGCAGCTGGAGTACTGTGTGCAGTTTTGGTCGCTGCACTTACGCAAGGATATTTTGGCCTTGGAGGGAGTGCAGAGGAGGTTTACTTGGCTGATACCGGAGTTGAGGGGGTTGAGCTATGAGGAGAGGCTGAATAAACTAGGCTTGTACTCGTTAGAGTTTAGAAGAATGAGGGGAGATCTCATTGAGACGTATAAGATGATGAATGGGTTGGATAGGATAGAGATGGAGAGGCTCTTCCCGCTCAGAAAGGACAGTAGGACTAGAAGGCACAGCCTCAAGATAAGGGGGGGTGGGGTGCAGTTTAGAACAGAGTTGAGGAGGAACTCCTTCACTCAAAGGGTGGTGAATCTCTGGAATTCTCTGCCCGTTGAAGTGGTGGAGGCTGCCTCGCTAAATATTTTTAAGACGCGGGTAGAAAGGTTTTTGACAGGTAAGGGGATTAAGGGTTATGGGGAGAGGGCGGGAAAGTGGAACTGATCCACTTCAGATCAGCCATGATCTTATCGAATGGCGGGGCAGGCTCGAAGGGCTAGATGGCCTACTCCTGCTCCTATTTCTTGTGTTATGGAGTGGTGCAGAGGCGGGACATCCTCAACCGTCGTTCCTTCCAGCAGAGTGACCATCACTGCTTTGGATGCAGTGACAGCCCTGGTCAGTGCAAGTGCAGTTCAGAAGAGGATGGGATAGCAGTGTCGGAAGAAGATGAATGATCTTCTTTGCTCAGTCAGGTTAAGTGAACTATCCTAGAGTCCCACTGACCTCCTCACACCCTCAACCCTTCCTCTCACTGAGCCACCTTGGCCTCTGCAAGCACAAGACATCAGTTCCCCCATCCCTTCCACAATCATCATGTTCCTCCAGTAGCTGCTTTGCTCCTCACACTCCAGCTCCCACCCCAACCCCATGCCTGTCAAACCTCATCACCATCTTAAATATTAATACTCCCTCCTACAGTCTCCTTATCCATGTCATTGCAGGACAAACTACCACAACAAGTGTCAGTGGGCATAGTGTCTGGAGTAATGCTGATGCTCCAAACCCTGACAGGCGTTGGAAAACGAGCCCTTGAGCTGGCCATGGTGGAGGAAGAGGTGCCTGCGCTGCTAGTGAAGTGGAACAGCAGAGAAACGTGAGAATCCTCAATGCATATGTTGTCATTCCTCAAGTCTCAAGTGAGTAATCAATGCTCCCTCCGTAGCCCCTGTAATGCACTGATGCCCTATCCCTTCTTTTGCAGGCTGATCAGCAGAACAGGCCAGACCATTCTCACAGCCCTTAGATCTACCGGATTCCAACACCTCAGAGGGAAATTTCTCCAACCCCACTGTTGAAGAGGTGTCACTCAGAGAGAGCACCTGGCACCAGCGCAGATACACCTTGATGGGTCCATAGAGTAGGCAGGCTTCTGGGCTACCCGCTGGTGAGCGCCTCACAGCTGAAGATCCACAGCAGGTGAAGGCAGGGACATCCCAGTACTCAGAGGGATGTCAGGACTCCGCTGAGCTTCTTGCTGATGATGTGCCCCTGGGTCCGGCCACCCCACAGTGGCTGGAGCTGCAAAGGCAGAGCCACAAGCATCAGGAAGGGATCACAGCAGCCCTCCTCAGAGTACAAGGCTGATTGGAGGAGTCCCATTGCCTCCTGTCTGAGGAGATGGTGCCTTCACTGCAGCGCATCAAGACCAACATTGCAAAGTTGGCGCCTGCACTGGAAACCTTGGCTCAGGATATGCACTCCTTGCCAGGAGGTGACTGCACCATGATGCAGGTCTTCGACTGTATGATGCAGGCACTGGTGGAAATCCATGAGTATCAGCGCCAGAGGATGGTGGGGCTTCTGGATCTCACTCCAGCTATCCTCCATCCCATGGAGGTAGCACTAGGACCCCCAGGAACCCCAAAGGAAGGGGGCACAGGTACAGCCCAGGGGACTCTGGGTGACTCCAGCCCATCTGAAACCCCCCTCCCTGTGAGTGACACACCTCAAGCCCCTGGAACCAGGAGGGAAGCAGTCAAACATCTGTGCTGCCCAAAAGCAGCTCCGGACTCTCAAGGTCCTGGCCCCCAAGGTTGCGCCCACCAAGGTAATCTCAGGCAAAATGGCATAGAAGTCAGCAGGCTGCCTCAGCCACGATTATGGGTCTTGCGGATACACCGAGATGTAATGGAAGGTCAGAGAGTCAGAGAGCAATACAGCACAGAAAGAGGACTGGTCCATGCTGACCATGGTGCCCCCCGAGCTAGTCCCAATTGCCTGCGTTTGGCTCATATTCCCATCCATGCACTTATCCAAATGCTTGTTAAATGTTGCTATTGTACTTGCCTCAACCATTTTCTGTGGTAGTTCAGTCCATATACGCACCATCCTCCGCATGAAAAAGTTGCCCCTCAGGTCTCTTTTAAACTTAGACAAAACCAATTTAGGACTGATGTTGGGATGCTTGACTTTATACAACAAAAAATCATGAGATTGAATAGACCTTCTAGGAGAGTCATTTATGAAATAATTGGACACTACAATGCAAGGGACCACTGAATATTTCTGGATGGATGAGCTAAGATCATTTAAACAGCCTTCTTCATCCATTTCAATTTTGTGAAAATGAAATACATTTTTTACTATAATAGCGCAGGTTAGGAAGATTAAGAAACCATAGGCACTTAGTGGGCATGGATGAATTTAGGCGCTAGTGTAGATAGATCACCGTTTTGCTTCAAATGTTTGGCAATATATTTCACTTTGTTCACCCACAGAGCCTCCATCTGTCTATTCACACCACCAAGCTTGGATGAACTACTGTGCTCACCCAGCACCTTATCCCTGTGGAGTGTGAGAATGACAGTGCTATGTCCTTCTCACCTCTTGCCAGCCCCTACGAAGAAAGGGCACTCCCTCAGCTGTGTTAGGGACAGGAAGGAAAATATGGGAAGAGCTGCCTGCACACCAGTCTTCACAACCCCTTTAAAGGAAGGGGTGCCCTAACATGAAGGGAAGGCCTACAAGTACCCCTCCTGATCCCTCTTTCCAGAATGGCGATTTTGGGACCTCCACCACTGGCCCCGAGCTGAACTTACCTGTGTCCTCTCCGGTGCCCACTGAGCAGTGAACACTACGGAAGGTGCTGGCTGCCTGATCGCTCACCTCCAAAATTCCCTCGGAGGTGAAGGTGTCAAGTTCACACTTATACAGACCTGTTGTAAATCAATGGTGTCGGCTGAATAGCCAATGAGGGGGGAAAGACCAGGACAGGCTGCTTGCACATGCTAATATATTCAAATGAACTTTCTGTGGTCCTGTGGTGTGTTTCATGCCATTCCAACAGTGAGGGACAAGAAGATCAGAATTCAAAAACTCAGTGGCACAGATTACACTTTCTTGATTTTGAGCGCACACTGCCATTCCCACAGAGAGTGTGACTCAGAATCACCCTCTTGGTATATAACATGAAAAACATAAACTTGCCTCCCCCAATGAAAACTAAGGGCGTGATCTTACAACCTCATCGCGCTGTTGTTTGGTGCTGGGAGATCAGGGTGCCTGTGTAATGGCGTCCCAAGGACTCTGCAGCTAGCTTCACCATCATACTTACACTCCATTGCCCTCCCGCCCCCTCTCCACCACTGGTGAAAATTGCATCAGGGTGGAGAACATAAAATCCTGCTTTATGTCTCCCAGAACCCAACTTTGCCTACTGCCTTCTCAAGCAATTATACAACATACAACTATTCTATAAATGACTGTATCAGGAACATTCTCTGGAAAACAAACATTGACTAGTTACCTCATTTTGCCTGTGGCCATGTACAATCTAAATACCGAGGAAGCAGTAACCTCACACCTCCTTCCCCTTCTTCCTAACCCACTGATAAAAAAAATGATACTATCTGCAGGTGGATGAGCAGAATCAGTCACACTTTGCATCCAGGGAATGCCGCACGGCTTATAAGATTGGGTCGGCCTTTCCCATTGGTGCTGCTGAACTTGGTGTATGTTGAGACATGGTGGAAGAGGCAGTCTGTCACCTAGGTGATCAATTCTATGCTGATCAAAGTGATGTCTCCTGGAAGTGTTGTGGACTTTGAGTATGACGGCAACTTTATGTTCTGTTGGAAGAAATGCCTGGTTTTAGTAACTAACGCAAGGCCAAGATTGCACCCTGGTTGAGGTTTAGTCTCTTTCTTGATGAGGATCGGCAATAAGTAGCACTTCAGCAGTATTCACATTGAATCTCCAGATGTCTCATACATTGTCTCCTGCTATTGCTCAACAGTTTCTCCACTCCAAAGTATCTAGCATGATGGAACACTCACATTGCAGTTGCCATTGTATAATGTATCTGGAATTAAGAATCTACGGATGACTATGAAACCATTGTCGATTGTTGGAAAAACCCATCTGGTTCATTGATGTCCTTTAGGGAAGGAAATCTGCTATCTTTACCTGGTCTGGCCTACATGTGACTCCAGAGCCACAGCAATGAAGCTGATTCTCAACTACCCTCAGGAAACTAGAGATGGGCAATAAATGCTGACCAGCTAGTGACACCCTTGTCCCACGAATGAATATAAATATTTCAGGTAGTATAAGTGCAGCGCTGCGCAAACATCTTCATTCTTACAAAGAACAAAGAAAATTACAGCACAGGAACAGGCCCTTCAGCCCTCCAAGCCTGCACTGACCATACTGCCCAACTTAACTAAAACCCCCTATCCTTCTGGGGACCATATCACTCTATTCCCATCCTATTCATGTACTTCTCAAGACGCCCCTTAAAAGTCACAATCATATCGGCTTCCACTACCTCCCCCAGCAATGAGTCCCAGGCAGCCACTCTTGTCTGTGTAAAAAATCTGCCTTGTACATCTCCTTTAAACCTTGCCTTTCACACCTTAAACATATGCCCCCTAGTAATTGACTTTTTCACCCTGGGAAAAAGCTTCTGACTATCCCTAATTGCCCTAATTTCAGTGAAGTAAATGTTGCACAGTCTGTGTTAATTTTTGCCTACCAACCAACAGCAACAAACCCGTTAAAGTTCTGCTGGATTCATTTTAATATATACTTGTTATTGAAAAATTACTCTGAGGCTCTCTGCACTTACTACAGTCTCACCGTAGAGGTGTAGAAGAGTATTCTCACCTTGGATATTAGTTAGCCATTGGCACACAGTGAAATATGCTGATTGGAATACCTCTGGCAAAAAGCAAACTGTGCCCTTGATCCACTAATTTCTATTAAAAAAATATTGCAGGGAGTATTGAGAATCAATCTAGTGGCTAAACAAATATACTGTGTAAATGAGGGCTCTTCTAAATATGGGTATCCATTGAAGTGTGTATTCCATAGAATAGAGACGGGATATCCTTCCAGAATTAGCATTACAAAAGGAGCTAACACAAAAACTAAACAAACACAGAGGAAAGCGCTGGCTGAAACATTTCATGTGCAAATGTGGCCAGAATTTGTGAAACGATGTGGAAATAAGAGTAGAGTGCTTGCCACAGAACTTACAATTCTATGTTTTTATTGCAGATTCAGCAGCGGACAGTCAGGACTCAGGGCTGATCTGTCTTGGAAGTCAAAATTCTTCCCAGGAAAGCAATTGATTCTCTGCAAATAAGTAAATCGGGAAACAAATCTCCCTTCCAGTTTGACTCCAGATTCCTTGTTATCTTTGTTTAAAATATTAACTTGTTGAAGTATTTTCTGCCCCGACAATGAATGCCTTAAAATAGCTGTGTTTTTTCCTCAAAACGGTTCTCACAAAGTTCACTAAAGAATATTGTCATGTGAAACCTGCAATCTGTTGAATATTTCGTAGCTCTAGAGTTTTGTGGGTGTACAACAGTTAAAGTCTTTTCCCTAAACAATCCCATCCCAAAGTTTTGCTTTAAAGTTCTTCACTGATAACTTTGTGTTGTGTGGAATCTTGTTATTACTCAGAAGTAACCCTTCATATAACAAGGAAGCCGCCTGCACCATCCCATTGCTTTTGTCAAAAGAACAAAATGATTGCAGCCCCTAATCAATAATTTGGTCATCACTCATGGTGAAGCCAAACCTAGCAATTTCACAGTTGGCTGACTTTTACCGAACTTATGTAGCCTTGTAGTATTACAGTTATGATGTATTGTTTTATACAAAGAATCCTGGATGATCTAAATGGGTATATCAAAGAAATTTACAACCAGTTTCTCTACACCAACATGCAGTTCGTCAAGTACAGACTGAATTGAATTTTCCACAGGATTGATTTTATTTCTTTCTGGTTCACTCTGCAGTTTGCTTGGAACGAATCTAGTGGTTGTGATTTGTGGCATATTGTGGCATAATCAGTAATTAATATGTCAATAAACAGTAAGTGTTTTGAAACGCTTGACCAGTGACTGACACAAGCTCTGGGAGTAGCCAAGAAAATTGCATTATTCTATCTTAATGTGAAAAATGTTTCCGTCCAACATTAGCACCAATCCATGGAACACCGGCTCCTTTATTATTTCTTTGCGGTAATATCAGCTATTTGTCACAGAAAGGAACAAAACTGAATGTTATTCCTTCAATATTTGAACTTTTAATAATAGCTTTGTCTTTTGGGGACTGAGCGCTGTGTGAACATTTATGATTTAGAAGGCAAAATATCTTAATGTTCCTGTTTTTTATCTTGGAAGAAGAAAATAAATAAATCGCAGCTTCAAACCTTCACTGATCTATAGTGATTCCATAGAACCACTCCATAAATTTGAACTGTTGGTTATGAACAATGACCCTACATTGAAACTCCCAAGGTCCAGGATGAGAAAGTCAGTACACAAGTCAATAATAAAAAGCAGAAAATACTAGAGACACACAGCAAGCCCATCAGAGTGAGGAGGTGAAAGAACAACTGGGAAATCCTTCACAGAATTGATTAAAATGAGGATGGGGTGGAGGCAGAGTGGGCAAATGAAGAGATCAAGAGTACTGATATAGCATGACAATTATTTTAACACAGAGACAGGTACTGATATCACTAACTTGCACACACATTTTAAAATGTTATGGAGGTATAATAGCAGGGTAGTTCTGTGTCAGACTAGCAACCCAGATGCCTGGACTGAAGATCTAGAGACATGGGTCCAGATTTTCTGTCTCTGGATAGTCAAAAGTCCGGACAGTACATCCCCCACAACTTCCACAGATGTTCTACAGGACTTATTGGAAGTCTCAGTGCAAAGATGCCAAATTGCCCATGAGGTTTGTATTTCCGATGGGCAATTCCCGTGCTTTCCAAAAAGGTTGTCAACTTCGCGCTAGAGTCAGAGGGTGGAAATATTTCCAAAAAATGGCCGAGTGTCAGGTTCTCGCTGAAAACTGGCATGTTTCTCTCCAGAGAAACAGGTTGGTTTCCTCACCAGACCTTATGACACTTTGTCGAAAGAAAATGGGGGGGGGGTGCTGTTTTACACCATTATTTTGAGGGGTGGCGCTTAAACACACTGGCAAAGCTGGCTACATTGAAATTAAGGGCAACCTAATCAGACCAAGAAATAACCTTCACCCACCATGGAGGTCTGAGGGGTTCCCTCCCACTCCTATATTAACACAAGCAACTTTCTCTTTCCCTTCCCAACTGTAATCACCAGCATCTCCTTCTGTCTTTACCCACCCCCCCAAACAGTAATCACTGGCATCTGATTCTTTCTCTTCCCAACAGTAATCACTGGCATTTTCTTCTCCCTTCATTGAACATTTTCCCTCCCCACTACACATACATGCCTTCCCCATGGCTCCCACTAGATTGGTACTGTCTGGTTGGCACAGTGCTAACCTTAAGTTCCAACCTGTGCCAAGGTTCAGTGCCAGGACACTGCCTAGCCACATCCCTCTCCCCCAGGAGCTATACTCAACTTTATGCCCCGGGGGAATCACCAAGGCAGGTTCACATCTGAGCAAACCTGTTGTAAACCTCATCAACATGATGTTGCGTTGGCAAGGTATGAAAATTTAGTGGGCGTGAACCTGATTACATTGCTGGCAAGGGGCAATGGAAATTGCAAATCCAGCCAGTCTTACCCAGACTGACCTCTATGTGACCCTGCATTGCCCTCAGAAACAGCTAAGCAACTCATTAGTTGTATTCAAAAAGGGTGGGTTACTGCCTCCTTTTAAAGCAAAATTACGAATATACAATAAATGCTGACCACATCTTGTGAACGAATAAGTATGAAAGCGGATGTACCAAATTAGGTGATGTACATAGGTAATCTTAGTCAAACTAATAGGCATTTTTTAAACTAAAATGGAGTAAAGGAGCAGCAAAATGAAAAGGTGTGAGTGGAAATTAGAGAGGTAAGTAGAAAACTGTCATGATATGACGTTACCGATCTCAGCATAGTCAAAGTTGAAGATTCTAAGGAGAAGACAATATATTGTTTGTGAATTTAGTACTGGCTTGGTTGGAACAATATAGGAGGAAAACCAACAGAAAAATAACTACAGAGCACTTGAATTAGCAATCAGAGATTAGGAGGACTATGCTAGCAGATAAAAGTAGAAAATTAACTACCATGCACAAGCATCTGCAGTAGCAGCTGTCAATTCACTCCAAAGCCATATGGTGAAGTTGGAAACCTGATACCAATCTTTTTACTTAATACTTGATGTTTTTGTAGAATGCAACATTACATATGTCTGCCTCCTTCCTAAACAATACCCAGTATCCCAGCAATTTTTCTTTGTACTCATTCTTTATTCTTTAAAACAGTAATCAGTAAATTAAAAAAAATGGCAGAGGTGATAGCCCATGGTGGGGCACTATAACCAAAATAGAACATCAAAAGGAAGCTTAATGTAATTCCCTTGGTGATGATGCACTCCTCCCCGTGGCATCCAGCGGTCGCAGAAGACTTCCGTGTGCCAGTATACACCGGCGTGCTCCCTCTCCAAGGCCACCTATTCATGAACATAGCCACAATAGAGGGGCAAACAGTCAAGTCAGACAACCTTCCTCCCAACCGTCCACTTCCTGGACCTGTTAATGGCCAACTTAACCAGGCCCAGCAGCAGGCTTACGAGGGGGTCGTCCTCGTCCTCCTCCTCCTCCTCGTCGTCGTCCTCATCCTCCTCCTCGTCGTCCTCCTCCTCTTCCTCCTCCTCGTCCTCCTCCTCCTCCTCCTCCTCGTCCTCCTCCTCCTCGTCCTCGTCGTCATCCTCCTCCTCCTCCTCCTCCCCCCCCCCCCACCCCCTCGTCCTGCTCCGCACCGGTTGAGTATTTTTTTATACATGCTCAAGGTATTTAATCAACTAATATCCTTCACCTGTGTATTCTTAACCTTCTTAAATTAACAGATCCCATTCTTTAAATTAAAACATTACACACAGCAATTTCCAAACACATCAAAGAAAAAAAGAAAAATAAGATTTTTCATATTCTGCATATCACAGAATACTAGATGTCTTTCTTCTAGACCTCTATTTGTAAAGTAATCCGACAATTTAACTTGTGTTGACCCAGAGATTTTGGTCAGAATTTTTAGGCCATTCACGCTGGTGGGATTCTCCAGCTCCACTGGCAGCGCACCTCTGCCTGCGGATGTCCTGCCGACATGGGGTGACATCAATGGGAATTCCGATTGACTGCAACGGGACCAGAGAATCCTGCCACTAGCAAACAACATACTACCTCCCACTGACAGGGAACACTTGGTTGAGAGGCTGGAGGATCTGGCTGCTTTTCTTTCTAGCATCGCTTTTATGCCACCAAGATCAACCCTTAACTTCTTCTCAGTCATGTTTTGTCAAATGTGCTTTATCTCTCCATCGCATTCAATGGACAACTATTCTGAGAATGCCCCTTGTATAGGATTTCCACTCAAATAGTTGATGTTATTGCATCTACCCGAGCCAGTGTTTCCACAGCTAACACACTTATAATAACCCTCCTATTTTCTCAGTTTAAGGCCAACAATATTTTCCACTTTCACCCATCGAGAATATTATAAACTCAGCTGCATCAGATGATTGGCATGGGAAAGATCACTAAAAATGACTAATTTCATGTCCTTTGGATCACCCAAGGCTCAAAGCTTGATTTAATGTTTTATTTGTCCTTAAACATCCTCAATTGTCGCATGTTTCATCATTGTACTTGATTCCAATAAATCAAGACTGCCATCAGCTCTTGTCTTAGCAAATAAACAATTTAATTTTCACATTAACTTTCTTAACTGCTCTGTTTCTGTTTTAATTGTAAGAATATCTTTCTGTGATTGATGATTTATCAGGATATGAGTAACACTTTCAAGTCAAAATTGTTGATTCAAGGTTACCCCAGTCATTTTCTCCTGAATATCTAAGCCTATATATTTAAAGGCCCCTGAAGCTTGACTTCCAATATTAAATTCCCCTTTAATCTTATTTATAACAAATTGCTCAAATTCCACAGTATATTCCCAGAGAAATTAATCGACATGCATCATAAAGATGCCTGAAAGTTCCCCTTCGTGGTACCAGTAGAACATTGTGAGGTCTTTCTCCTGCCAGTTGAATATCACCGGTTTTCAGCATGACAGGTCTAACTAGGAAATACCATACCCTTGTGGCTAATTCAATCCGTAAATGGGTATGTTAAGAGTCCTACAGCTCCCCTTCTGCATCGTTTGCCTCTAAACAGTTTTGAAAACACTTCTCTCCAAAATTTTTCACCCTGCAAAATATAGATTTTATCATGGTTGACCCATAGTCCTCCAAATATGTACCCACAGAGCTACAACAATTTTAGGATTACTTTTCCCGCTGTGGGGAAGCCCACTCTAGCATTTTGGTCCCCGAGTCTCTCTTTGAATCTTTAGCCTATATGTCCCAGCTAGAGGCCTTTTTTCTGTACATGTGACAAGGCTAGCTACCCTCTGATACTGCAGCATTTTTAAAAATATTGCCTCTCTTATTAATTGATTTTCTAATTCCACCAGTCGTAAGGGTTTCTACTTTTAGTAGTGTTCCTAGGTTGTTCTGGAGTCCTTGTTCTATTGCATAAATTAGTCGAGCCATGCTTTCTATTTTCCCTCCTGTGCCATTTTGCACAACTGCTACAGTATCTCTCCTTCTTGTGATCAGACGCTTCATTGCCAGTATGTGATTATTTCCTTGTGCAAAGGCCATTCCAGACCCACTATCAGAACTTGCACTGCATTTTCTTACTTTCCATTGTTTCATCCATTTTGTCAATCCATAAATCTTACCTCTTACCCATCATCTTGGACATTGGCCAATATCAAACCCAATTAATTGACATAAATGTACTTTAATAGTTTGGATATATGTTGAGAATACTGTCTTTCCATCACACCCTACCACCCTACCAGTATCTTTCCATTCTTTCTGACCTTTCTTTTATGGTATACTAAATCTCCAGGATTAAAGTTTATCTCAAACAGTCTTAGGTAGAAACATAAATGGAAAATGGAAGCAGGAGTAGGCCATTCAGCTCTTTGAGCCTGCTTCACATTCATTATGATCATGGCTGATCATCAAATTCACTACCCTGATCCCACCTTCCCCACATCACCACCCCCCCCACATATCCCTTGATCCCTACAGCCCCAAGAGCTATATCTAATGCTTCTTGAAATCACACAACGTTTTGTCCTCAACTACTTTCTGTGTAGTGAATTCCACAGATTCACCACAATCTGGGTGAAGAAATTTCCTCATCTCAGTTCTAAAGGGTTTACCCCTTATGCTTAAACTATGACCCCTAGTTCTGGACTCACCCATCATCGGGAACATTCTGCCTGAATCTACCCTGTCTAATCTTGTTGGAATTTTATAAGTTTCAGTGAGATCCTCTCTCACTCTTCTAAACTCCAATGGATATAATCCTAATGGACTTAATCTTTCTTCATATGACAGTCCTGCCATCCCAGGAATCAGACTAGTAAACCCTCACTGCACTCCCTCTATTGCAAGAATATATTTCCTCAGATAAGGGCACCAAAACTGCACACAATACTTAAGCTGTGGCCTCACCAGTGCCATGTACATCCCTATTTTATATTCACATCCCCTCGCTATGAAGGCCAGCATAACATATGCCTTCTTTACTACCTGCTATATCTGCATGCTTACTTTCAACAACTGATGCAGAGGACAACAATGTCTTGCTGAGTATCCACCGCTCTCAATTTACACCCATTTAAGTAATAATTTTTCTTCCTATTATCGCTACCAAAGTGGATAACCTTACATTTGTCCACATTGTATTATATCTGCCATGCATATGCCCATCACTCAGCCTGTCCAAATCATGCTGAAGTATCTCTGCATCCTCCTCACAGCTCACCCTCCCACCCAACGTTTTATCATCTGCATAATGGAGCTAGTACATTTAGTTCCCCCATCCAAATCATTTATATATAATGTGAACAGTTGGCGGTCCTAGCACAGATCCCAGTGGTACTCCACTAGTCACTGACTGCCGATTGGAAAAAGATCCATTTATTCCAATTCTTTGCTTCCTGTCTGCTAATCTGGTTTCTATTCATCTCAAGACATTACCCGCAATCCCATGCGCTTTAATTTTACATAGCAATACGCTATGTGAGACCGTGTCAAAAGCCTTCTGAAAGTCTAAATGAGCCACATCCACTAGTTTTCCCTGGTCAATGCTACTAGTTACATCCTCAAAGAGTTCCAGTAGACTTGTCAAGTATGACTTTCCTTTCATAAATCCATGCTGACTTTGACAATACCACTGCTTTCCAAATGCTGAGTGATGAAATCCTTGATAATGGACTCTTATCAGTATTTCTACTACCGATGTTGCACTCACTGGTCTATGGTTCTCTTGACCTTCCTTTTTGAATAACAGGCTTACATTAACTACCCTCCAATCTGTAGGAACCATTCCAGAGTCCAAACAATTTTGGACAAAGACCACAAATTCGCCTACTATTTCTAGGGCCAGTTCCCTAGTCTTAAGCGATGCCATTGAGTTCTCTGAATTTTTGCCAAGGTTTCTGCCTTAATGAATGCCCTTGTGTTTGCACGTATGCATTCAGTTATGCAGACAGAAAGGAACAGATTATAGCCCCTTATAGGGTGGGGGACTATCACAAAGCACAGAAGATATTTTGTGATTCCTCCTACGATTGAAAAGGACTTAATTCCCCAAGCATTTAAAGCAAATTCTTTCCATGGACTGCCCATGCCAGGGCAGGTCTTAGCTTGTACTTTGGGTGACTGCTAAGATCTAATGGAGCCTTATATTAATCACCGCATGATTTCTTTCAGAGTCTATTGCTGTTCAGCTGCGGTTTTCAAGACCACAATATTTAGATTTTTGCACAGTCTCTATCCATTTTTCTATAAGTTCATCTACAGTCACCCTTTTGTCTGACTATAGAACATAGAACATTACAGCGCAGAACAGGCCCTTCGGCCCACGATGTTGCGCCGACCAGTTAAAAAACAATGACCCTCTAACCTAAACCAATCCCTTTCCATCCATAAACCTATCCACGGATCTCTTAAACGCCCCCAAACTAAGCGCATTTACAACTGCAGCAGGCAGGGCATTCCAATCCCTCACCACCCTCTGGGTAAAGAACCTACCCCTGACATCCGTCCTATTACTACCCCCCCTTAATTTAAAGCCATGCCCCCTCGTGCTAGCTTTCTCCATCCGAGGAAAAAGGCTATCACTGTCCACCCTATCTAAACCGCTGATCATCTTATATGTTTCAATAAGGTCCCCTCTAGCCGCCTTCTTTCTAGCGAAAACAACCTCAAATCCCTCAGTCTCTCCTCATAGGACCTCCCCTCCATACCAGGCAACATCCTGGTAAACCTCCTCTGCACCCTCTCCAAAGCCTCCACATCCTTCCTATAATGTGGGGACCAGAACTGCACACAATACTCCAAGTGCGGCCGCACCAGAGTTGTGTACAGTTGCAACATGACGCTGCGACTCCTGAATTCAATCCCCCTACCAATAAACGCCAAGACACCATATGCCTTCTTAACAACCTTATCTACTTGATTCCCAACTTTCAGGGATCTATGTACAAATACACCTAGATCCCTCTGTTCATCCACACAATTCAGAGTCCTCCCGTTAGCCCTATACTTGACACATCTGTTACTCCTACCAAAGTGAATTACCTCACACTTCTCCGCATTAAACTCCATCCGCCACCTCTTGGCCCAGCTCTGCAACCTGTCTAAGTCTCCCTGCAAACTATGACACCCTTCCTCACAATCTACCACACCTCCGACTTTGGTGTCATCAGCAAATTTACTAATCCACCCAACTATACCCTCATCCAGATCATTAATAAGAATTACAAACAGCAGTGGCCCCAAAACAGATCCCTGAGGCACACCACTTGTAACTGAACTCCATGACGAATATTTACCATCAACCACCACCCTCTGTCTCCTATCTGCTAGCCAATTCCTGATCCAATTACCTAGATTACCCCCAATCCCATACATCTGCATTTTCTGCAGAAGCCTTCCATGGTGAACCTTATCAAACGCCTTACTAAAATCCATATATACGTCAACTGCCTTACCCCCATCCACCTCTTTGGTCACTTTCTCAAAAAACTCAATAAGGTTAGTAAGGCACGACCTACCCACTACAAAACCATGCTGACTATCTCCAATCAATTCATTACTCTCCAAATAACTATAAATCCTATCCCTAATAATTTTTTCTAAAACCTTGCCCACAACAGAAGTAAGACTCACCGGTCTATAATTCCCGGGGAAGTCTCTGTTCCCCTTCTTAAACAATGGGACAACATTCGCTATCCTCCAATCTTCCAGCACCATACCTGACACCAACGACGACCTGAAGATAAGAGCCAGAGGCTCTGCAATCACCTCTCTTGCCTCCCAGAGAATCCTAGGGTAAATCCCGTCCGGACCAGGGGACTTATCTATTTTCAAACCCTCAAGAATATCCAGCACATCCCCCTTATCAACTGCAATACTGTAGTTTACACCCCTGCAACCCAGTGTTCTCCTCAGCTACTATTATTGTAGAAAGACTGAATTTAGCTGCCATGTCTGGAAAATGCAAAAGTGTATGTTTCTGTCCTTGTCCAACACCTTTAAATCCATGGCTACTACATTAAGGTCTCGGATCAGTAGGAAACTTAGAATAGGCCATGGCGGCATCCTTTGATACTTTTTCCATCTATCACATTTTTCACCAAGCCTTGTGTACTCATCGTCAATCACTCTTGTGTTCTTTAGCAGAATGTTTGATTTCTGGCAAGGACTTGCAACTTTGTGACAATGTTATGTAACTTTAAGACATGCTGCTTTTCTCCCCTTCAATTTCTTTTCACCTGGTGCCATTAACACTTCTTTAATATTTTGATTAGAAATGGCAAGTTTGTTAAGGATTTGTGGTTGTTAAACCACAGATTGTGATTTTTTCCAAACGAAATTGTTCATTGTGTTCCATGTCCAGTTTCACTTGTGTCTTTTTCTTGGAAGGCCTACTCAGTACCAATGGTATCTCACTGGAGATTACATTTGTACCAATAAGGTGGGTTACTCTAGCTATTTTGGACGAAATCCCTATTATTTTCAGTAACCTCAATGTGTTGTCATCCCCAAACCCTAAAACAAGTAGAACTTTAATACTGCCTGACCTTATTTCAGTCTTTACTACTGACAGAATCTAAATAACGTATTAATTAATTTATTCCACACTGTCAAGAAGCAATCACTATCCAACACAACACAGGTAAATGAATCCACCACTCGTACATTCATTACTGGACTAAAGCTTCTTGTGACTAATACAATTCCTGCAGACTGTTCATTATTATTATCTTCAACTTTTAAAGTTGCTGTTTCATCTGTCATTTGGAAAACTTTGCTGTTCTGCTTTGAGAAGTTCACTGCACTATGATATCAACCTGAAGCACTGTTAACAGTTCAATATGCATTCCTGAGGTTCATTTGTCTATTATTATTGCTTCTTGTCTGCCAGTTGTAAAATGCTTTCATCCTCATTGCTTTTGTTTCTAACTCTTCTGTTGCACTGGCATCTGCACTCCATAACTGAATGATCTCAAAAGTCAGTGAGTCTTCCATCCTTTGTGACACCACAGAATGTCCCATTTGTGCCATCAAAGCAGCTGAAAATAAACGCTTCCTCGGGATTGTGTTTTAAATTAGCAGACATTTGATCCAAAAGGGTCTCTTTTTCTGAGAACAGAACACCAGTTAAACAGGAGCTTATCCATATGTGACACTTCAGCACAATACAGCAATTTAAATGCAAGCACCAAATAAGGAAGCTCTGGATTGAATTTCTCAAATCTATACATTCTGTTCAAGTTCATGAAGTATTCCTCTCTGGAATGACCATGCCTCATAAGCATTTAATAAATCAGCTTTCTTATAAATTTCATTCATGAAGCTTAATAGAAGGTCCATGTCTTCCTCAATATCCAACTGATGGCCATCCAATTCACAAAATACTTAACTCCAGAGCATGATGTCTCCCCTCCACCTTCACCCCATTTCCATTCATTTAATTTCTTCTCATTCATCCATTTTTATCAGCTTTCATTATAACTTTTTTTTTCTATTTCTGCAATCTCCCTCTCCACCTTTTCTCCAACCCTCTCCTCCCCACCCCTTCAGGCCAACTGCTACATTCCTTGGGTAGTCCTTAACAATCTGTACCTCTGTTCTGCAATTCACACATTCCAAACACTTTTAGTACCTTTCTCAGCCTTCATCATCACCATCTACACTTCCTTTGAGCTATTAAAACCAACCTCCCTTCCCCCTGAACCCAACTCTCATAGTATAAATCTGATTGATTTTCTTTACTCTCAGCTCTGATGAAAGGTTATCCAGACTCAAAACTTTGTCTCTATTCTCTCTTCATATATGCTGACAGACCTGCTAAGATTTTCCAGCATTTTCTGTTTTTGTTTCAATTGCAGCATCCACAGTATTTTGCCTTTATCACAAAATGCTTTGCTTCAGTTCTTTTATTAGGACGTGACAATGCCAAATACCTTGTTTTCTCTTCGGTAAGGATATAACCCGTGTCCACATATCCACTTCATTTTCCACTGGTTGTAAGGTTTGGATTAAGAGAATATCAGTGGGTAATCATTCCTTGATAATTTACACTTGATTTCAGCCATTCTTCACAAAAGGAAAACGGATTACAATCTTCTGTCTGAAAAAAAATCTTAGGTTCCAATCTACATCTTTAGACAACCATTCCCAACCACAGTGTTATTTCACTCAAAGCCCAATGATGAAGTAGGAAACAAAACAGCAATTTTTTAACTTGCAACATTACCAATGTCTGCCTTCACACCCAGTAATCCAACAGTCTTTCTTTATATGTGTTCATGGTATTTAATCAATAAATGCTCTTCATCTCTGCATCCTTAACCTTGATAACACAATTAATATACCACTAATAACAACTATGTACTTTATACAGTACCTTCCAATTTTGAGGCCATTTTAAACGGGGCTCCAGCCTTATGCTTTCTATATTTCATTACAAAATATGGCATGGTATAGTCACTGTACCTTAATAACTAGATTCCATGATGATCCTGAATTTCTGTCCTTAGCTCCAGGTACGCTACCACACTGTGATGTTTAGAATAAAATTAAAATGTTAACAAATTTAAATTGTTACATGTTAATTATATAACTCATCGTTGTTTAAATACACCAAAACATATAATTTTATTTGATCAGGGAAAGAAATTAGGCCTAGTACTTTTTAATAGATTTCAACTCCACCTTTTCTCCCTATCCCTCAGTTCCTAGTTCTTTCAGCAAAAACATAGTAATTTGTCCCTTTATGGTGTCATCGTCAATAGATTTCTTTTTGGCAACATATTGTCAAATCAAATACTTTTGTCTATTTTATTATTTCACTCTGAAAACACAAGCTGAAGATGTTGAACAGGTGTCAACTGTCCTCTGTAAATTTCCCCAAGTATAAGTCTAGATAATAATATTAGTCTGATGAACCATTGGTGTTTGACAATCAAACTCCATCCTGTTTCTACTTAAAGTTCACATACTCACACTTCAGCAGGAGTCATAGGAATGGGCAGGAGCCATTAGTCCATTCAGCCTGGACCACCATTCAATTAGATCATAGCAACATAGGGCTTAATGCAGGAGTGGACTATTTATCCCTTCATGCCTGCTCTGTCATTCTGTAAGATCATGGCTGATCTATTAGTAGTCTCAATTCCACTTTCTTGCTTGCCACCACTGCCCCCCTCTCCACCTCCTTTCCCCAATACCCTTGACTCCCTTGTCCATTACAAATCTATCTAGCTTATCTCTGAATAAATTAAAGACCCAGCTTCTGCTGGAGAAGTGGATTCCACAGATTAATAACCCTCTTTGAGAAAGTGTTTTTACTCATCTCAATCTTAAAAGGGAGCCCTCTTATTCTGAAACTGTATCCCCGGTTCTAACCTCCCCATCATGCATGATCTGAATACCACCTACTTACCTTTGTTCTGTAACGCTTAATACATTCCCTAATTAAAGTCTGTCAGTGCCAATTTTTACATTTTCAGTTGACCTGGCCATTTAAAAAAAAATTCATGGGCTATGCACCAACATACATGGTAGCATATCCCATTAAATAATTTAAAGAATAGCTAGTGAAGATCAGTATTTGTTGCCAGTCTCTGCCCAGAAGGTGAGAAGGTGGTGATGAGACACCATCTTGAATGACTGCAGTACACATGGTGTTTGTACACTACAGTGCTGCTGGATAGGGAATTCCAGGATTTTGATTTTGTGACAGGCAATATAGTTCAAAGTCACGATGGTGTGTGGCTTGGTGGGAACTTGCAGGTGGTTCCTTTGCATATGCTATCCTTGACCTTGGTAGTGGTTGTGGGTTTAGAAGCTGCTGTCAGAGAAGCCTTGGTAATTTGCTGTCCACGAGGAATTCTGGAAAACTTTCCTGTAAAAAGCTTTTGAGGGAAGGAACAAAGAACAAAGAACAAAAGAACAAAGAACAAAAATCAGCCTGGGAAACAGGCCCTTCGGCCCAACGAGCCCGCGCCGCCATCTCAACACCACCAGTCCACCTCTCTACCCATGACCCCTGTCTAATGTTTTATGGCCATCCAGATTGAGGGAAACTGATTTAGGGACAATTTATTCCTGCCAATCAGCCTAACAGCACATCTTTGGGGTGTGGGAGGAAACCGGAGCACCCGGAGAAAACCCACGCAAGCACGGGGAGAATGCGCAAACTCCCACAGACACTGGCCCAAATCCATGTGTCTGCACAGCAATCAGCGATAGTCACTGAGATGTCGTCTTGCCCAGTATCTTGTCCAGTTTAGGCACACACTAACGACATGAAGCACTAGGCCAATCTCGAACAACCAAGAGCAGCCCCAGTACGACCCATCGTGTATATGCCCCTCATTGGACACGAGGTGGACCGACTTAAAACCTGTGAATGAAAAGAGAAAAAACATTATTATCATACTATACCCATTTACATTACCAGGGACGCCCCATGCTAATGACCTTTATTTAAAAGTATCTCCTATATCCACCCATCTCCAACTCAGTCATGTGCCTGTCTAAGTTACTCTTAAAGGACTCTAGCGTGTTTGCTTCCACCACCTTACTTGGCAGAGCATTGCATACCCCCACTACCCTCTGTGTGAAAAACCTCCCTCTAACAACAGAAGGCATGGTCTTTATTCATGATTTTATTTTTTTTAAATGTAGATTTAATTATTCCTGTAACAAAAATACTGATATATGGAAATATTATTGAATTCCAAATGTATTTTTAAGTGGCCAGTCCAAAAAATGCAAAATTCTTTGTCTAAAAGAAAAAAATGATATTCTATTCCCTAGTTGTGAATAGAAGTAGTTCCACGTCTTCTGATCAATAAAAAAATTCAGAAAAACTTGGCACAGCAGAATGAACAGAAATCTCCTGTACATAAACTTTGTACACTAAAATATTATCATAAGTTTATGTCAAAGTTGTGTTGGTTTTGAATTTAGGCAGCTATCCAATTTAAACTTTGGAATCACACTTTTCCAATTTGAAATAAAAACTGCATAATTCTGAAATATTTCATAAACACAGAAAATCTAAATCCCGAAAGCAAAGTTTCACTTTATATGTCAAACTAGTGATTAGAGATTGATTTCTGCAGAGATGAAACAAATACTTTCAACTTAAAAATAATAAACTATTGGTATGGCTGATGCAACTAGGTAAATAGCTGGTGGCATATATCCTGTGCACATTAATCAGCAAACTCTCGCTCATCTAAGTTTGTACTAACCTTGAATAATACCTGGATCGACTAAGTAGAGTGGCGGTCTGTACAATGTTAGGCTAGATTGTGAAACTGGTTTTAAAGTTGGTCCCTTAAATAATAGGCAGCATTGTGTCAAGTCAGGAACTTAAATTACTGCAAAGTTTAAGATGCATGTCAAAGCTACAAAACTGGATTTTTTTCAGATGAGTGAAAAGGGGTAAACTTTTAGAATAAAAAAGGCTTTGTGAAAAAACACAACCTTTAAAGATGGCTGTTGAATTGCGGAGACATTTGCACACGGCATTTTAATGGACGGGAATCTTGGACAGAAATTAACATAAATAAATGCTTACTTTTCTCAGCTAGTTTGCTACCCGTCCTTCGCATCTGTTATGCCCATTCTCAGGTTTCTGATGTATCCAAGGCATTTGTCAATCTAGTTGACTTCCTTAGTGTGCCCCAGAGTTTTCTGTGTAAAACCCTCAGTTTGGGGATTTATATACATCTGTGGAGAAATAATGTAAATGAGCTAAGCGTCAATCGTCCATGGAACTCGCCACTCTGTTGGTATGGGAAAGTTAGGTAAGGTCCAGGTTCGTCATTTGCAATTTCTACTTCACATGCAAAACGTTCTGGACAAGTTTGCAGAATACTGCGGATGCTAGAAATCCGATAGAAAAAACAGCAAATGCTGGAAACATTCAGCAAATCTGGCAGCATCTGTGGAGAGAGAAACAATGTTAACGTTTCCGGTCGATGACCTTTCACCAGTACTCGGAGCATGTTTTTAGCTCTAAGACGGCAGGTTCGTTCTCCTCACAGACGCAACCGGTCACGTTGAGTATTTCCAGCATTTTCGTTTTTTTAAATTTCAGATCTCCAGTACTCTGCAAATACGTAAGTGATAACTGAACTCTTCAACCTATACACCAGAAGGTAAACCTTAAAAGCTCTCGGGTACCTAGTCAAATACAACACTCCCTGGAATATATGCACCACTGATGCAGATTGTTGAACAACCAGTTGATCAAATACAGATTCATTTTAGATTTGAAGTCAAACTTCTTGTGGCCATACGAAACCTCAAATAATCTTAATAAAAAAACGCAATGTTCGTCTTTATTACTGACTGCTTCACCCAAGTTCAATATCCACATACTAATTCTACATGTTAAAGAGAACCCGGGTTGCCCCAGAATCAACAGCAAGATGATGGATACGCACTTTGCAGAGGGATTCAACCACTAAGGACCCACTTTTTAAATTTTAAATTCAGTTACGGGATGTGGGCGTCGCTGGCCAGAGCAGCATCTATTGCCCATCCCTAGTTGCCTTTGAGAAATGAGAAGAGAAAGAAAATTCATCAAATTACATATTATCTCCAGTATTGACCATCTACTCCAGTTTCAGTGGTCTATCCCGTTATAATGTTTAAAACAACTAATAACGTTTATCTCTATGCTAAAGCTCAGCCTGTGATCGTTGGCAGAGGATTGTTAGTGGCAGTATAAAGATTTTACTGACAAAATCCTCAATATAGACCATGGAAGCGCTGTGTTTTAAATCGGCGTCTTACTTTGCTTCAAATTATTAAAATTAATAACTTTATTTAGATGTGAAGCCAAGATGAAAGACCCACATTCCGCGCGTGACTCACAAACAAGGTTGAAAAGAATTATTGACTAAACTGGAGCGAGGAGTTCCACAGAGGCAGAATATGTTGAAGTAAACATTGATTTTTTGAGTGAGAAGGAAGGGAGGAGGTAAAGGGTGTAGGAGCACAATGTCAGAGCTCAGTGTAAACCAGGGAGCAAAGGCCGAGGTAAGAGGACAATTAAGGTTGCCAGGGAGAGAGATTTGAGGCTACCAGAGAGGAGAAGAGATTGCCTATCAGGCAAGCTCTTCCTCCCCACCCCCAAACACTCCAGCTGGTTTCGTATGTACGAGTGCTTAATGCACTTTTTATCAATAATGCTTTCAAACCTCATCCATATGGTCCCAGATAGAATAAAATTTCATTTTGTTTAGATTGACTTAAATCGCAGACGATGGCTTGGTTCCCAGAGAAGCACTTTCTCACGGGTTTCAGGTGTGTTGTTTCCATGAATGTGAAATCATGCGGCATAAATTCTGCCATTTCGAATCAGCGTTGTTTCCTATGTATTAACTAAATGTTGCAGAAGGTGATGATTCTATGCAATGTCCAATGCATCGACTGACCAGACAATATTGATGTAAGTTATCGTGGTTTAAAACCCTGTACTTTACATGCAGAAATATAACCAATTCGACCTTAGTCCTCAGCCCCAGCTCAATATGAAATAAAGAATTTGCCCCTTGTTGCCCATAAAGTTTTAAACAATATTTCCAAATTTACAATATAAAGATTAAACAACTTCGCGCATAGTAGGTTTAATTTAGTGTAGACTGGACATTGATTCCTCGCATCCTTTATCCTAACTATTGGTTTTATGGATGCATGAAGTTGAAAATAGACAATTAACATAATGTGTTTGGAAATTTATCGCTCTTTTAAAATGGGGTACATCGCTCCTTTTAAGATTGGGAAGGAGTCTAATTATGAAAGGGGATCTGTATGAAGTGATCCATTAGCTCTATTACCGAGCTTCCAGCTCTCTCGTTTGCCTTTAATCCCTTTTGAATGGAGTGAGCCCCGCCCTTTCTCTGCACCTATATCTCCTCCTCCAACCACTCGAACTCATTGAGAATTGTTTGATTGTGGAGTTGCTTTCAACTCTTAAAGAATGAAGGGGAGAGGTTTGCGGGGGGGAAAATGATTTTCGATCCTTTCATACAAATCGTTTCACTTGAGTGACTTGGAAGAACTGCTTCTAAACATCGAGGCAGTGAAGCTGGGATATACACGAACGGCACTCCGGCTCCTGAAGTCAGGTTTGCCCTTGCTCCAGTGCTTCGCCAAAAAAAGGAACTCGGGGGAAATCCACCCTTGTGTTGCAGAAACACAGAACTCCCAACTGTAAAGCGGTTACCATGAATAGCTATGGTCCTCCATACCTGTATGTACCCACCGCGTCTGCCCGGGGAACATCTCAGAGAACTCCCAAGTGCGCTCGCTGCCGGAACCACGGGGTGTTGTCCTGGCTCAAAGGGCACAAACGCTACTGTCGCTTCAAAGACTGCACTTGCGACAAGTGCATCCTTATTCTGGAAAGACAGCGGGTCATGGCCGCTCAGGTGGCTCTCAGGAGGCAACAAAGCAATGAGAATCCTTGCAGCCTGGTTCTTCCCGACGATTACAGAGCCACATATTCAGCCCCGGAGAGAGCCGAGGACTCGGCGCTTTCGGATAGCGTCTGCTCAGCAGGTACAGGCAGCAACAGAGCTGAGGAGACCATATCTGCGGACTCTCTACTCTGTCAGCAAGCGGGTAAGAACACAGGCTAGAAATACTTAAAGGGTTTTCACAGCTCATTGTATTTGAACAGCCCGAAATTACAAGGGGAATATTTTACATATAAATTACTCTAAGTGTACTGATCTAATAGAAAACATTTCCCCGTGATCCACACTTGACATTTGAACGTCTCGCTCTGAATGTAAATAGTTGATATTTTCTTGTTGTTTTCTGTGGGAAAGTAACTAAGACATTCTTTCAGTAAAGTCTGTCCATCATCTCCCTGATGTAAACAAAGAGGCTCAACATTGATACAGCAAATTATCAGGTCTCAAGATGTTCCAAAGGTGTCGCAATTAATGAGAAATATTTTCAACTGCAATTACTGTCATGGAGGCAAGTTTGTCCAAAGGAGAAGTACTTAATCAACTGACATTTATGTTCTTGTAGCTATTCCGAGAAAGAGCGTTTACTATATTCTGTGTCCCCTGTTGTTGCATCCATTCCAACAATTGGCAGGTTGCTGCCTTGTATTATCCCGCGATTTGGACCGATTCCAAGATTGAGAAATCATTAATGTAGGAGACTACAAACTGGGATCATTTTGCTTCTCTGAGGGACATTAGGAGGGATATATTGCCAAAATCTACGCCCGGGTGCACTGGATCGGAAAATCGGGCGGGCTTCCTTTACACTTCCACCCGCCCAATTTCCCAATCTACATGGTGCCCAGACATTCCGCTTCATCTGGACTGGCGCAAACTTCGCAAATCAGCATCATCTAAACTAGCCCGCTGTAATGGCGCACGCCGACACCTTGGATCTTTGTAAACAAACATCTTAATATTTTGTTGCCGCCAAATGCCCAGTTTTATAGATAATATTCAGAGCTGAGCAGCATCTCGTTCAGTCTCTTCACCTTCATCGAAGTCTAAGGTGAAGAGACAGGAGGCCAACTTTGTCCAATCTACCAAGATTAGTTATCACAAAAATACTTGAAAACGATTTCATGGCTACGTGAGCATGAATTACCTGTGTCCAATAAAGCGGCAGGAACATGCATTTTAGTTTAATGAGCAAAGAGAAGGAGCGGCACAATATGCGGCCACTGCAACAATCTGGATGCTATTTTAACTGAACAATCACTGGCAAAGCAAGCCACATTTGTTATCCCCTTTTTCTACGAACACTTAAGCGTCTGATTATTCTTACTGCAAATTGGCTTCCTGCTTGTTTTTCCATGTTAATTCTTAACATAACAAATCAAAGAGCCGGCTAGTTCAAAGCCATAAGACTCTGGTTATGATAATTGTGCAGGGTGAAAAGGGGGATTGATCTGTTTGGATGACCCGCGTTTACCGTTTCAGCCCCAGGGACGTGATTAATCACTGCAGAGAGCACAGGGATTAAAGGATCAAATTGCCTGGTTACAAGTGAAACAAAGAGAGACCTGCTGCTGGGATAATTTCCAGCTATTTCTTAGAGAGAAAAAAACAACCCGCACTTTTATGGACTTCTGTTATTCCAATTAAACCGTACATGACTACTTCAGTGACACATTATCACAAGGTGCCATTTATGGAATTAAAATATATAAGAGAAATTGATTCCTGTCAGCATTCTGTAAATATTTCCTAACGGCGACTATTAATATAATTAAAATGTTTTAATTCCACATTCAGAACATTGCTGCAATGTTTGGGAGTTAATTGGCGGTTTTTATTTTCTGAATTAATAATTAAACATTTGGCTAACGGGAAGTTGTATTAACGGTTGACAAATGACGCCTTCAGGATAAATTATGATGCTAAGGGAAACGGTGTCCTCTGTAATACCCATCAAGCTGTAATCAGTTTTAGGATTTATTGACTTATTTATCCTTTCATTCATTGCTCCAGTCAATGTAACTTACTTTGAATATAACTAATTGTGTATATTTCATAATTCACAAAAATATTAAACGTTGAAAACAAGTGCAAATTAATCCTAATTTGGACCCCTAAATTACAATAGAAACGCATTGTTGTAACCCCTTCAAGTAAATATCAAGATATTACATCCTTAAACTTCGAATAAATTGCCGGATGATATTTTGTTAAATTCTAAACTTCCTAAATAGTTCTTTTGGTGGGATTCGGAGCTAAATTCTGTTTAAAAGTTGAAGCTCAAAGTGAGACTTGTTAGTGTTCTTACACCTGCAACAGACTTTTTTAAAAAAAGACCTTTATTAGGTGTAGATTTCCCTTAAATAAAATCCATCTTCCTTATTTCAAATATAAGATGCAACTATATTTTAAATACAACCTTGCATTCCGACTTCAAAAAAGACCTGTGGCGGGCCTGCTTCCCGCAATCTTTAATTTCTTAAAGTCAAGAAAGGTATGTTTTGGTTGATTGGGCCGATAGATATGGGGTGTAATTGAACGTGGAAAAATCGAAATTGTTACATATGCATTGAGTTATAAAACTTTGAAAACAATACAAGTGCAGACAAACGTAAAGGTTGGACTGCACAAAGGTGGAATGACAACCCAATAACGCAGTGAAAATACATACGGAATCCTAAGTTTTATACAAGGGAGTACAGTACAAAGACAACGTAATGCTAAAATCATTCCCGAGCTGGTGCAGGTACCATGAGCTGAATAACCTTGTTATGTTGTAAAATTCTAACATCTTGGAAACTATAGTGTGCACCGACAAAAAAAACCGCAAATAATATTCAGGATATATTGGGGAGTTTACGTACATTAGTAAGTACAGTTGGCTTCGTAAGTGTTTTAAAGTAATTTTGTTTCATGACCCAATGCGCGCAGTACATTACGCTGATTGAACGGGAGCCTTCACTGGACCTATTATGTCGCGATGTACCTGCCCTCTTCATTTCATGCAGGGACATGCGGCGGTGTGAACGTGAATGCTCCAGAGTTCAGTACCCGAATTTAAAGTTAGTCTAGGTCTACACTTGGAGAAAAGTAATTCCCCAAAAGTATTATTCTGAGGAATGTATTCCGGTATGTTACTATGCACAATAATGAAATCATTCATTCACTACAAAGTTCTAATTAAAATATTGTACCTATTTGTTATCAGATGAATATGAAGATGTCGGGAGAAAAGTTGATGAGAAGAACCAAATGAAGATTACGGAAAGTGAGGAAGAAGAGGCGGTTTCATCCACAGATCCTCAAAATAGTGACTTACTTTCAACCCTCCAAGAGTCCGGCAATGAAATAGAGCGGAGGAAGGAAAACAAAGAACAGATTAAAGGCGCCACCGGAGATAATTTCAGTGACATCAGGAAGTTCTTGAAGTCGGAAGATATGCTGAAGGACGTGGCTCCTTCAGGAAAATCTAAAACGCCCCCCATAGAGGTTCTTGCCAAGGTATTTCCAAATCAGAAACAATCTGTGCTGGAGTTGGTACTGAAGGGTTGCAATAATGATTTGGTTTCAGCTATTGAAACCTTACTCACCAGTACCACCAGGCGATCTGAAAGCTCGAAGAGTTCCAGCAAAGTACAGACCACTAAGGACATAGCTGACTACAACTCTGGTCACTATCCTTTATCCTCTACAGCTTGGTCTCTGAGTTCTGCCTTCAGATCCCCATCTGACCCCTTCCAGGTATCCCCAAACAACCATAGTGTTGTGGCAAGCTTGCCCAATGTCAATCAGACAATTACACAACCCAGTCAGTACCCAGTGCCAACCCTTTTCAGACCAACTTTGTCTGGATCTCATCCCTTTGTTTCCAGTGAGTTTGCCCTATGGAGCACCATGACCTTCCAGCACCCTAGCCTAAGGCAACAGTTTACTTCCCTGGCTCATTCTACTAGTGCTCTGTTGGGCAGCACCACAATGATCCTTCCTGCCCCAAATGAGACTTCCCAAAAATCATCTGTCTGTGATGGGAATCTGGCAGAAAAATCTTTGAAAGCTCTTGAAGAAAGACAAGAAAGTAAAAATTAGCAGATTGGATTTCAAACAGATTCTCTGGGCCTGTTCTGTTAAACTTTCATAATGAATGTTGGGACTGGTTAAAAAGAATGCCCTGAAGAACACATGCTCACAAAGGAAATCCTGAAGTGGACATTGTAAGATTGATGTCCATCCCAAATATGTGTAACAACCTCGCCTTGTAATAGTCAATGTGACAAGTGTTCATTTTATTTAGAATTTTATTGCATTGAAAACAAAACTAGATGATGTTAGCTCAGAATTTAATGGCCGTAAGACAATTTCATCATAATTTGTTTCTGATTCAACCTAGTAAAAGGGAAATAAATTCTACCTTTTAAAACTAATCAGCAGCTTGGTATATGGAATACAAATTCCATTTGTGTATTGGGTTTGAAACATAACACCAAAATTGAAATACAAGTGTGTATTGTATAAGTTGGTATTGAGTGATATTCAAATTACTTTTTGGAGAATTATTGGTCAGAAGTACAGTCATAGCACAGGGCATAGTCAGCTATTTGAGACTACTTTTGTGCTCTAGTTTCCAGTCTATTTCCAAGTTATTCCATTCAAATCCTCATCCTTTGCATATTTGGCATGTGCACTATATCATGGGTAGAAAGCTTGCATTTTTCTTGCACCCTCATTGTATGCTGTTGCTGAATGATCCACATTGCCTCCATCAGATACATTTTTTCTCTAAAGTTATTTTAATTAGTTTTTATCAAGTTATCTTTCTAAATAAATATAACTTTTAAATTATCTTTTGACAACAAACTATAGCAGGAGCAATTATATAGTTTAAACATCTTCAAGTCATTAGAATATGCTTGTACATTTTAGTCAGATTGTATATTGTGTTAAGCATTCAACCTTCAATGCACCAGGCTACCACTGACTAGGCAACATATTTTAGTGAGCCCTTTTCCTTGGGCTGCTAACAAATTTACTCACCAGGCACTTCATTGTTGTAAAAGACAACCAGAAAAAGATATTAAAAGTTTGATCTGGTTACTGCTCTGTGTTGCCATCAACTTTAATGTTTTCTCTCCTAAATCAACTTCTTCGAAATTGTTTCCAAACTGGCTAAGTTTAGAGATGTGTGCCCAGCTACAGGAAAACTGCAAGAAGTTGGAGGCATGGGATAACAGGTAAGTTTAGGTTTGTCTCATACTAATTTTTGTTACTTTTGAAAACTTCTCAGGTACCTGATCTGAGGGATCATTTTCATGCATCAGCCTTATCAGGTCGCCTGATTTTTGTCACAACCTGGTATCCCCACACTGCATTTCCAGCAGGAGTTGTTGAATGCATGCAGGTAGGAAGTTTGGCTGTTTTTCAGTATGTCTTCCCATCTCAGAAATCTGAAGGTCATTTGTAGCTTCCATACTGTCCCCCTGATTGAGCTCAGGTCTCATCCATTGTGTTCTACCCTTAGGCAGATCTGAACTCAAATCACACATGATATGCTTGAGCCACAAGGTGGGAAGAGGAGCTGCTGTGTTTTCTCATCGGTGAAGGTAGAGGGAAGGGTTCATGCTCTGATGTTATTGAAGTCAATGTTCAGGGGTAAAGGGGCAGGTGTTGCACTTTCTTCAGTTGCACGGGAAGGTGTCGTGCTGTTAGCATTCTGCACTGGGGACCATCCTCTACGAGACCCCCTGGTCCAGTCTTCCATCACACTCAACACATCATCCCCTGACTACGGCACCTTCCCATGCAATCGTAGAAGATGCAACACCTGCCCCTTATCTCCTCTCTGCCCATCATCCCAGGGCCCAAACACTTTTTTCAGCTGAAGCAGCGCTTCAATCTGGTCTATTGTCTTTACTGCTCCCAATGTGGTCTAGTCTACATCAGTGAGACCAAAAGCAGACTGGGTGACCACTTTACAGAATATCATTGGTCAGTCTGCAAGCAGGGCCCTGATCTTCCTGTCACTTGCCTGTTCTCCTGTCCACATGGCTGAGGCTTCAAATAAGTTTTGTGTTGGTCTTCATGGAGGAGGACACAAATAGCTTGCCGAATATTAAAGATAGAAGGATGGTAGGAGATGAGGTCCTTAATGCAATTACAGTCACTAGAGAGGTAGTGCTTGATAGACTAACGGGACTGAAGGTAGACAAGTCCCCGGGCTGGATGGAATGCATCCCAGGGTTCTGAAAGAAATGGCAGAAGTGATAGCGGATGCCTTAGTAATTATTTATCAAAATTCGCTGGACTCTGGGGAAGTGCCGGAGATTGGAAAATGGCTAATGTTACGCCGTTAATGTTAAAAAAGGTAGCAGACAAAAGGCAGGGAATTATAGGCCGGTTAGCTTAACGTCCATAGTTGGAAAAATGCTAGAATCCGTCATCAAAGAAGAAATAGCAAGACACCTAGAAAAGAACGGTTTGTTCAAGCAGACACAGCACGGATTCATGAAGGGGAGGTCGTGTTTGATGAATTTATTGGATTTCTATGAGGATGTGACTTGTGCGGTAGACAGAGGGGAATCGGTGGATGTGGTGTTTTTAGATTTCCAGAAGGTGTTTGATAAGGTGCCTCACAAAAGGTTGCTGCAAAAGGTTAGGGTGCACGGAGTTGGGGGTAAGGTGTTAGCATGGATTGAGGATTGGTTGTCTAACAGAAAGCAGAGAGTTGGAATCGATGGGTGCTATTCTGGTTGGCAGTTGGTGACTAGTGGAGTGCCACAGGGATCGGTGCTGGGGCCTCAACTGTTTACCATTTACATAGACAAGCTGAAGGAGGGGGCTGAGTGTAGGGTAACGAAATTTGCTGATGACACAAAGATGAGTGGAAAAGCAAATTGTGTGGAAGGCGCGGAAAGTCTGCAGAGAGATCTGGGTAGGCTGAGTGAGTGGGCGAGGACCTGGCAGATGGAGTATAACGTTAGGAAATGTGAGGTTATCCACTTTGGTAGAAATAATAGTAGGAGGGATTATTATTTAAAGGGTGAAAAGCTGCAGCATGCTACGGTGCAGAGAGACCTGGGGGTCCTTGTGCACAAATCGCAAAAACCCAGTCTGCAGGTGCAGCAGGTGATCAAGAAGGCGAATGGAATGTTGGCCTTTATAGCGAGGGGGATAGAATATAAAAGCAGGGAAGTCTTGCTGCAACCGTACAGGGCACTGGTGAGACCGCAACTGGAGTACTGTGTGCAGTTTTGGTCACCGCACTTGCACAAGGATATATTGGCCTTGGAGGGAGTGCAGAGAAGGTCATACATAAGAACATAAGAAATGGGAGCAGGAGTAGGCCATCTAGCCCTTTGAGCCTGCCCCGCCATTCAATAAGATCATGGCTGATCTGTCATGGCTCAGTTCCACATTCCCGCCCTCTCCCCATAACCCTTAATCCCCTCGCTTATCAAAAACCCATCAACCCGCATCTTAAAAATATTTAGCGAGGCAGCCTCTACCACTTCAACGGGCAGAGAATTCCAGAGATTCACCACCCTTTGAGTGAAGAAGTTCCTCCTCAACTCTGTTCTAAACCGCCCCCCCTTTATCTTGAGGCTGTGCCCCCTAGCCCTACTGTCCTTTCTGAGCGGGAAGAGTCTCTCCACCTCTATCCTATCCATCCCATTCATCATCTTATACGTCTCAATGAGATCTCCCCTCATTCTTCTAAACTCTAACGAGTACAAGCCTAGTTTATTCAGCCTCTCCTCATAGTTCAACACCCTCAACTCCAGCATCAGCCTAGTAAACCTCCTCTGCACTCCCTCCAAGGCCAAAATATCCTTGCGTAAGTGTGGCGACCAAAACTGCACACAGTACTCCAGCTGCGGCCTCACCAGTGCCCTACACAGCTGCAGCAAGATCTCCCTACTTTTATGTTCAATCCCCCTCGCTATGAAGGCCAGCATCCCATTAGCCTTCCTGACCACCTGCTGCACCTGCGGGCTGGGTTTTTGCGACTCATGCACAAGGACCCCAAGGTCCCTCTGCACCGTCGCCTGCTGCAATTTTTCGCCACGTAAGTAATAATCCTTCCTACCATTATTCCTACCAAAGTGGACCACCTCGCACTTGCCAACATTAAATTCCATTTGCCAGTTCCTGGCCCATTCGCCCAGCCTATCCAGATCCTTCTGCAGACTCTCCACACCCTCCGCGCAATTTGCTGTACCACCAATCTTGGTGTCATCAGCAAACTTTGACACCATACCCTCGGTTCCCTCCTCCAGATCATCTATATAAATGGTAAAAAGCTGAGGCCCCAGCACCAACCCCTGGGGCACTCCACTAGTCACCAACCGCCAATCCGAATAGCACCCATTGACCCCCACTCTCTGCCTCCTATTAGACAACCAATCCTCTATCCACACTAACACCCTACCCCCAACTCCATGCCCCCTTACCTTCTGCAATAACCTCTTGTGAGGTACCTTGTCAAACGCCTTCTGAAAATCAAGAAAGACCACATCCACTGGCTCTCCTCTATCCACCGCCCTAGACACATCCTCATAGAATTCCAATAAATTCATCAGACACGACTTCCCTTAACGAATCCATGCTGCGTCTGCTTTATCAAGCAATTCCCCTCAAGGTGCCTCGCTATTTCCTCCTTGATCACGGATTCTAACATTTTACCTACAACAGACGTTAAACTAACCGGCCTATAATTCCCTGCCTTTTGCCTGCCACCCTTCTTAAACAATGGCGCAACATTAGCCGTTTTCCAATCTTCCGGCACTTCCCCGGAATCCAGCGACGTTTGGAAAATAACCACCAAGGCATCCACTATCACCTCCGCCATTTCTTTCAGAACCCTCGGATGCATTCCATCCGGTCCTGGGGACTTGTCCACAATCAGTCCCTCCAGTCTGTCGAGCACCGCCTCTCTAGTAACAATAATGTCATTGAGACCCTCCGGTCCTACCATCTTTCCATTGCTAACACCCGGCAAATTGTTCACATCCTCCTCCGTGAAGACCGAAACAAAAAAGTTATTCGAGGCCTCAGCCATTTCCCCATCCCCTACCACTAAGTACCCCCTCTCATCCTCTAAGGGTCCAACGTTCACCCTAGCCAGCCTCTTCCTTTTTATATATTTATAAAAACTCTTGCTATTCTGTTTTATATTAAGCGCTAGCCCAGCTTCATAGTTTATCCTACCCTTCTTTATCAGCTTCTTTGTCAATCTTTGTTGACATTTAAACCCCTCCCAATCCTCTTCTCGTCCACTACTCTTAGCTACTCTAAACGCCTCCGCTTTTAATTTAACACTTTCCTTCACCTCCTTCATTATCCACGGCTTATTACCTCTCCTCCTATGGTCCTTTTTAACCATTGGAATAAATTTCTGCTGAGCACCAAGAAAGATCTCCTTAAAGATCCTCCACTGTTCCTCAGCAGACCTACCTTCCAACGTGCTCCCCCAGTCAACATTCGCCAATTCTTCTCTCATCCTACCGTACTCCCCTCTGTTCAAACAAAGGACGCGTGTCCGGGAACTCACTTTCTCCTCCTCCATCTGCACCAGAAACTCCACCATACAATGATCACTCTCCCCAAGAGGATCCTTCACCACAAGGTCCCTAATTCTACCCGCCTCATTACATTGCACCAGATCCAAGATAGCTCGCTCCCTCGTCGGCTCCAACACACACTGTTCAAGGAAACTATCCCGGCAGCATTCCAAGAACTCCTCCTCGAGCCCACCGCGTCCAACATGGGCCAACCAATCAATATGTAGATTGAAATCCCCCATAATTATCGCCGTTCCATTCCTGCACGCCGCACTTATTTGCACGTTAACAGCCCACCCCACCTCCAGATCATTATTTGGGGGCCTCTAGACGACACCCACCAGCGTCTTCCTCCCTTTGCTGTTCCTAATCTCCACCCACAACGATTCCACTTTCTGCTCTTTGGTTCCTATATCATCCCTTGCTACCACCCTGATGCTATCCTTAATCAGCAGAGCTACGCCCACCCCGCCCCCTTTTTCCTCCCGCCTATCCTTCCTAAACACTTGATACCCCTGGACATTCAGCTCCCAGTCCCTGTCACCTTGCAGCCACGTCTCTGTAATGGCCACCAGATCATATCCATTTGTGCTGATCTGCGCCACCAGCTCATCCACTTTATTCCGAATGCTTCGTGCATTTAGATAAAGTGCCTTCATCCCAGCCTTCACCTGGACCCTATTTGCCAGAACGCCACCAACCATACTCACGCCCCCCACTCCCTTTATTATTGGGACATCCTCGGCCTCTTCCCTTACCTGTACCCTCTCCTTTACTTTAGACCCCATAATGTCACCTACCCTTGCACCCCCCCCCCCAATTAGTTTAAAGCCCTAACTACAGTCCTATTCACACGATTCGCCAGAACTCTGGTCCCAGCATGGTTCAGACCAACCCCATCCCACCCGAACAGGTCCCACCTACCCCAATACTGATGCCAATGCCCCATAAATTCAAACTCATTCCTCCCACACCAATCCCTGAGGCACCCATTCACTTCCTTAATCTTATCAACCCTACGCCTGTCTGCACACGGTTCAGGTAGTAATCCAGAGATAACCACCTTGTCGGTTCTACTTTTTAATTCCATTCCCAGCTTTTCATACTCCCTCCCCAGATCCTCAGTTTGCATTTTGCCTACGTCATTGGCATCCACATGTACCACAACGACCAGATTCTCACCCTCCCACTCCAGGTTCCTCTGCAGCCCGGATGTGACATCCTGGACCCGAGCACCAGGCAGACAACACACCCTTCTGTGCACTTTGTCATTGTGACACAGGACAGTGTCAATACCCTTAGCCCCACTATCCCCAATTACTACTACGTTCCTTATCACCTTCTCTTTGCCTATATCCTGCGTCTGCATCACTGTACTGTGTGTAGTTTGCTCACCAACCTCACCTCCCTCGTTCTCGTCCAGACTGGAAGCAAGAACCTCAAACCTGTTATGCAGATTGAGAGGCTGAGGCCTCCGGCCCCCACCCTCCTTCCTCCGGCCCCCACCCTCCTTCCTCCTCTCAGCAGCCCCCTCTTGTTCCTAACCCTTAGAGTTAGCCAGTCTAGGGGGGGGTGGATGTCTCTTGCACCCCATTGACAATGGCACCCTCTCTCCCCCTGATGAGCCACAGTGTCTGAAGCTCAGAGGCCAGCTCATCTACCTTGAGCTGGAGCTCCTCCAGCAACCTGCACTTACTGCAGACATGGTCACTGGGAAGGACCCTGGGGTCCACCAGCTCCCACATCATACAGAAAGAACACATCATATGCCCCTCCACTATTCACTGTAGTAGTATTGAAAATTTCCATACGAACTTACCTGGCCCTTTTTCTCCCCAGCCCTTTGATCCTAAGCCCTAATAGCTCACTCTGCTTCCCTCTCACTCTCTCTGCTTCCCTCTCTCTCTCTCCTCTCTCTCTCTGCTTCCCTCTCTCTCTCTCTCTCTCTCTGCTTCCCTCTCTCTCCCTCTCCTCTCTCTTCTCTCTCTTCTCTCTCTCTCTCTCTGCTTCCCTCTCTCTCTCTCTCTCTCTCTGCTTCTCTCCCCCTCTCTCTCTCTCTCTCTCTCTGCTTCCCTCCTCTCTCTCTCTCTGCTTCCCTCTCTCTCTCTCTCTCTGCTTCCCTCTCTCTCTCTCTCTCTCTCGCTCTCTCTCTCTCTCTCTCTCTGCTCCCTCTCTCTCTCTCTCTCTCTGCTCCTCTCTCTCTCTCTTGCTTCCCTCTCTCTCTCTCTCTCTCTGCTTCCTCTCTCTCTCTCTCTCTGCTTCTCTCTCTCTCCTCTCTCTGCTTCTCTCTCTCTCTCTCTCTCTGCTTCCTCTCTCTCTCTCTCTGCTTCTCTCCTCTCTCTCTCTCTCTCTGCTTCCCTCTCTCTCTCTCTCTCTCTCTCTGCTTCTCTCTCTCTCTCTCTCTGCTTCTCTCTCTCTCTCTCTCTCTGCTTCCCTCTCTCTCTCTCTCTCTGCTTCCCCTCTCTCTCTCTCTCTCTCTCTGCTTCCCCTCTCTCTCTCTCTCTGCTTCCCTCTCTCTCTCTCTGCTTCCCTCTCTCTCTCTCTGCTTCCCTCTCTCTCTCTCTGCTTCCCTCTCTCTCTCTCTCTCTGCTTCCCTCTCTCTCTCTCTCTCTGCTTCCCTCTCTCTCTCTCTCTGCTTCCCTCTCTCTCTCTCTCTGCTTCCCTCTCTCTCTCTCTCTCTGCTTCCCTCTCTCTCTCTCTCTCTCTCTCTCTGCTTCCTCTCTCTCTCTCTCTCTGCTTCCCTCTCTCTCTCTCTCTCTCTGCTTCTCCCTCTCTCTCTCTCTCTCTGCTTCCCTCTCTCTCTCTCTCTCTCTTCCCTCTCTCTCTCTCTCTGCTTCCCTCTCTCTCTCTCTCTCTGTTCCCTCTCTCTCTCTCTCTCTGCTTCCCTCTCTCTCTCTCTCTCTGCTTCCCTCTCTCTCTCTCTCTGCTTCCCTCTCTCTCTCTCTCTGCTTCCCTCTCCTCTCTCTCTCTCCTCTCTCTCTCTCTCTCTGCTTCCCTCTCTCTCTCTCTCTCTCTCTCTGCTTCCCTCTCTCTCTCTCTCTGCTTCCCTCTCTCTCTCTCTCTGCTTTCCCTCTCTCTCTCTCTCTCTCTGCTTCCCTCTCTCTCTCTCCTCTCTCTCTGCTTCCCTCTCTCTCTCTCTCTCTCTCTCTGCTTTCCCTCTCTCT